>NC_080672.1:264624208-264946583 GCF_030247195.1 Topomyia yanbarensis | reverse complement strand
TCTTCTTCCTTCTTCCTTCTTCCTTCTTCCTTCTTCCTTCTTCCTTCTCTTCTTCCTTCTTCCTTCTTCCTTCCTTCCTTCTTCCTTCTTCCTTCTTCCTTCTTCCTTCTTCCTCTTCCTTCTTCCTTCTTCCTCTACTTCCTTCTTCCTTCTTCCTTCTTCCTTCCTTCTTTCCTTCTTCCTTCTTCCTTCTTCCTTCTTCCTTCTTCCTTCTGCCTTCTTCCTTCTTCCTTCTTCTTCTTCCTTCTGCCTTCTTCCTTCTTCCTTCTTCCTTCTTCCTTCTTCCTTCTTCTCTTCTTCCTTCTTCCTTCTTCCTTCTTCCTTCTTCTTCTTCCTTCTTCCTTCTTCCTTCTTCCTTCTTCCTTCTTCCTTCTTCCTTCTTCCTTCTTCCTTCTTCCTTCTTCCTTCTTCCTTCTTCCTTCTTCCTTCTTCCTTATTCCTTCTTCCTTCTTCCTTATTCCTTCTTCCTTCTTCCTTATTCCTTCTTCCTTATTCCTTCTTCCTTGTTTTATCAAAAATCCAAAATAATTCCAGGTTCGGGAACGACTTGTTTCCTTTTAATTGTTCCGACATCCGCCTTGTTCTTAGTACAGAATGATGGGCGGAAATTGCACTAAATTCAAAGGAAGTGCTGATTATAAAATCTGTTTTAATCCACCTAGTGGTGCAATTGTTCTTTTTTCATTTCTCCAAACTATAATTCCATGGGTTATGCTCAAAAAAATTGTGGAAATGTCTATCACATTTTTAGTACACCTTGCACTTATGTACAATGGCTCGCCAACCGTGAACTTGCTAAGCCACGTGTAGGCGCTGAAACACTCGAAACAAGATTTAAATAGCTATTAGTTCAATGTTGTCTCCTTGCTAACTTATTTTGACATATGAGATATGAGGGTGATGAAAAATTCTAAACCCTTCATGGAGGACTAATACTACTATATCCCCCCTTCGACTTTTAAAGACTATGGTTACTATATCCTTCATTTAAGACTAAGATCGAGAGAATCGAGTCAGCAGCAATACACGAGAAACAGGTGTGCATATAATTTCTAAACTTGGACATTTTCTCGAATCTTCCAGAACCTTCAACGATTCACAATGTGGTCAAAGAGGCCTTGATTTGCAATTAGTGATCTTGACCACTATCTCAGTTATTTTTGTATGATTTAGACATAATGATTATACCGGTTTTGATGGCAATTTCGAATGTGATCGCATACTTCAACCCGTAACACAGGAACTAAAACTTCGATTCCAATGAAATTTAATAGTAATCAAAAGGGATTCTGTAGCTTTGATTTGAGACTAAATTTAAGGAAATCGAGCAAGTCATTTTTGAGAATCAGATGTGATTACAATTTAGGAACTTATCCACTTTTTTTATCGTTTATTTGACACGGATGCGTTAGCTTAGAGGAGCCATGGGTCTTATATATATTTACAAGATGTAAACAATAAAATTTATAATACATTTTATTTTACAACTTGCTATTGCGAGCGGAGATCTTTTTTCGCATCGGAAGATATTCCTTCTCTCGCCAATTTCTTGGTTATCTATGTCTCTCTCGTTGTCGTTTACGTGTGTATCAGCATCTTGATTACTGCCTTGATACTCGCGATCAGATGTTCTTCCTGGCTTCTTGCCCTTGCGGGTCACGAATGTGAACACTCCATCTTTGTGGTTGCTTCTTCACTGGTGGCATTAGTTGGAAAGTTTGAAGCTTTTGCAGTTGTCATTATTTTCTTAACTGCAGCCACAAATTTGCAACCGTTTATGGTTCAGGTAAAGATATTGGAGCCTGTGTGTGGCATATCTTTCTGGATATAAGCTTTCCTCAGCGGTTTCTGGGTAGGATTGTCCGTAATGCGCCGTTTGTTCACAGAACTGGCACGTATTCGTTTGTCCTTGATATGTACAAAGAGTTCAGCTGTGTTATGGTATCACCCCCTTCTTTTTGTACTGCAGGGTAAGGTAGGAGGAATGGGTTGGTCTACCCGCATTCTCACAACAAAGACACCATTTGAAATACCTGAATTCTACTGCTCCGAAATTCGACATGAATTTTTTAATTGCCACTTTGCAAGTAAGTGGAGATAAATCATGTAATTTAACTTCAATATTTCCATTATCCATGTATATAGGGATCTTGATTTCAACGTTGTCACAAACAAGCACGTGTTTCAAGTTGATCTGCGAAATAAATCTTTTCGCCTGGGCGAATTTGTTGAAGGTTATCAGCACCGCATGCCTGATGTGTTCAAGCTGTATGGAGGTGACTTCCGAAAACCGAAGCTGCATTTTCACCTTCAGCAGATGTTCCACATCACGACTACTTGGTCTTATGCGAATACACCTGAAGTCAATCGCCACTGTGTTAGGCCGAATAATCACGTTTTGTTGTTGAAAAATCACCCAGGAATACTAATAACGGCAGGAGCACACTGAGTATCGTGACCGCTGTCTTTAATGGTTGAAAATAGACCAACTTATCCACTTCCCTAAAGATCTATTGTATTTTGTACTTTCATTTGAGACTAAATTTGATGAAATTGGTTCGGTCATCTCTGAGTGCGATTTTCGGCGACATACATATATTTATTTATTCATTTATTTATTTATTTATTCATTTATTTATTCATTTATTTATTTATTTATTTCAATTACTTCAACGGACCACCACGGATCTTATTGAAGGAAACTTAAATTTAGCGAAGAACAGTATAAGTACATAATAATAACACGAATTAGAATCAAATGTGCTCTTCATCACAAAAACAATACACAAATAGTAACAACACCATACAAGCCAACAGTATCATCAACTAAATTGAATTCAATTTAATTCAACTGTCTGGTTCGTTGGGCGCATTGTTACAAGTTTTCTGAAGATAACTCCTGGAGGCCACGTTGTTGTCTGCAAAGCTATTGGCATCCACTTATTGTCCATTTCAATTTTGAATGATGTATACTCCAAGGTATTACAGTCTTTCCATTTCGGAACGAGCTTCGTTACATCAATGTTTCGGTTTCTTCGAGACCAAGAGCATTTGAAACCATTGTTCATAATTCATTCTCGGTAACACGGGCCTCGATGTTCGAAAGATAGAGTGCAAACGTTGGTATCTGTAGCAGAGTGAAGTGGAGAAAGCATATCAACGGTCCTGTTTCTTCTGAAACTTACCGGCGATTTTGATCCAATCTTTTCATTCAATATCGGTTCTGTGGTCGAATGATAACACTTTGGTTCATTCATTGAAGGTAGTATCACAGAGAGGGAGTTTAAAATTTCGTCCACTTTCGGCCGCAAGCAAGATATTTCATTTTCAATTTTTGTTGACGGAGTTGGAAATGACTGGATGGTATCCCGAAATTCGTGGAACTGCTTCAAACAATCGTTGCACATCCAAATAAGGGACCATTCATAAATTACGTAACGCAAAAATTGCCCAAAATTGACTCCCCCCTCCCCCATGTAACAAATTGTCACAAATTTCTTCATCCCCCCTCCCCTGTTACGTAACAAATTCATAGAAAAAATTTTTTTTCTTCGGTGAAAACATGTTACGTAACGATCTAGCTAACTCCCCCTCCCCCTATGTCACAACATGTCACAACTTGTTGTACCCCCTCCCCCCCTAAAAGCGTTACGTAATTTATGAATGGTCCCTAATGTTGCTGGTAAGTGACGATAGACCGGCTTCTGTTATTCCTACGCAATCTGCATGAAATGTCTTATAGCAGGCTCCGTCACACACCGTGAACAAATCGGCATCATTGATTGCTTGAGAGCACTTTTGACAGACCATTGTGTTGTTATTTTGTGTCGCTTCGATATTGTGAACAATGGTGAAACAACGTTCAACAAGTAACCAAAAAGTTTATTTCAGCGGTTATTCCGATTGCCTTTACCGGTTTAATCAAACTAATACGGTATTTCACTAGAAGAATGGCTTACGAAACGGTTCGTGACACTTTCCAGACAATACCAATAAAATTTCACAGGTAAAACTTAACTTAAAACGAAAACAAAAATTCAATGCGATGGTCGAGTACTGCTCGCGATGGCGTAAATGATGTGACACATGCGTACACATACAGGCATTTCCCGAACTCGACGAATTGAACCGTATGGTATTAGAGACTCAGCCCAGCCTGCGTTTGAAAAATGTAATTATTATCCCCCGAATAGTCTGTTGATCATTACTTGATGTGTTTCTGGTCTAATTAGACTAATGTTGAGAATATTTCGTAAACGATTTCTAAGTAGACGTAGAAGTACTATTAAAAAAAACAGTGCCTTGTCTTGTCCCACTACCAGGACGAAGAAGCAAAGGCAAATTGATTTGAACCTTATTCCAATAAGTGAACCCTTCGCATCTCATTTACCTTTCGTTGGAGAAGCCTCGTTGAACGCTTCTTTCCGATCCGATTCTATATACTCCATGCTTAAATCTCGGGCTACCGTTTTGCAATGATTTTCGTTTATGTCGAGTTCTGTATTCCGACTAGAGAGCACTTACTTTTATCGAGATGAAGCAGCCTCTGCTTCTGATAGAAGTACCTGCATAGTTTCGATCCGCAAAGTTTTTCGAATTCAGTTTTTAAGAAGATTTTGCTTATTGAAGCGTAATAATGTTTAAAATATGTTTTCGAGCGCAGCTTTGGAGGCCGATTATATGATGCAAGACTGGAGCATACCAGACCAACCTACCAACAGCACTGGCATATAATAATCTGACGTGGAAAACTTCACTCTCTCTCTCTCTCTCTCTCTCTCTCTCTCTCTCTCTCTCTCTCTCTCTGTGCGCTTCGGCACAGTTTCTTCAATTTCTTCACAGCTGTACCTATAACCTAGGTCGTCTAACGAAATAAAATGAACTGTGAATGCAGCTCGAACTTGTTCAATGTTCGTAACGAAAAACGATCTCGATTGCCGGGGTGGGGGAGCGCATCTTCTTCTTTCAGGGATTTTCGTTGTTTCTTTCTCATATGAAATTTATCCAACCTCCTCACGGTAGCAGGACTGAGTTTGATACTACAAGGAAGGGTGGCTTTACTTTGATGCAATTTTCTTCCTGTCCTTCAAATACACTGCTCTCACCGGATGATGCACGAGCCATTGAATTTTCATCAAAGAAATTTTCAAATTCCTTCCGCCACCGAACCCAGTAGCAGCAACGGGTGGAATCGACGAAGTGAATCTGTTCAATAAATTTCAAGTAAATTATGTGAAATTGATATTTATTGAATGGGTAAAGATTGACTCGAAAGCAACTAGTTCACAAGCAATACTTTTTTTGCTAGTTATACGATTTTATTTGCGCTTTATTAGATGGTAATAATGAATCTTTTTTGTGCATTGTTCAACAATTTAATTTGTATGTTCTGATCTTATGAAAGTGAAATTTCTAAGGTGAATTATCATTTTATTTTCTAAATGTTTTAACTCTGAGAAATTTTCGAAAAAACAATGCTTAACAACTCAGTCAAGTTTAAAATTATTTGAATCGGTTACGTTGAGGCTTCTCATTTGCTTAGCTTTCGGGATGGACGAGGCTACTGAATAGATTTTGCATTTATTTTTTAAATTTCATTCTTTGTTTTATTTTTTATTTGAGCGGGGAAACAGCGGTATGCTTACTGGGCAAATTAACCCTTTCATGCCCAACTTTTTTCTAGTGCATGTAGGGTTTCAAAACTATTTTTCCTTGAAAACGGTGGGGTCAAGAAACATGAAAAGCTTATTTTCATAAAGATAGGTGCTTCCATGGCAGTGCTAGAAGCTGGCCAATTTTTACCTTCTTATGCTCAGTACAATTCTCCTAGAATAATTACAATAGTCCAATTACGTGAAAACGTAGCCAACGAAAGTCCAAATTGATAAGTTTTATCAGTTTTCAATAATATTGCACCATAACGAAGATATATGAAAAAATCATTTTCCATCGTCAACGTAAACTTTCCTGGCAGCACTGCTCCATCGGAACCCAATCAGACTAATTACAATAACTTCAGTTCTAGAGCTAATCCTTGTAACTGTTAATACTCAAATTAAAGGCAACAATCACATTAATGATCCTTACTTGCTTTTGTGAGCAAATATCGCCTCAATCAAAAGTTATAACTGCTTAAAAACGTTGTTGTCCACAAACAACATGGACATG
The DNA here is from genome assembly GCF_030247195.1 of Topomyia yanbarensis. Lineage (NCBI taxonomy): Eukaryota > Metazoa > Arthropoda > Insecta > Diptera > Culicidae > Topomyia > Topomyia yanbarensis. Next base: position 264,940,415 of record NC_080672.1, on the reverse strand, counting down.
AATGGGTTAAAAAATATATTCAGAATGGACCAATACTTTTATGGATAGTTTTACTCGAGAGTAGATTCAACACCAATGTAATCAATGACATTTCAAGGTTGCAAATGTTTTTTTCTGGTCTTCAAAATTAAAATTAAAAAGTCAAAACATAAAAAAGTCAAATCAAAATAAAAGAATTCTATATCTATGCGGTAGATATGTTGCAGTTTGTTCCCCAAACAAAGACAAACAATTTCGGGCTTCGAGAATAGAGGACTCCCTTCACAAAAATACAAAGTCCAATTGTGACGCAGTTGAATGTATATATGTTGGAAACCCATCTTGTCGCAGCATTAGAAGAATTTGTTTGTGTCACAATCATGCTAATAACATTGTCATGATATATATGTATACGGAATCTGTGTGTACCTACTTTCGAGAAGCATCATGCAAACGCCGAACTCAAACATGCATGCAACGTCTGCAGGATGTGCATTGCATAAGAGGTGTGCACGTACATACCTACCGAATTACATACTTCTCTTTGCTTCTACCGGTTACAAGTTAGGATGGAATATCATCAGTAGAAGACCATCCAGCAATAATGTCTTTTCCCTGCTTTTTGAAAGTAAAATGACTTCATATGTGTCTAATAGAGAAAGGATGCAGCCATAGGACACCGTCTATAGATTATGTCGCATAAATGATCTAAAATTTTAGGTGCAAGTATGTCACGAATGAATCGTTTTATTTGTTTTTTCTTCGGTTACCACATGTTATGTAACGTTTAGTTTACTTCCCCTTCCACTTATTTTACAAAACGTCGCAATTTTTCATACCCCTTACTCCACAAACAGTGTGACATAATTTATGAATAGTTCCTAAAGCCTCGAGAGATAAGATGGTTTTGGAAGTCACCAAGAGAAATATGTTTCTTGGGGACGAGAACTCATCTCAACCGTAAATTTATCATATCATAAAGATACTCTTAGTTGATTGTATTGTGTTATTACGCGAGATGAGCAGTATAGTGTTCGGATTAGGGAAGTGATTTTCTCAATTTCTAATATGGCATCTTGGGAAGATTTTTTGAAAAGATTCCGAAGCGAAACGTATTGCCATGTTTTGAATACGGTGAAAACCTGATATTATCAGTCCCCGATTTTGATTTTGATAAGTAGTAACCCAACAAGTGCCGTGCTGGAAAATCGCACACGTCGAACTACGCTAATGTTTACTTGTTTTACATTTGAAGACTTTTTTTTCAATAGGCCCAATCTACAAAACAGAGCCTCTCTTTGCTTACTTTCTCTTCCGCGAATTACTCTCGGTCACCTTTCTGGTTTCACTTGAACTGTTTGCGTAATAAGCTAGTAAAAACCTTGGTCTTTCGAAATATATAGATAAATGTTTAAAAAGTTTTATGGTTTTGCCGTAATAATCGAAAGAGAAAGCGAAAAAAGAGAGCTCTCATTTGCAGATTGGACCTAATGAAAAAAGTCTTCAATTCTTACAATAGAAATGTATGGGATACTCTCAAACATATATCTTACGAACAAACCTATTTTCTCACGCTGCGTGTATATAATTAGAAAGCTTATGAAAGTAACTTTCTAATAAGTAATAGATTGTCAAAATACGAGAGTATTGTTTTATTGGTGTTTTAGGGGCAAATCTAAACCGATTCTGAAAATCGAGGTATGAAGTCTATGCGATTCGAAGAACTCGGTTCGAAAACATTTTGTTAATTTTCTCAGCAATGAATGTTCATTCATTTCTCAAAAATTAATATATCAGTTCACTTCAAAGACAAAATTACGTGTAAGCTCACTTAAAAATGAAAAATGGTCCAGAGTTTATGTATTTACCCCTTGGGTAAATTATTGCGTTCAGCCGTGAGGTAGATGTGGTACATTAATACACAGAATCGTCGCAATTGTGCTATATTATTGCAAGCGCCATTTAACACATTTTTAAACGATTTTTAAAGTTTGAGATTGAAACTTATAAATGGTATAAACAATTCAAAGAATTAATCTCTCAAGCATTGGGAAGATCGGTTGACTTTATTGCGAGTTCTAACTATAAATGTAAACAAAAGTCGCGCTCACACGTGTCATAGGTGTGTATGGATGACAAAATTTGTATAGCGTGTCATAATCGTGCATGGAAAATTTTCCATATAAAAAAATCATCAATTCTTAACTTTAATTCATATTTTTGCTTCATTTGGTCTATAAACGATCGGTGAGATGCATTTTGAAGGAAATGAGTCAGGCAATCTAGAAAAAAAATTGATTACAGTGTTACCGTGAATATGCTATATTTCCAGTTTTTAGCTTAAGCGGCATTTTTCTCGCAATTCGTTTAGTTTTATTTTGAAAATGATTATGCCATTGCGTTTCTCAGATAGTTTTACACATAGAGACATCTTATACATCAAGATAACTTAAGCCAATCCCCAGACAAAGTCATTTGAAGCAAAAAAACTAAAAATTTCTCAGCACGTTTCTCGCTATATTCAGATCAGATTTGGTTCGGGTCCTAGCTTTAAATTCCGAGACCTTCTATAGGCTATAAACAGGAATATTGTTTGTGTTTGCCGATTCGTTGAAGAGCCGTTGTCTTCAACACATATACTGCAAAAGCATTGTTGGAAGTCGGAATTGAAGCCAACTGATAACGTGGTAGCTTGTTTCATCAACTTAAAACAGGCACATTGCAAATTTGATTGTTCGCGAATTATCAGAGTTTTAAAGAAATATCGGCGATGTGATAAACATTGGCGCCAATGCTCTACCGACAGATTGCATACTGTAGGCTGCTGATTAAAATGGCATGGCGAGGCGGCGCACGTGTCGACGAAGATCACTTTTCCTATTTATGAACAATTTCGACTAAACACACCTTAATGCATACCGTAAACAAGGTGACAAGTGAAAATTGGATTGCCCTGGCAAACGACAAAGCAACAAATAACGAGGCTATTTCAATTCAAATAATATCATCTCCACCCGATTTGCATGACTTCCCACGTTCAAAGAACCCACGCAAGCACACGCACAAATTGGCACGAGCAAACAGGATGATATGTAAATTTCCCCCACAGCAGATGTTCTTAGGGCGGTGAAAGATGCACTTAGTACCGTACTACTTATATACAAAGTCGTGCGATCTGTTAATTACCCCACACTAGCAAATGGTTGCCGGGCGGTTGACAGAGGAACAAACAATGGCTCATTATGTTACACAAGCTAGCGTAGGAACTTTGCAAATGTGTGTTTGGCGCGCCAAATTAACTTGCGAGAAGCCAATTTACCGCTGCTGGCAGCAAACTGTCGTCGTCGGTTGGATTCCTCCGTGAGAGGAAGCGACTTCTTTCCCTGTTTGCTTGATTTGGATTGGAACTATCAAACCCTAAGGACGAAGAGCAAAAATATTCCCATATGAGAAAATCGTTCATGTTGAATAATTAATGCAAACAATTGAGGTTGAGTTTTCCGACAAGATTGAGATTAAAACAATCAACGTTGAAGCGTTTCATCATGTCAACGCCCAATTGACTATCATCTATTTTTTGCTAAAAATCGTTTACATGCTATTTTAATATATCACAGTAAGCATAAGACCATTATAAAATTTTATTATTGACGACAATATTGACTAATTCATCATCTGCTGTGATTTAGCAATGTCTTCCCGTTATTGAACGCGTTCTCAACGTCTAACATTATCACGGCACAATGTCAATTTCCTGTTTTTTTCTGTTTGAGCGCCGTTTCGACTCTCTAGATGACGGTTCGAATAGCATACACCGTATACTTGCCTCTCCAGAATCTGAACTGGTTCTTAGACAACCCGTGATCGCTGCTTATAAATGTTGTCTGTCTGTTGAGGATAATCATCTCCAAGAGTTCCCCGAGCGTATCCAGGGTAAAGGGTTGCACCCTTTTTTATCTCTACCTCACGTTCCCCCTCACTCACCATTCCCTCCTAATATCGCCCTTATACCTCATTTTTCTCCGCACATACCAAAATAAATTAGAAGTTAGTACCCTCCTCTTCTAATAAAAATAACCTGTGTGGCATCTGGTGGGTTGAAGTATCTCAGAATTCATCCACTGGGCTCTACTCCCATGTCGTAAGAGGTAACTGAAAACAGCCAGGGCTTTAGCATGGTCTTCTGGTGCCCTTGGCGGACTTTCAATCCTGCGCCCCTTTGGTTTTCACTTTTCAGTTCGACTTACCAACAATACTGCTTATATGGAAATGACATACTTATCCTGGCATATTTTATGACTTATCCTCACTACGTTTATAAAGCACATTAAGATTCCAACTCTCTCCTCTGGCTGTTGTCCTTTGCGGGTGTAAATCTAATCACCAGCACGCTACGGGTCTGCGCAGCTGAAATGGATTTTTTGAAAGTTGCTTTTTCACATTTTTAACGAAATTCAATTAGCTTGAGATTATTGGGTAGTAATGAAAATTTGAGTCATAGTACTCAAGTGAGAGCAAGGATGTGAATTATACAGATCGAAACACTAGAAGTGGCAAGTGAGAACAAGGATGTGAAATATATTGATCGGACAACTAGAAGTGGTAGGGTTATTAGACTTAAAATCTTGCGCATTAATCTTTTGTCTTCTGCTGGCAGGAGTCGAGCTTAGGCAGTGTTACTACGAATCACTCAAGTCTACCAACATGTCTCATGGCCTGCCGACCAACCGCATGCTATAACAAAAACAGCACTCTTGCTTTTGGGGGGTTAACCCTTGCTTTGTTTCTTCGCGAATCGTATGTCTCTAATTCCCATTTCGGGGTGCGCTTTGGGCGTTTATAAGCCAACGTGTTTGGTATCTTCTAGTAGCTGTACAATAAGTGTTGGACGTTGATGAGGAAGCACTGGAAATATGGATAAATCACAAGATTTTCTGTTGAGCTACACCCGAACATGCAAGCAATTGGCGTAGCTTGCAAGCTTGCTTTCAAACAAAAGTTTTTCTGCTGATGGTGAGTCCGAAAATATCAAAAATTTTGTTTTATTACAATTGCAAACTCATTTCTCTCATGGCTACTACTCAGCGTGCTGTGTGTTATTCGTGTGGTCTATGTGAATCAGAGTACGGAACTTCATATCATTTGATAAGTAACTGTCCTGCAATAATGCATCTGCGTATCCGGATTCTTGGTTCTTTATACATATATGTATTTAAAGCTAAAACTCAAGGATATGTTATTATAACTAGCCCAGTGCATCATGGGCCACCGATCAATTGGTCGAAAATGCCGAGCCTATAAACCGTTAGTACCAGATATTCATTGTCTTTGGAACAAATTCTCTACAATAACTGCCCTTCATTTTGGGGAAAATCGAAATTGGGTAGCCCTCTCAATTTTTTAAATAAAAAGATAGGAGAATACAAATGTAGAGAAATCAATTCTGAGTAATTTTATTGAAAATGTCGAAACTCTATTTTCAACGGTTTAGGGTGACTCTTACAAGTTCAGTTTTTTTTAAATATTATATCTTTGAAGTTAATTTCTCGCGAATATCGTCTTCGGACAGCAGTTAGCTTATATAAATTTGACGCCCAAAAAATCAATATCTCTGTTTATACAATTGATAATAAGTTGGTCTATAAAGTAAAAATAGGCACTTCTCAGAGCAAGATTTCAAAATATATGGGTAATTCACTTCCAACGTATTTTACTAAAAACTATTTTTTATGGATCAAGCTAAACCAAATAAAGAAACGCGCTGTAAAATAAAAGCCGTTAACGATAGTATTGAAATTGTCAATTGACTCAACAAGGTTGCACAAAAATGATTACTTTTCAATTTCCAGAAGGGCTGCATACTACTATTTTTATTGCTCAATAGAAATAATTTTTAGTGAAATAAATTGTGGATAAATTCTTTTGGTGACACTGAGTATCTAACGCTTACAGGTTATAAGAATTGGAATTTCTACAAATGGCTCATGGAACAGAGATATATTACAAGCAAATATTTCACGGGAAGAGTCCTTAGGAGACAAACCATGTGTGTAGTGTTTTTAAAGTACTATTACATGGTCGTAATGTTGGTACCCGCTTTTTGCCACCTTCGGGGTTATTTACCTTAGAAAAGATCGTCAATAACGTCAAGGTTATGGGTTGGTCTCTGAGGAAGAAAAATGCGCAGTTACAAGCGCTAACTATTGTCCGAAGTCGACATTTACGAGAAATTAACTTCAAATATGTTATATTATTAAAATTAATTTTTAAGAGTCACCCTAAACGTAACTAGGAAAATTGCTGAAAAATAAAAAAGATTGAAGATAAAATTTCGACATTTTCAACAAAGTTACTCAGAATTGATTTCTCTATATTTCATTCGAAGGTTGTATTATAATATGTTAACCTTTTTTCTTCAGGAGATATTTTTTTTATTTCAAAAATCGAGAGAGCCACCCTAACTTTCTTTTCCACAAAGGGCACTAATTGTAGAATGAAGGGCACTAATTGTAGCGAACTTTTCCAAAGACTCTGAACGCCAAACGGTTTGTAAGTTCTGGATTTTCGACCAAATCAATCGATTTGTGTGCAGTGTAGTGCACACAGTGTAGTAAAGAGCTATTTTTTAATCATTTCGTTTATTTGATAGGCACAAATGCGTTAGCTTGGCGGTGCCAAATTCTTTTGTTTTTACATTTTGGATATTTTAAAACTGGGAGGTTACATGTTGACATATTTTTTTTAAAAGAGAAAAATTTTACAGCAATCTTAAGACTAGAAATAAGATTCTATATACAAGAGAGGGGGCAAAAGATTTTTTTTATGAAAAATTTTAAAACAATGAATTCAATAGTAATAGTTTTTTTAGGAAATATTTACAGTTATCTTAAAACTAACAATATAGTTTGGTATACAAAAGGGGGAACAAATATTTATGAAAAATTTCACAGGTGTTTTACAACTAGGGATACAATTCTATTTACAAGATGGGGGACAATAATTTTAACAAAGTGGTAAAATTACAACTATCTTAAAATTAGGAATACGGAATACAAATATAATACTTTTTTACCGGAGACTTATGCTTGGTCAAGATATTCAGAGGGGGGGGCTTATTTCCAAAATCGGTGTAGAAGCAGTTGTATCAAGGACAGGGGAGAGAAGGCGTAGATGGTGACCGGGAGAGAAGAGCAAAACTTGCAACTTTCGGGCAAACGGGAGATCAGCGAAACAAATTAGCGCCTCAGTCTAGTAGGTCGGATTGGCGGATGGTATTCTTCGGACCCGCGGGGAATCCTTCAAAAGTCATCGGACCTCGAGTCGCTCTCGCTTCAGTTTTCGTAGTGGTAATGGCGACGGCGGTTACATAGTGGCAGTCTGGAGCTGATCGGTTCCACAAGGCAGGAGAAAACTTCTAAAAACGAGAAATAAAAAGAGGGAGGCTAAATTGGGATATTTATCGTTTTTATGAAAGTATAAATAAGGGACATATAGGGGAAATCACGATTTGCCAGCATATCTCGGACTGGGACATTAGGTGGTCTACCTCGGGCCCGAAGGGAATCCTTTAACTGAGACCTGGCGTCTAAATACCCGGCGCATACCCAGACAACGTGCTCGATGTCGTGATAGCCCTCGTCACACGCGCACAGACTACTCTCCGCAAGCCCAATACGCCGCAAATGCGTATCTAAGGTGTAGTGGTTGGACATAAGTCGGAACATTACACGAATAAAATCCCGACCCACATCCATCCCCCTGAACCAAGGCTTCGTTGATACCTTTGGGATAATGGAATGTAGCCATCGTCCAAGTTCACCATTGCTCCACGAGGTTTGCCAACTGTTGAGTGTCCTCTGACGACAAATACTAAAAAATTCGTTGAAGCAGATTGGTCTTTCGTATATGTCACCATTTAATGCGCCCACCTTTGCTAATGAGTCGGCCTTTTCATTGCCCGGGATAGAGCAATGAGAGGGGACCCAAACAAAGGTAATCTGATAAGATTTTTCAGATAACGTACATAAGGACTCCTGTATCTTCCCCAAAAAATACGGGAATTGCTTTTTAGGCTTCACCGCACGAAGAGCCTCGATGGAGCTGAGGCTGTCCGAAATGATGAAGTAGTGATCTGTGGGCTAGTAAAGAGCTATAGACTTTATCAGTAGAGTCCACTATTCCTTTGAAAATGAGAAATCCAGGCTATTCACTGTTCAGTGTTGTGCTTGTATTGTGTTGTCATTTTCCATTTCTGTATCTTTTTCTTTCATCTATTTTTCACTTCTTATCACTTCTAAGTTATTTGACTTTTTTAATTTTACTTAACAACCTCTGAAGAAATTGTTGGTATTCTCTGATTAATTTATTTAGAATCCTTGCATGGAAAGTTTTACTAATCTAGGATGCATTTTCATTATCGTTTTTACTGACAAGAAGATTTATTCAGAAGAAAATATGAACATCAGACAGAGATATATTTAGTGCATTGTAGGACGATGAATGCAGAATAAATTCATACACGGAGACCATTCACGTGAGAGAAAATTTTCCTTTGCCTGATGCATGCATAACACACATTCCCTGAATATTGCCTTTTCATCTTGCAACAATTAATAATAATGTGTGGCAACATGTACACACGTATCTACTATCATGCGCAGCACAAACGGACTAGTTTGAAAAATGCAGAGTTTTCTTCCACCCATCCCACAGAAAACGAATAAGGATGCTGCGATAGTGAAACTCATAACTGCGCCTCTATACAACCGTCGTTTCGGTGACTCTGATCGATGGTCGTAAGTTGGCGGTGGTTGGTATGAGGCAGGAGATGCAGCAGCCCGTTCACTAACGGAATTACGATGCATAATATTTTCCTTTGTTCGGAAAAGCGTCGTCCCTGTGCTGCTGTTTCCTTATAAATATGCGAACGGTTGTTGGTCTCTGGTTGGTAGGTAATGGATTGCTCGTTGTTGTCGTTCACACACACGCGGGTATTGTTTACAGGCAAACACCGCGAAAACTCGGTTGGACGCGGTACGATATAAACAAATTAAGTTTGGTTGTGCTTCAATGAACTTGTGCAAGATAATAGCAGTAAACAAACGTGATCAATTAGTATTAGGTGCACGAAACGCAAAGTTTTTGCAATTATACAGCACATGCTAAAGCGTGGCATATGTGCACTGTGATACTTCTTGCTCGATAGTAGCGTAGATATGCGATAGAAACGTTTCTGTAATAAATCATTTCTTGAAGGAAATGGCTTTATTCTGGATACATTAATATGCTGAGACAGGTACCGCTGAACATTGTCTTGAATTTGTATGGTTAAGTGTATGAATAACAAAAACAATCGTCCATCGCTTGGAAGTTCAGCCTGAAAGAGTGAACCATATAAGATCGATGTTTATAACAATCCATCTGGTGTATGGCTAATGACTCAGAACCTCAGGATATTTTTTAGATATTTGGCAATATTTTATAAAATACTTATCGTGAACATCATGTTAATGAGTACAATTGACAATAGAATGCCCATATTATCATAGGTGACTCAAGAGGAATTCCACGAATACGTCCAAAAATCTTTGAAATCGTGACCAACATCTTTGATTTCGATGAAACTATACCCCTTTCACCGGCATGGAAGACTGAACATCAATGAAGTCAATGAGACCATTTTGACTCAATGGCATTTTGTTTTTACAGTTAAAAGAAAAGTTCGATTACCCTATTTTATACAGCAAAACTAAATGGGAAAGAGTTACAGGGAATGAAAACTTCTGCACGAACAATACACTAAAAAATTGAGACATATTTCACAAAACATAAATTAATGCTAAAAAATTAAATTATAAAAAAAACTATTTTTTAAATGTTAGCAAAATTATCTTATTGTTGGCGTCTCCATGATCCAAATACACTAAAAAAATCTATCAAAGCGATAAACATTACATTGGTGGTAGTTCATAACGGAGAAACGCAGCTAACTTATAAAAAGGGCCAAATTTCTCTAATTGATTGTTTTTGTTGAAACAAAATTCCAAATGTCTCGGAATCTATCGCATTTTGGAAGATTTTCGATTCCTGTTTCTTCTATAATTCTGCACTGGGCCCTAGGCCCATGCTAAAATTACTCCTCCTGACTACGATTCATCTCAAGATGAGATAGAGGTTGACATAAAACCAGCTCCTCGACCGGACCTTATGTGGTCTTTTCAAATCTTTTGTGGATTTTTCGAGTTCTGACGGATTGGTGTTCAGCGATGACAGAAAACCTCTGATAAGCTTCGGATGCTGGTAAATAGATTAAACCAGGCAAATTGTATTTCCGGTTACGGGCCCTTTGCGAAGAGGTACAGTGTATATATACCAGCTAATCGAGTTCAAATCTGTATGGTTGTCTCCGATTCGAGTTTGAATTGCACGGATCTGCTCACACAGCTGGTTTAGGGATCCCTAGCTTTAGCCAGTGAAGATACTGGAGTGCAAACGTTTGCATTCAACATCAGTCACATATGTCAACTCAGACTCCTATCGGGTGGCTTTCGTATGGTTTGCTCTACCCAACTACCACCTCTTTGACATGATTCGTCTACATGTTCACGTTTTTTTTGCCGCCTACTAATTGCAAACAACTGGGACACACAGCCTCCCATTGTAGGAATAAGCTTTGTTGTCTGAAATGCGGTGGGAATCAAGTGAATCAAATGTGGAAGAGATGTTGTAAAAGGCCTATATTTGGGAAAAAATCTATATGATCTCCGGACATGTCACGCGTACAAATAGTGCGAGGAAAAACTGATGTACTTTAGTGACGCTCTAAGCGATCTTTTGCAGAAATGCTAAAGACAGCAACGCCGCCGATCTCCACAACCCTCAAGAGGGGACATCTTCTGCTGTGCCTAGATGCAATAGGAAAAGGAGGAACATTTACTCTCCTAAGCTTCGTTGTAAAGAAAAGAAGATATCAAGGTCCTCCAAAAATAATTGCTCGAGGAAGTACTGGTGCAAAACTGAAGCAAGTCACTCCTAGTCTTCGAAACCTGAGCTCAGACAACGAGTTCTCAGAACTTCCTGGGACATCAAACCCCAAAGTGTTTCTATATATCCGCCAGAGAAATAAGCCAACGCTGGCTTAATAATTTTTGTCTGACATTGTGAACCGTATTTTTACAGCTTTAAATATTTCTAACCCTCTTAAAAGCATCCTGATTAGCTTTCTCCCCGTAGTTAAAACATTTTTGATACAGTTGACTGCAAAATGGACCCACCCACCTTTCAGTAATTGAATCTATCTATGATTAATTTTTCGAACGAGGTTATGAATTTGATCACCGTTCTACAGTGGAATTGCAGAAGCATTATCCCGAACATCGGTTCTCTTCAAATTTTACTAAATTACCCAAATGCGATGTATTTGCATAATGGAAATCATGGCTTACTTCAGAAATAGATCTCAACTTTCACGATTTCAATACTATTCGTTTGGTTCGAGAAGACTCTTAGGGTAGAGTACTTTTGGGGATCAAATCAATCGAATCAAGCTGCCCTCGACACCAGGCATTGAAGTTGTTGCTTGCCAAACTAGAATTAAAGGCAAAGACCTTTGTATTGCTTCCACGTACATTCCCCCTAGAGCCTCAGTTGGCAACCAACGGCTTTACGATATTGCGGAACTCACCGCGGCTAGTTTTAGGTGATTTCAACTTTCACGGCATGGGGTTGCCTTCATGATGTTAATCGATTTATCTCACTCCCTGAGCTTTGCGACAACTTCTATATTACCATTTGAACACGGATGAAATGACACAGATTCCTGCCGCTCGAGCGCCTTAGACCTGTCCCTCTGCTCGACATCGCTGCGGTGAGATTGCCTGCTGAAGATGCTCCCTGATCTTCACGGCAGCAACCGCCTGCCAATCGTAATTAAAATTGGAAACGGTTGTGAGTCCACACACAAGAACTTCCTCAGGAGGAAGAGTACGGGTTCTTTGCTAGCTTGATTCTCGATACCGCGATTCAAGCTCAGACTAAACGTTTACCAGACGCGAGTTTGCGCGGACGGTTTTCCAACCCTTGGTGGGACAAAGAGTGTTTAGATGTGTACGCGAGAAGGCGATCTACCGGAACGACAGGCTTCCCGCTAGCTATCGTCAGTACGCGACGTTAGAAACGTGCATGAAAGCCGTATATACTACTGCACACTCCACAAGTATCACAGGAGGATTTGTTTTTGTTAGTAAGAGTATAGTAGTTGAATCTACTTCTTCTTTACCGACGCCAAAGAGGTGACTCCACTATCTGGACTAGATATCGATTCACCAAACTCATGGACCCGGTGACCTACTTCCCTTCCGAAGGAAGACGTGACCACAGATTTTTCACCTCAGAAAAATTTCAACGACCTCGGCTGGAATTAAACCCAGGCCCACTGGAATAAGTGGCGGTCACGCTTACCACTCAACCACCAGCGCCGTCATTCGCTCCGCAGCAAACATACGTTTCATCAAACTCGAAAGAGTTCAGTGCCACTGTTCGCGTATCACCTTAGGGTGCATGCAGTCGACCCATATAATGAGTCCTGAAGTCTTGTCGGGTGTTCTTCCGCCGAAAAAAACGATTTTGGGAACTCTCATATCGATTACTCATACGATGCGTTATCTTGAACACATTGGTGATTGAAAATTTCGAGAGGCTTGTCGAGTTCAATTCTCAAACCTATTTCATGGTCCCGCACTTTGACTACATGGCGAATCTCGTGTTTTTTCGACACATCCACGTAGGAAAATATTCCTGGAATACTGGACCACATGTTCCCGCAAGTGATCCCTAACATTTTATACAATTACTTCTGAAAAATCGGCTGCTGTAAGATGTTTTATACTGGCGAACCTCGACCGGCCATTGGTTCGGTATTTTCAATCGAAAGTTCGAAAAATCAGTGACCCTGCTTTAGTTTACGCCGCAAAACTAGCTGCTATTTAGTATACCCTTGGAGTAATTGAGAAATAACCCGTAGCCCATTAGGTTAGTGTTTCGGATAGATTCAGTTCCATTGACGCTATTCGCTAGGTGAAACGTGGAAAGCACTCCTTTTATTTTTTGGGGAAAATACAGGATCTACTAAGTGCTGCAATTGACAAATCTTTTCAGATTTCCTTGGTTTGGGTTCCTTTTCATTGCTCCATTCCGAGCAATGAGAAGGCGGACTCTTTAGTTAAGGTGAGAGCTGTAGACGGTGGCATTTATAAAAGACCAAAATGCTTCAATGAATTTTTCAGTAGTACCCATTTGAGAACCTTCGAAAGTTGGCAATCTTTGTGGAGCAATGGTGAACTAGAAAGGTGGCTACATTCGATAGTCCCGAAGGTATCAACATAATTTTGATTGGAAGGGATGGATGTGAGTCGTGACTTCATTCGTGTAATGTCCCGACTCATGGCAAACCACTGCACGCTTCGGCGTATTGGGCTTGTGTATAGTGGTGTTTGCGCTTGTGGCAGATGCTATCACGATATCGAACATATTGTCTGGGCATGCGCCGAGTAGGGGAGAGTGAGGACACTTGATCCTTGGGGATATTTGATTCCCTAGCCATATCTCATAATCTATACGCATAAAGTTATCACAATATTAAAAGAAAATGAAATATTTACTCGTTTATGATGTTTAAAAAAACAATCGGATGTATTACATTTGGTATGAAAAAGTTATATACTATTTTAGAAAATATGTGTTCAAATCCATCTCGAAGATCTTTTTACAAATTTTTTGAACGGTTGTATGTGATCGTCGAAATAATTATATTTGAATATTTTCAAGTACGATTACTTTCTAAGGGCTTTTGTCTAGAAAAACACTTTTTTCGAATAAAAAGTTTCACAACACATACAATAAATTTAAATGTTGTTCACCTCATACAACGGGTATCTTTGATCCCTGTAACACAGGGTACTCTTGATCCCTACCATTAGTTCCCTCAAACACTTTCGAAATGTATAGAAAATGAAAAACATCATTTCCATAATGTACCTGCACCATTATTTGATCTAAAATGTTTTTTCCGTGAACAAATAGGGTATAAGTTATTGAAGATTGAAGTTAGTCTTATTATTTAATTTGTCAGGATAGGTGATTAGTTGAACTTTCGTGCCTAAAAGTCATAGTGTGCTTTATTTCATCAGGCCTAGTAGGCGGGAGATAAAGTTACCACATGTTTTTACAAAAACCTCGTTTTGACATGATTTTCAAAACTGTTCATATTACTGACAGGATATAGTATTCGGATTTAAACATTATTCATAGATCTTACAATACGAATTGACTACAAGCTGGCGAACTTTGCAATTAAAATTTTTATTTCATTGAAAAGTTATGAGAAAAAAACAAAAGTGGGATCAAACGTACCCACTCTCCCCTATAGTTCTGCCAGGTCTCAGCTAGTGGATACCCTTCGGGACCGATGTCATGGTAAGACGCGATCTCCCTTATTTGCCCAGTATTCCTAAAGTTTTCCTAAAATCAATCAATATAAGAAATTAGCAAACGATTAGGCAAACTAAAGCATCCCCACGGTACCACGTCGGTTTGATTTAACACATTTCATTCATCACATTGGTGTAACATTTATTATAATATTTAGTAAAACTTTTTACAATAAAAAGTATGGTCCTGTTGGTGAAAGTAGATATAAAATCGACTAGCTCAAAGTGCGTGGGAACTGTTTTTACCCCTTTTGGTAACTTTTTGTTCTTTTAGTATTGCGATTATTAACAAAACAGGATTATTTAAGGAATGACATGAAATAAATACAGTAAGATTCCGTTTTTGGCACGTTCCGTTTTTGGCATGCTCCATTTTTGGCAACAAAAAAGTTCCGTTTTTGAAAACAAATGGGTTCCGTTTTTGGCAACATTATTTTTGTTCATAGTAAATCTTTTGAAAAATAGGAGTCATATTTACTATATTTTATGGGGGCGGGCATAGCGAATAAAGTTAAATTTGTTGATTTTTTCTATTATTTTATTCCATTTCACATATTCTTATATAATTAATGTTCTTGTAATATAGATGATGTCACAAATTGAAAATAAAAGCTTTTAAGGTAATGTTCCATTTTTGGCACGGTTCCAGTTTTGGCAACTGAAAAAAATATTGTTGCCAAATCGGCATCCTACTGTACACCGAATCATAATCTTGAGCGATGAAAGTCGACATCATTAAGCTTATCGATTACGTTCGACTTGAGTCATTCTGGAGTTCGATTATTTTGGTTCCATTATGCAAGCACTTCTCGATAATCTAGTACTTCTTCGATCGAACTCGAAGAAAAATTCACTTTCGAACTCGGATCAAAATCCATAATGGGAAATAAGGTCAATTCGATTGAATTTTGATCGTATCGAGATGCGGAATGCCACCCCAGTTCCCCCTTCTTTTATTTCATTCAAGTGTAGGTCAATACCACACTTTCACTTGCGTATGCAAATAAATCGGAGCTAACGGTCTTCTGAGACTTTTTTTTTGGTTCCGTCTCCATCAGAGACGGTTGTAGCTTGCAAAAGACTGAGCTCATACCTTTTAACGACGCCGCCGGCGGATGCATATATCGCATCCAGGACAGTAATGGTACCAGGGAGACAAACAGGTTGACGTCAATTAGCGAAAGTAATTTGGCGAACAGTTCTGAACTGTGTCTTTGTCAAAGGCACAACAAATCAGCCAGAGAATGGTCATTCTCACAATGCTTTTGATAAATAATGTGTCCTGTAGATGTTGGAATAGACATGCGGATAAATGGTCTAGGTTTACAAAATGTGGGCACATCGTTGTATACATTATATAACGTTACATAGAGGTTGACATCGCTGAAGTATCACCACTAGACTATGTGAATGGCTTGTAATTATCGTGCGAATAACATCCATTTTCACTCTACGAATGTTCTACTTACCGAAATCCTTAAACTTGTTTGCTGAATAAAAGAAGAAAAAAACGCTTACGAAGTAACTGGCTTCGCCACTTTACTTTGAATGCAAACTCACCCTTTTAAGCTTCGAGAAATAACAGAGAAAGCTGAACATTAAACGGTTCGACGTGAGCGTGATCAAAATGGTTTCGTTTGCTCACGTGATATTTCTACTTAATTGATCATTACATAAAAAAGTTAATGAAAAGAGCAAGAACGTGATTTCGGCACATTACATTTTGGCTTGCTTCGAACATCACGCCAGCCAGCGAAGCAACTTTTTATCTGAACAACAAGTCGAGCAATTAAATAGGGGATGCAAAAGTCCAAAATACCTTTTAGAAAGATGAATCTAAGCTCATTCTGGTGAGAAGATTAAACTCTGTCGAGTTCATTTGATGCGTAAATCAATAACAATGCAGGAGTGATATTTAATAACTAAGGAATGTATACGTAGGAATACATAAAACCTCGGGAACGTCTAATAGCAAAACAACCCAGCTTGATTGAATGCGAAAAACCCATAGGCAATTTTTCGCATCCATCTTTCAACTACCGAGCAAAGAAGTCAGAAATATTAATGAGAAAGTGAAACAAACTAGAAGCCGTCGAATGTTTGCCAGAAACATTTCATTATGGTCCCTTGTGAGTTCATGTTTCAGAATGTTTTCTTTGTCAGGTTTAATGCGATTAGAAGAAGAGGACTATCGATGGTAAATCACCTGTGAATATTTATATTCTCAGCTCATCTGGGAATCGGAAGTGCCGCATTTGTTTAGTTGGATCTTGGCGAGATAAATTGTATGTTATCACGGAACGAAAACATCTGAATTCCCTGTGGTGAATTACCTAAAGGTGAATTTATTATATGGAATAGGTCATACGGATCTTTCTAAAAAAACAATAAAATGAAAAATAAACAATTTCATTTCATTTAACCCTCCGGAAGGCGCGCAAATGGCTCACTTAAGGAGCAGCCGCAGCTGCTCTAAGACGATTTCGTTAGATTTTCAGAGCAACGTGCACTCAGTACACTAGCGCGAGTGCCGGAACGTTAAATAGGACCTCCGTCTTTAACCCATCGTACTTTCTCCTTATTCTATCTTGCTTTTTGTTTCTTACTTCTTCATACTTCCTTTTTTCTTCTTTCCGATTGTAGTTTAAAATAATACACAATAGTGTTTGAAATCAGGTCAGCCGGAGTAATTTACCCGGGGCTCGGGTCCTATTTGGGGCCCGCATTTTTACCTGAAAGTCAAATTGAATGGAGTGAAGATGGGCGAAAAATTCCGGTTTTTGTAGAAGAGTAATGAAAATAGTAATTGTAATTTATTTGTATTCATTCGCCTTATTTAATTGTTATGCGATGAAAGCGGGAAAAAAATTGAACAACATTTCAATTTAGTAACTTAAAAAGTCGAACAATGTTTATGGATACTAAAACATTATTTGATAATTCACGTTTGTTGATATAAATATTGTTAAGGGAGTTATCTACTTTATGTACATTATACAAGATCTAAAACCGTAGTGTTTTTCCTTGAAGCGACGCAATACACTACAAAATATTCAGAAGCCAAATCAAAGTATTTTCTAAGCAAGCAATAAGGACACATTCCAGCGTTAGGGGACAACGTTTGTACGCCTCATGCAAATGTTAACAGCTCGTCGTTTGAAAAATCCTACGATGCACTCTCAAAAAACTTGATTTGAATGCTTTGAAAGTCCTAACACAACGTTAATGTTATAAGTTCGTTGTTTTTCAGGTTGTCTTTTCATTCTGAGAGGTGAAAATGTCGCGTTAGGGGACAACAGAGCAAAGTATTGATTTTTCAGCCTGTATTCATCAAAAAACTTGATCTATCTCAAGCTTTAGAGTATCCATTTGTTCTGAGAATTTGATCATCGATAGTCACAGAATAATACTGTATATTTAGATTTTTGAGTTTTCATGAATTTTTTTTCGCGGCCGATGCAAACGTTGCGTTCGAGGACAACACCAAAATGAACACAAATGAAGTGTTGTCCCCTAACGCGACTGAAGTGTTTGTTGAAGCTCAAACAAAATGATATATATATATATTACCTATAAACTTGTAAATAACTCAAAATAAAGATTTCAAATGCCAAACCAGTTGTATTTCTAGTTTCACCTTCATGTGTATTTGACAAACGATGTTTAAAAATATATAGCAGATATTGTACCACAAACGCCACTTCCTTATGGTTCGAATAAGATGGTTTCAAGTAGTTTTGATAAGTTGAATACATTATTGACATCGGAAAATATATGAAATAAAATTAACTGTTTATTAGGGTGACTCAAAAAAAGACTCAAAAAAGGTAAGGTTGTCAAACGATTATACTTAGTCAAGCAGTTATTGTATTTACATATTGTATATAAAGTTGTCACGAAATACCAGTAATACGGTTGAAGTAAACAATTCGAAAGAGAATATCGCCCTTTCCATTCAACCTCTGGCGATTGTATAACTATTTCTACTCATTGATCCGCAAGACGACACTTAATACTGAATATTGCGAATATTAATTAAAATGTAACCGTTTTACGCGATTTTTGGAAAAGAAAATTTGGATATATTATAGAACAACCAAAAATTTTCGTTAAAAAATTTGGCACGATTGCGGTTATATAGGTAGGTTGAGTGGCTTACCATTGAATTACCTACACTGATAAAATTCGCTGTATTGAATCTATTGATTTCACACATGATTTTTTGAAATTTGTATCGGCACATAAAAATTATCTGTCACACATAAATATCATGTGACTCTTGAAATTCATGTGGCGTACATACATTGACTTCTCGTCAAATGTATGTGCGTGATTTATATTTTTAGCATTTTTGTGCATATGCATATCATGTGTGTGGAATAAATGAAATGTAAGTTTGGATTTTCAGCAGTGTAAATGACGGGAAACTGGAGAAATTCGGGAAATCGTTACTTTTATTTGCGATTTCTGAGAAATGCGTATCCTCAGGGTACAATTTTGACTTTAACGTGCTATAAAACATCAAAAAGCTGCATTAAACTAAGATGGTTGATTCATGTAGCTGAAAATCAATTCTTAAAAGGCAAACCGTGGTTTGTTCCAAGTGGTCAATATCTTTCCTGTCAATTCGAATGAATATTAAAGGAGGACGAGTGAGTGTCATTCCCTATGAGCACATTTGTCCGTGCGCTCTCATATTTTTTTTGGCGTTCTAAGGCATTTCATTTTATATCTTTGAAATCACTCTGAACTTTGTTCTGAAATTGAAGTGTTATATCCTTAGATAGTTCTTCTATTGATACAAGGTATAAAAAACTGAATTATTTGTCGATAATGTAAGATAAGTATAAAGTTCCTCTCCCCGCAACTTAAGCCCCTCATACCACTGCATGGCTGCGCTGTTGCTGAAACAGGTTGGTTATATACTTTTATTTCTATATCCTGCTCTGTAAGCTCTCAAAGTAACTCTGAAAAAGGTTTTATCGTATTGTAATGGAAAGCTTTAGAGGACTACATTTTAGTGCACCCCTGTGAGAGAACGATTTCAAAGCTTGTTATATACAAATAGCACATTTTAAGAAAGGTATTGATGAGTACTAATAGCTTCTGAAAAGATTTCATAGATAGCGTTCTTCATTTTCGTGAAAAATTGAAAAAAATGATTTTTGCCTTAGGGGACAACGCAAAAATGGTAATTTTTGACCGCCTTTTATTTGGCGATTCATTCACTCAATAAATCTGCGTGCGAAGATGATATCTTCGTACAATATGTAAACAATAAAATGCCATATAATTTAGTACGAACCTACAGGTATGGCACAGAAAAAATCAATTCAATTCTTGAAAATTAGTTATAAAAGTTAACACATTTCATTTTTGTTTTCATTGACGGCCGTTGAAAAATTCTTCCGAAAATTTTCTATATATCTATTATTTGAGAGCCTTAAACCTATACCAACATATTCCAGAACAATTATTACTTATATTAACAGGTTTATTTTCATCAGGTAAGCGATACAAGTGCGTGAAATGTGTCTATAGATTCAAACATGGAAGTGAACGCAGGGACGAACGTATCCGTTCTCCACTGTGTTTGCTTTTTTGCTAGCGGTACCGATTGTTGGCTTAGAGATACCCGGCGCGATTGTTGTTGAGTGAATATTTGTTCCTGTCTGATCCGTAGATATTGGTTTTGCAGCCGTTTGTGGTTTGGCATAAGATAGCGGTGTGCTGTTTATTGTCATAGTAGGCGGACATTTCTTAGCTGTTTCAGCACAAGATTTTCCGTGATGCCCGGGTGCATGATTAGTGTTTTCTGATTAAACATCCCATTTTCGGTTGATCTGTATTAAATGGTTAGGTATGAAGGAATTGGTTTATTGGAAAGCATTCTCACCACACGAACAACATTAGGAACAACCGGGAAAATGTTCATCGAAATTTTAGCTATTATGGAATCCACTTTTCCGTATGTTGAAACTTAATTTAACTTAATAAATAGTTGTTTTATTTGCGTCTGATTCTTTGTTACTGCGTTCCGTGTCTTCATTATTGTCAGTTTTCGCACATTCTCACAGCGTATCAAAATCGATACCTACTTTATACGCATCACGTGTTTTTCCAAAGAAAACCTACATAAACGCTACGATTAGAAAATTTTCTCGCGTTTTCTTGGATTCAATATGAGATGGACGTATGTATATTGAAAATATTTTTTAATTGCATGTTTTTAATCGAGAACTACGAGTTGTATCTGCTACTTTATCGTTTTGCTTATATTCAAGAGCGAATTAGTTATAAATATAGGAATAACTAGGACTGCGAAGGATTTTTACTAGCATAACAAGACTTCGATCAACGGAAACAGAAACAGATCCAACATAGTTTGATTAGAACAGCTGAAAGCATATAATTCTTTTAATATAGAATGAATTAAGTAGGTTCCAGTCTATCTTCTGACCTCGCACAAAGCAGAAGCAAAAAAAAAGCTCGGCGATATAGCAGGCTATAGGCACCAGTGAATCAAGCCAGCTTGTGTTCTACATATATCAGTGCACAAACAAATTGTATCATTGCCCCCGGCTGCGGAGTGAAATGAGTTTGCCAAATGAAAAAAATGCCCGAGCTGCGAGATAATACGATTTCGATCGACTTTAATAAAACTCGAGTTAGACCCACAGTTCAGGAAGTGGAATAATTAGTTAAAGTTAAAAATGGAGCTTAATCTCGCTGAAGTTACGTACATTCAGCTACATCACGTAAAAACAGGCCGAAAACTACATTGCAAAGAACAACATGCAACACGAGGTCGAATTTAATACCACCAGATTCAAGATCCCCGTGCATATGGAAAACGACATGGTGGACGTGCGTATCCATGATTTGGCCCCGCGCTCTAGGGAAGATTACATCAAACGAATCATGTCGCAATATGGAAAAGTAGAATCTATTACGAATGACACCTGTAGTTTTTTCACCGGCATTCCCAACGGCGTTCGTATTGTGAGGATGCCAGTGGCTAAACCAATATCTTCTTACATGACTATCGAATGCAAATCACTGAAGGAAGGCGTGACCCATAAGCAAACAACGCTAATCACATATCCCGGGCAGACCCCAACATGCCAATTCCGTAACCATACAGCCCACTACGGAAAAACATTCGCCGAAGCAACTAGTCAAAACTCATCTACTACAGCCAACTCTAACAAGCAGCCACTGACACCTTCAGATAAACCAAAAACAACGATCCAATTAACCAATAATGCAGGTACAATAAGAACCTCTGATCGTAAGCAGCTAGAAAGCAGTACCGATGATGACATGAACGGGAACGATAACGCGAGAAAAAGAAGACTGAATGACCCCCAAGCGGCTTCACCGCCAATGAAAAGGATCTCAACACGCAGCTGCAAACTGCGCCAACAGGATCTGGCAGAGTGACATTCTTAACTTTTTTTATTTTTACTTATTGTAAAAAATAAAAGACCCACGGCTCAGTTGTGCTAACGCATTGAGCCGTTTCAAATAATTGTTTAGATTAAGCAAAAATAAAGACGTCAATAACTATCGTGGTATTAAAAAAAATTAAGTAGGTTTAGAAGGGCTCGTCAGTAATACCAGCCTTGAGGCCCGACGCTGCTCTCGTCGGCCCTGGTCACATTCAATTTATTTATATGTCACATGGTAACATGTAACGTGAGCAAAATCTGCCTCGATCATGTCATTTCAAAATTCATATGCAGCACTTTTAATTAATTCCGCATCTCGACCGTGGCCTGTCGTAATTTCTTTCCTCCCATTTATGGGTCGAAGCGAAACGCTGAGGCCGATTTTTCATCATCCTGTTTTATTTTACCGAACTTTGTTGACAAAACTAGATTGACGTTGATGGAAAACTGCTTTTTGGTTGAATGTTTGCCTGTGATGCAGCCACAGCGTGGGAGTAAGAGGAGAAGTCTATTGACAGGCCGTTCAGCATGCACTGTTTCGGCCATCCAGCTTCGGGAGAAAAGTTTGCAGACAACATGAAAGCAAAAAATGCGAGATAATTAAATACTTCACAAATGCGTAGGAAAAGGCGGCTTTGATCGTGATTAATTACAAAAAAAGCCGAAATTAGCCGAATCAATGTGACACCGAGTGGCGAAAAACGAGCTGCTTGCCGCTTTTGTTGCGATTAATGGGCATTTTTCAATAATTGATTTTCACTGAATATTAGTTTCGGAATTTGGTTAAATCACGGACACTTCTCTTGGTCCACGTGGACTATTTTTCGCTCTTCAAATTTGCCTGGTGTGCTAGAAAGCCCAATATAAGGCAGAAGTTTGAATGTACAAAGAATAGCTTTGTTCCTGGTCGTAATTGGTCTTTATAAACCTGCAACAAAAAGTAATGCCAAAACCACAACAGTAATATTTTATCGGACTAATCGCGCATTTGAAGGAAATTTATATATAAACCTCTACGGCCGAGCATTAACCTTTTTCTGTATGATCCTCTGACAAACAAAATAAATCTAATAAAACACTCATAAATTTCCAATTCATTTCATAAGTCCCCTATTATTTGCCAGCGACGAGCTATGTAAACAGAGAATAGTGTATGATTTTTTTTCCTCTCTCGGAAGGCTTTCTTGAAATGCGGCCAAGATTTCTACTGAAAACGGCGCTCCATCTGACCCATCAGCAGTGCCATAAATTATACTGTAATTCTATAATGCCTCTGCGATTGGGGCTTGACTCGAGCGATTTTCTAAGGCGTGCGGAAAACGGAAAACATAAGCCCTTCTTCTCGCAACCGACGGTCATGAACCGTGGAAGCCAACAAGTGAAAGTGGATATATGTTTAAACCGTAATAAAATTCGTAGGCCATCCACAATTACTGGAGTAGAAATGGAACCGATTTAATTTGCTTGAATAGTATCTTACTCTCCCCAGTGGTTGCTGCCTTAGCATAGGTGCTACTATTCTACGGACACAAACAAGACAGCATATGAAATTTTACACGGACAGTGCAAAAGCCGTTAAACATAATTAGATTTCAATTGAGTTAATTCCGTTTGCTTTTCGGGCTCGAGGATTTTCCGCAATGGAACATAACATTTCCTAACAGCAGCCCGCACAACGGGAAGGGAAAACTCATTTCGGTTTGGACAGTAGAAAGGGACTAAAAAGGATTAACTGATGGCATAAAGCACGTTCAAAATAGCCAGAATGAAACATCCTTTCACATCTGGCGACAGCATGCAGGCTGCCCAGATTGAAAACTTTTAAGCTGACCCACATTTCAAATTTTCCAATTGGTGTGGTTGGAAGGCGGAAGGAGTAATTTCTAACCCTACATTCGAAGTAGAAATATTCCCAGCTTCAATCACGAACAAATTCTTGTCACGTTTATCAGCAGAATGTCACTGCTTCGTGTGTTCACTCAGAAGAATTCTTTGTTCGGGAAATCCTTTCGGGGTTCCCCTTTCCTCCTTTAAAATGCTCATTTTTATTCCAGGCTGAATTTCAACATAATCTTTTAAAATTGCCATCAGATATCATCAGGACTGTAATTTTTGTGGGATCGTTTGGTTAACCGCGTGATGGATGCTCGGTGTGGGAAAGACGTAAATATTGTAAGGGTACTTTTACCCCTGGACATGCCGTCTTATGGTTATTACTTAATCACTGCGAGCAGAGTAATAGTGAACTAGTAAAACATTCGATTATATACTATGTGCATTGCCATTATATTTCTTCGCTAATCAATTATTTCGTACCTAAAGCAACTTGTGGTACTACATTCCGTTGACGTGCATGACATTTTGTTCCGAAATAACATCCATTACGTTGTCAGAACTGATATCGAATCATTTGGACAAATACCAATTTACCGATAGAATTGTTTGGTCAAAAGAATTCACTGGTGTTATTGGTAGGACAATAAATCAAAGTCGCGGTACTACATTCCGTAGCGGAACATGACCTTTTTTTCGGCAAACTTTGCATCCGATTCTTAGTGTACAGGATATTACATGGCTCGTGTTTCAATCCTACTCACAAAAAGAATCCTTCCTGATTGGGACTCGACCATAGGACAACCGGCTTTTAAAACCAGTTCAGTACCTTTGTATCGCTAAAACTTAACAAGCAACAAACTAAAAACACGCATGTACGGACACCCGACACACATTAATTTGTTAGAGAACAATCTGTAAAACGTTTACCAATACGAAGACTTTGAAATTCAACAGCTGAAAGTTAAAACAGCACTACAACATTGCATAGACCACCAGCACCGATTTGATATCCACAAGCCACGTATCATTGATCGCTCCTTCGAAGTACCTGCGTTACCATTACTTGAGATTTGCCAGATAGTCACCAATCCTAAAACAATCAACTACCGTACTGACACAGACAACTTAAGTTGTTCATACGCCAATCTATTAGACTGAATAAAGAGAGTGAGAACCCTCCCAAAACGCACTACAGATGAGAACCATGAACCAATTCAACTATCACCAAAACCCAGCAATAGCATGTCCTCGTATCAGTGTTATCAGTTCTATGAATAGATTATGTAAGTCTAGATCAGCATTCGAGACCATAAGTAATTAAGCGACAATTTCTTACCACCGACTTTCTCCGTATGCAATACGCAACTTAACTTTGTCGATGTTAATTCAGTGAGCTTTTTGTAAAATTTTGTCGTAATAATTGTCTAATGTGAAGAGGATCAAAACCTCGGATCGAAACGTTAATGTTTCCCCACTAAAAAGAAACGTAGCATAGTGCGCATTGCATGTTTTTCACCATCATTGCAAATTATGTAGTTCTCTCTCGATTAAAAGTTTGTTGTTAGTTATCATTCGAAGTTGCGTGGTTACTGATTGGTCGTATACTGATTTACTGACAGTGCTGAATTTATATTCCTATTTTATATCAATTAATTTTCAATTACTTCATTTTCTCACAGGGCGTAACGGAAACATATAATACGTGTGAAATCTTGTACGAATTGTTATACATATCCCATAGAAATGGCGATCAGGTTGCTGCCGAGTTATTAAATGTATCTAATTTGTCTAGATTGCGATGTGCAGTTACTTACACAAAGCGAGGCAAACAGCGGAAACTCAATAATCCACCTTTTCGCGATCCGATTAAATTTCCTTCGTAACAATTGAGATTTTATGGTGGTTTTATAGCCACTCATAAAACTTAGATGGCACTTGTAGCGTGCTATAAAACTTCAATTGTTACTTGGGTTTTCACTGTGCCTGAACTTCACGAAAATCGATAGTAGTCCGCTGGTGTGATACAATGAGAGAATATATTCGTAAATCGGTAAGAATTAGTTTCGTATAGACAATTTTATAAAATATACGATTTTTCGTACATATGATGAATCATTTGTAACTCTATTGAAACATTTTATTTTTATTGTGAGTTTTTCTTGAAAACCACGAAACAATTTTGTTGGCTTATTATGAATCGGTTGCATTAGGCAAACGAATTGTTCGATGAAATACAAGAGTTCTGTTAAGTTTTTAACAATTTTCTTCTTAATGGAGAAAAAGTAGTTGTTACGCAAATTGCATAGTGCATATTACATTGGCTTGCTAAGCCAAACCAAGCTTCATTAATCCTCATCAGCTTAATCAGAACTGCTTTTCTTCTATATGTAGACGCATCTTTCAACTCTTTTCTTTTACCGCCACATTCTGCAAAAGTGTCCTTGTGTCTAGATTCCTGTTCAGAAGCGGAAGATATTTAGGTACTCTCTATAATGCTTACGAGGTGTTCATCAATGTTTGAACGTTATCGTGATATTCGATGGGCATATTAATCAGTAGCATGCAGCTCTTCATTATGCTCGCAATTATATCTGTATCTCAAATACGACATGGTCTTTTGATTATATATCAACACTGATTTTAGATACCGAACGCTCGTTCCACGTCTTTTCGAAGAGATTTCTGCATTTTAGTAAACAGAGCTGCTTTTGGGCTGTCAGTGGGTTTGGGATGGTTTTAACGAAAATGCCCCAATCAGGGTAGATGCCATCCGCAAGAAAGTAACCTATTGTTGTACAGCGCTTACCACGGAGTTCGTACATTACGTTCAAAATTACACGTTCAATTGGCACGTTTAAGTTTGCATAGGCGGGCGGAGGGGTTCCCTTACGACTGTCCTGGGGTTTCGCTCGTCAGATATCACCCTATCAAATCGAAAGTAATTTTGTTTTAAGATTTTGAAGGCAAGGCAACAATGGACGTCTTGTGCAATGTTAAGGTTTATTTATACATTCATAATGTTCGAAAAGTCACAGAGCCACACATACGAGCGTTCCAAGAGTAGATGTCCAAACATTTCCACATCGAGGAGCGCAACGGCGGACATGATAACTTGTCTGAAACAGGACATTCAATAAGATCTATAAGACTTGTAGTTACGCAATGAACAAAAAAATAGAAAAAAAAAAGTAAAAAGGAATTTCGAAAATAGCATCATGTAAACCGAAACATCTCATATATTAATGTAAAATTCGCATACTTTTCTTCAAAATGCTGAAATGCTTGTTTATTCAGTTTTCCGTAGTTCATCGACTAGCTACACATATTATGCATTTTCGTAAAAAACATGTCGTTGAATAGGGTAAAAGGCTATAATACGCCCCACCGGGGCAAAATGCCGCTCTTCAATTCACAGGATTCCTGAATTATCTAAAAATGACTGATAACAGTATCGTTTCATGAAATCAACGTACTATGTTAGTTTGGTATTTTTAATATGTTGCAAAACAACAATGTAAACAAAAGTTTGAAAAGAGCTACTTTGATGTATGCTTCCACTTTTTCCAATATCATTACAACCAATTAGAAACAGTCGGATTTGATAGAATTATTTCAAGTAGCTTACAGGAATGTTATAGTTACTATCTTCGTTTTTAGCTTAGTTTTTAACTATGTGTGCGTGTAGAATTATACATGCATTCACAACAGCTCATCACCGGCTAAAACGCCCCACCCATTGTTGTGGGGCATACTCACCGATTGCTGTGGGGCATACCATCCTCTTGTTGTGGGGCATATTACACTTTAACCGGGGGCATTTTGCCTTGGGTGAAAGAAAAAACTAGAATTTAGGCATTTTTGAAAAATGTTTAATAATACTTGTATCAGGATGATTTTAATAAAAAATGAAACGGGTAATTATTTCTAACTAATATAACAATAAATTAGAGTAGTTGGTGCGGAGATCATGGTCGAATGGTGAAATATAGATATTTTTGCTTAAGGGGGGGGGGCGTATTAGACCTGTTTACCCTACATTTTGAGTTATTGTGTTCGCCAATTTGGAAAAGGCGTTTTCGGAGAACCATCGATCTGCGGGTGTGAGGAAAACATGGCTATTTTAAACAAAAGAAGGTCAGCGTGCCGCCGTGCTTGTGAGAGACTATTCTAGAAGTTCAATACTAACAATTAAGCGAGAAAAAAATGTATTTTTTACCCACTACACCAGACTTTGAGTCCTTAAAAGTAAAGAGTCCTTAAAAGTAAAAGGACGCCATTACAAACTGCCAATCGAGGATCAGTCGATTCTCTGTATAATTGCCAACACCGCCATCGCGAATTGAGTTCATCCGATCTATTATTTATCTATATTAGGGAGTTCGGATTATAGCAGAGTGAAAATTCATTCGACTTGGAAGTTACAGGCTATAATTGTCATTATTTACATTTTACATCGTCACTGTTTTTATAGATTTTGCGATCGAAATCGTCATCGAATGTCCAAAGGTGTTACTTACCGGACCAGAGGGATCGCGGCTTATATAGCCCCTAGTCCCTGGTCAAGCCACGGGGACCGTTTGGGGTGGGCTGCGAAGGCCTCTTTTCTTGGCTAGCTCGAGCTTGAGGCACGGAGGCTTCAGAGTCGGCTCAATGTCACTCTGTCCTATCAGGAATCAGGAATCAGAATATATTGGCTCAAATGGCACGTTCCCCGTACATAGTCGGGGATTTGTGCCTCTGTCCTAATCAGAAGAACAAACACGGTATTTTTCACTTTTCTCAATTATTTATTGTAACTTACAATTCTGTGTGTGAGTGTAGGTGTGTATACGGCCGGCCGGCGAACGCTGAGACGAAGCGGGAAACGGTCGGCTGCTGTTGCAATGGCTACTGCGACGGGATGCTGCTGCGATGGTTTGCTGTTGGTGTGGCGATGCTACACTTGGGCTGTTGGGTGGCTGGGTCCAAAGCGACCAGCGATGCCACTTTCTGGCGGGCGCGTCGATAGGCGATCGCTGCTGTTTCTAACTGCTAATGTTCGGCGACAGGCCGGCGACTCAAGGGCACTCTGGCTCCTCGTGACTGGATTCAGCAACTGGATATTGTGTCGCAGGTCTCGATGGAACCTCGCGGCTGGTTTAGTGTGCTCGCGGGCACTTTTGACGTGCTTTTAGCGATGATGGTGCCACTATCGACGACGGGCCGTTCAAGGCACACCACGCCTCGGAGTATAGCCACTCCGATGGCTTTAGTAGTTAATATAATCGGTCCTGCAACCGAATAATGTTTACGAGGGAGGAAAATCTTATAGGTTTGCTACTGGGAAAGCTCTTATTTTCATTTCATACCTGATTTCTTCTCGGTGTTTGTTTAATTAATTAACTTAATTAATCACTCCTCTATTATTCACTTTTATTTTCATATTTCCAATGGTTTATCTTGGTCGTCAAACGGTGAGATAAATAGTCTTCACTAAAGAGATTGGAATGGCAAGGAGACTCCATTTCTGTTTGTAGTTTCAATTCAGCTGTAGAAACTTATAGCTCAGTTCGGATTCAGGACGGAGCATGTCGTTTCTTTGTTTTTTTTAATCTATTTAGTTCTCACAAGTCTCCTATCTCATGCCTCCACGCGAGGTTAAGTCTATTGATGACATTTGGTCCTTAGACCGGCGACGACTGGGTGCTATCAGTCTTCTGCCGATAGTAGCAGAATGAGAGAGTGCGAACAGATGTAATCAAGGAAACACTGCCATATAAATGAATATCTGATCGGAAATTAGACGCAGCAAGACTTTAATCTGACTAGTATCGATCATCGCGGGTCAATACGTACTGAAAATTTATGAATCTAATTTCAAGTTCCGTTATTGCTAACCAGCCGTGTATCAGGTTAACAATTCTTTGTATTTCTCTTCAATTCTGTCTAAATACTGTTGCAATAAATAGTGATCCGGCCCATTACACAGATAAGATTAGCTTTTCTGGGCAATACTCCCACGGTCGGCTGTGTGGAGTTCAAATTGCTTTTGTTTAGGAAACATAGGATACTCTCAGTAGCCGGCTGCCCAGAGTCTTTATTTCCTACTTTCCCATAGTTTTCCAATCCCGAGCGTTTCCTGTTTTCCTAACGTGTGTGTAAATTGTGTTTTGAGTTCGTGTGTTACATACGACCGTTTACTTATTTATTGAGACCGTTTAGATATAATTTACTTGTGCTCGCTTTAACTTTTCCTCCTAAATATATTCACTATTTATTTATACATTTATACATAAAAAGAATCGTTATATACATATTATCCAAAACGCATAGTTCCTCCTAACTGTGATACACAAATATATACATTATGACATCATTATAAGCCACGCACGTTCGTATCGAACTGCAGTGTAACAAACTCTCTTGCTCGCATTTTGCTGTTATCGATTTAGCTGGTGTATGGGCCAAACAAACATTACACAAAAGACAAATAATAAAGACGTAAATCGTACGAAGAAAGTCTAGAAAATTTTTGGTTCATTTAGCCATTTTATAGCGAGTTACTTCGGTTCCGTCAGATTTGACCCGCCGCTTGATGGCGTTCCAGTTTGATGTGTCTGTTCGTCAATGCAGGCCTAAATACAGAAACATAAGTACAAATAAAATTTCATAACCAAGAATGACACCACCAGCAGTTTGTAGCGGTCGTGTCATATTTAGCAACATTTTTCAAATTTAGTAGAACTAGTCTGATTTGTATGATTCAAGAGTAAGACAACTTACCGCTGATCGACTCTTGCGCAACACCCTAGCAAATACTCCTATCCGCGAGTGTAACTAATTAAATTTGCTGTTGAGCTTCTCCTGAAGACGGAAACCATGTAGATCCCTCGCTTGGAATGCGTGATGGAGAGGGGCCGATAGAGCCAAGGGTTAGCTGATAGAATAAAACAGCTAGTAGGGTCGTTGATTTCCGAACTTGCCCGAAAAAATTTGCGGGAAATTACGTACTTCCTGTAAGTTCGTACGAAATTACCTTCCCTAATCTGAGGATTAATGATGCTAGTCCATTTCGTCCCAGTCCGCCAAACGTTCTGAAAGTGCGCGTAGTTTGTTCGGTATAGTTTCCAAGTATGTAAAGTATCATTATAGTGCTTTGAATTAGTCTAAATTTCTTGTCTCTCCCATGCCATTAGTTGTCTGTAATTTCGTAGCAAATACTAATGTGCGTGCGAAATCAGGAGAAAGGTAATAGTACTCAAAATTATAGTGCCATTGACCCTCCACATGTGCTAATGACCTCGTTTGCAATAGCCTGACGGCACCTCTTTTATTCCACACAGCGCAAATACGAACGAGAAGAGGCAAAGAGAATTTGAACCCGGTTCACGAACCGTTTCCTACAACCATCGGGAAAAACAACTAGCCGTGCAAAGTGCTAGCTAATAGAGCACTGGAGCCGTGAGGTGACGTTACCAAAAGTGGGAGATTTTGATGGAGCAAAAGCACACATGGTCAATGAGCGCAGTAGGGAGATAGAACACGGAATAACTCAAAAGATAGGCCTAGAATAAGAGTGATTCGAACTGAATACAAACCGGGAATAGAATGAAACAAATCTTTGAATAAACGTTGTTTAGTTTATATGTAATGAAATGTTTGTAGATTCGTAGAGTACTCACCCAAGTTTTAGTCTGGATCTAGTATGTTTACGTCACTTCGTTCGGTATGGTTTTCCTCTCGTTTCTCTGTCTTCCGCCTACCGGAATGTGATGTGTGGCTACACTGCCTGTGAGGATAATTTAGGTATGGGGAGTTCCTTCTCCGCGATGTAGATGACTGGTCGAAGAGTTGTGATCTCAACGGTAGATTATGTAGGTCGTCGTTAGCTCGGCGTTTAATATATCTTCACGCGGCCAGGTTTCGGTGAGAACGATAATTTCGCAGTGACAGGAAGTGAGGGCATGCAAGAAGGTCTGCGTTTTTGTTCTCATTCCACGAACGTTCTGGTAGTAGACGGACAGGAAATCATGTGTTGTACGCGACACCTTGTTATAAACCAAGCTGTTTTCAGGGACCGAATTATCATGTAAAGCAAAATACTCACCTGAGAATAGAGTTCGGAAGACCTCCTCACAACCTCCGATCACAGGACCGGGAAGACCAAGCTGGTCGTTGGCTGGCAGCACCACTGCGTCGAAGAGCGCGGGGTTTCCATACTGTATTGCGGGTGTCCTGGTGATGGTAGCGCAGCAATGCCACTGTTCTGTAAAGCAAAATACTAGTCTGAGAAGTGCGATAATTATTGTAGTGTTATTTTTATACAAATCACTAGTATGATAATATGTTAGTATTAAACTTTTGTTAACATGCTTTGTAAAAAAGAATCATCGAAGTAAAAGCTTTTGCAAAAGCCGTGTCAAATATTTGTATTGGATAAAAAACTAGATCCTCTTTCATAATCTAATGCACTTCAAACATATCGATAACACATTTAAACCATCCCATCAACAAGTGAATATTGGTAATATCTTTTATGATGCCGAAGTAAAGTAATGTAAACCTATCGACCAGTATTATGATTGTTGGGCGGAAAAAAGTCTGGTTAGGCACTCGTTTCGAATCACATTTGCACGATTGTTTCAATATTACCATGAATTTGCTAGATAGCATGCAACCAGATCAGCATCAGTAAAAGTACCTCTCTCACCAGGATGGTAACTCTGTAAGGCTAAGCAGTCTCGTGTCTGTTTGCTGCAGCCAGTAGGAAAACCATGGCAGAATTCAATGGACTGCACGGTATGCCATATTCGGAATTTATTCACGCTATCATCGATAAAGACTTATATCGTTGCAATCAGACGGGCGGAATCGGTGTGGAAGGAAAAAAACATCCAAGAATGAATGGAACAAATTTTCCTCATTGTTGGAGCCCTGGTCGAGCCGGCTTCCATAGTTACCTGGCGAGAATCCCCTGATATGTGCTTGGATTCCCTCCCTCAGGGCAAAACATTGTATGAACGAGAAAATTTTAAACTATATTTCATACTGCAACCGCAAAGCAATATAGAGTTTTCGACGTGCTTTCAACGCGTGGCTGGTCTTTGATGGTGGAGTGTGGTATGTGTGGCATGGCAACAGTTGGGAGTAGCAAAAGGGCATCTAGCACAAAGTTCAGTTGTAGAATGATTCACAACTTGAAGTGTTTTGCAAAAAAAAAACAAACGAACAGTGCTGACGTCGACACGGTTCGATTAACATCCTTTCATTCGGGTAACGTACAATTTAACTGTTATGTTATTTTGAATGCAGTATAATCAGATTTAATAAACAAGGATTGTAAATTACGCCTCTTAAAATGGACGGATAATAAAAACTATTTAAAATATGACAAACAACTGGTGAGATGTTGAAAACAACTGAGAAAATTCCAAAAAAAATCTAATAAAATATAAGTACAGTTTTAAAATGTTCAGGGCTAGCAAGCAGGCATCACTGTCCTAACTATTATAGTGCTTCGGCAAGTAAACCTAATGAATCGTTTATATGCAACAGGCGTAGCGCCCAGGCCATAAGCCATTTGGATTTCATTGCCAGTATTTTCTCATTTCTGGAAGCTTTTCAAGTGCAGCTTCGGAAATAGCCGAAGCACTTTGGAATTCGCTCACCCTCCGGCTCAGAACTTTACCCGGCAATTCGTTTTCATCGTTCGATTTCTTTCCCGAGGCGTTGGGAATCTGAAAATAGAACCTACTGTGAAGATGTTATTCCTCTCCTCCTTTTGTCGACCGGCTGATCTTTGATATCCTCGCGTCTTAGCTTGGCGTGCATCATTAAACCTTCGATATTACTTAGTCGCTTGGCATCCGGGGAAACTTGCAATAAATTATGAATTGGATTTCTTTTATGGTGAGGTTAAAAGAAGCATGGCAAAAGAAAATATCAATTAATTTTCAGTTGCTCATTTTTCCCACAGACTTTCTATGCGGATAATTAAGTGGATTTCTTTCTTTGCGTCCGTTATCTCGATTGGATTGGGATGCGGTGGGTGTTGCGATAATTTTCAGGAATTGTTTTGAACCGTTTTAATAGCTTTTATTGATGCTTGGTACGTAATCTGCAATCTTCGACGAGAGCTTTTCTTTGTATGAGAATAGGATCGTAAATCCAACTAATAGCATCTTATCTGCCTAATAAATGAGTTCTAATATATTATTGGAAAGCAGTCGGATAGGATTTTATTTTTTATTGTTATTTTGCCCCTTGGCCTCGGTTATTTGATTTAGCCCAATAAAGTCCTTTTTATTTGAATCAGTTATTTTAGTAACGCCTTGGTACAGCAAAATGCATTCATAGAATACTATATTCAGTGTATCCACAGAACATACTCAAAAAATTTCACAGTATTCAGTAATTTATTATAGGACGTTCGGTAATGAAACTCATGAAAACTCAAAAACTACCGAATAGCACGGTAATTTTAGTACGAAAGTTACCGGACTTTTTCAGTAGTTTCGTAAAATAAGCTACCGTATAGCCACAATATAATGAAATCAACATTTTTTGCGAAATGGGTGATACTTACAAATGTAAACAAAATGAGTTTTCTATACATGCGAATGATGGCTTCGAAATGCAACAAATTAACCTCAGAACGTTGCACTTACTTTTCTTACCTTAAAACGTTACACTGGGGTACAAATGTACCCCACGCTTTGATCGCAATTTTCACAGGTAAAAATGCAAACAAAAGACATGTATAATATATCGTTTCTTCGTTTTTGCCTTTCTCATATAGAAAGGTTATGCAATAGGTCCAAAAACCGATTTCTTAACCGAAGCCCGGAGAGCCGAGTGTCATATACCGTTCGACTCAGTTCATCGAGTTCGAAAAATGTCTGTGCGTGTGTATGTACGTGTCTATGTATGTATGTATGTATGTATGTATGTATGTATGTATGTGTATATGTGCGGATATATTAACAAAATGTCCACATCAGTTTCTCGGAGATGGCTGCACCGATTTTTACAAACTAATAGCGTTTTCTTTTTTTCTTGGTGCTACACCGGTGAAGTGCAAAGAAAGAGATAGACTGAATACACCCAAGTTTGAATGAGTGTAGCACCATTAGATTCAAATGACCCAGTGCGGAGAGACTTGACCAAAAAAAAAGATCACAGAAAAACTTTTGTAACTTTTCAAAAATTAAATTAAAAATTCTGCAAAAATCATGAAGACGCACAATAACTTTGCACATTATATCTCAATGACTTTTGAGGGATTGAAGGCTGTTTTAGAGATTTATGCAGTTTTAGCTGAAAACCTGGTCAAGTATTCCCATGTTCCCCTACAATAAGTTTTTTCTTTGTAATAAAAATATTTTTGATATATTTAATTTATTTCGTTTAGTTAGTCCCGATGGGTGTAGCGAAGCGCACCGGGTTACAGCTAGTTATTTATAATTAAAAATATATAATAATATCAATACCCATACAGCGAACAGGTGCAGTCATGATGCCAAGGGGCTCTAAGAGAGAAGAGGTAAAAGAGCACAATCACCTCCCAAAGTAATACTCAACGGTAGTCTCGGGAGGAAGAGGATACGGAGATACAGGGGTTGAGATTTAGTCGTTAGGATTGCTGGTGAAATAGCTACAGTAAGAATCCAAGTCGGCAGTGTCTCTTTTGAAGATTCCCCATCGATAAAAAACGCTCACATTCACATACTTCACTTATCACTGCGAATTCGACGAGTAAAGTACGTTTTCGAAACCGCCCGAAACCCAGTTTTTACCGTGCTATTTTATTTCTTTGTTCCACCTCCGGGAAGTGATTTCACTACGAACCTATGAAGCTGTACAGCAAGCGGTGATATTAAACTTCGGAATCAAAAATCTATACATATACGTTAAAAATCTTTTCGAAAAATCAATTATTAATTAGCTAACTTCAAGTAGTCCTGAGTTATTGTTTGCCCTATTCATACATATTACACAGCAATCAATTCTGGTTCCATTCTGCAAATAAGATCCGAAATCAACTGTAACCTGTTCGAGCATGTAACGCTACTCTAGAAACCCTCTAATGACTGTGTCAAGTGCCACCTTCCTACCTGATGACACAAATATATGCAGTCGTTTGGCAAAAGCAGAGCCTCAAAATGGAGTAGGTTCATTATACTTTCAAACATCTATTTTCCACCATCAAGAGTGGCTTGTCGGCTATCATGTTGAATGCCATCAGAAGCGAAATCATAAGTGCAGAGCTGTACGTATAGTACCAAAAATATTATCTGAACCATGCTCGTCTTCAATGTTGCCGCCATCGCGTGAATTTCTCCTGCCACAGGATAGACCGTTTGTGGTACTGCCACAGTCACCGAACGACTGACATGCGGAAATGGGAAGTAGAAGAGAGGAAAAAATTTCCAATTATTATTCAGTTTCTACATTATGGAAGACATATGTTTTCGATATCGTCCTGGATAGCCTGTCGACAGAAGGCACGCAAAACCATAATGTGCCTGTGTGGCCTAGGTATCAGCCTCAAATGAACCATGTAGGTTGCACGATTCTCGCCAATACCTGTTGCATTCAGCATCATATCACTAGCATCATCAGCGTACTGCTGATGCTGTAGAAGGGACAGGATGAAGCATTTCCCCATTGGACGGAGTTGATTTGATACCAAAAATACTTAATATTCTGCCTGGCAAACATGGGAGTCCCTGCCACACGTCCCGATTTCGTTGCTCGAGAACGCTTTTCAGTGTCAGTTGGTATTTTCCGTTTGTTCCGAGGAAGGAATTGACGAGGCATAAAAAACACTTCCAAAATCTGCTTCCACCGACAACGTGGATGAGTGCGGCTCACTCTTTTTCATATAGATACAAATACTGTTGATGCCGATGTTGATTATTTTAGTACACTGCAAAATTAAATAGGAAAAATGATCATCCAAATAAAAAAAAATATTTTATGATTTGTTATGGTTGTAAGGAACTAGAGATTTGAGACAATGTTCATCCTACTGTTGTAGACAATGCGGATTTGTATTAGTTTAGTTTAGAAGTAAGATGCAGCAAAACAAACATGAAAATCAGATAGTTCAAAAACACATATGATAATCCGACAAGCATTTGGATGTAGATAAATTTTAACGTGTACTACACAAACTACTTGATGCGTCTCACCCGATTTCCGAATCGATTGAGCGAGGATGCAGGATATATTTGTTTTGAACGAGTTCTTTCCCTGTGGAAAATCCAGTTCTATCGTCGTCACTGAGCGGCTTGGTATAGAGGGTGCAACAGTCTATTTTATATGTAGCAGCATGGAAAATATATTAGGTTTAAAAACTGATGAAAATATTGAGCTCCATACATTATTTCACCAAATACGTGCACAGAAAGTGAGGCACGGGTGGTATAAAAAGAAGTGGAGGAAAATCACCGATTGGTTTCGCTTCTCGCTGGTACCTACAAAATCGGTAAAAAAAACCGGTCGACGATAGTTGGTATAAAATATTGGATAAATTGCAGCAGCCAATGTATGTATGTGCGCCTAGCGATATCTACTTGTTGAAAATCTGCGTCAGTTTTTTTTCATTTTCCCATTCTGTTTTCCAATCATTTGAATCTGTTTGCCTGTCTGTTAGAAGCTAAACAAATTACGGAAATAATCAAATAACTTTTATGTCGTTGCAATTTGCTGGGAATTTGTTTGTCAAGCATGAAAAGAGTATCTCGAATAGACTTTTTGGACGTCAGTAACAAAAGCCCCGTTATTGGTAAGCCGGAATAAAAGTTTTTTGTTTGATCACACCATCCCTCATTTTAGCAATGGCATGTGTCGCAGTTGTTTACCATCAACAAAACCGTCGTCCGATTAATATGTAGTTTTATATTGTTTTATTGTCAGAGAGACACATTTAGATCAGTATCCGATATGTCAACAGAAAAAAAGCAATTTTGGATCTCCTGTTCCTCTTCCGTGGACAAGCGCGCATAATTCTCGGCTCCGTAGTCGTCAACATCAACGGTATATGTAGGGGAACCCGGGGCTATTAAGACAGTGGGGGTAATTCGGACCCCCACGATTTCTTAGAAAATAGAAAGACTTTCTAACTATCGTACATATTCGTGGAACCGCTATTCTGAAACATTAATTTTGAGAGCTGAAGTTGATTCTTTGTTTTTTGTAGAAAAGAGATACAACGTGTTTCGTTGTTTTGTCATTCTCAAAACAAAAATCATTATAATGGAAAAACCGTGATTAAAACAACAAATAAAAGTGAAAAAATAAAAGGTAAGAGTTTTGGAAAGCTTGAGGCTCCTATTTTATGGAATGATTTTTGTTTGGGTGAAATCAGATATATTTTCGAGAGGCTCACCACTTTTGTGCGATATGAGCGTACGGGGCTATTCGGACCCCCTGTTCCGTCAACCACCGTTCAGCGGCTTGCGGCTGCGCATACCATTGCAAATCGTCGCCTAGCGCTGCCATTGAGTGGTGCAAATGCACCTTTTATGGCACCAAAATGTAGCTGAGGTTTCAAACTAACAATTAGGACTTTTGACCGGTAACTTTTTTTTACTTCTATCCACCTAAAAGGGCGATTTGTTTAAGTAGGTCCGAATAGCCCCGGGTTCCCTTATGTATGTAGCTGTTATGCACCCCAAAGGGGACAGCAGAGCAGTACAATCGAATGCTGGATGAAAACCGACTCGTTAGGCGGACGAACGCCGGTTGTTATAGGAGGATACTTATACGCTTGGGCTGTGGAGTAGGGTAGCAGGTTGACCAATGAAAGAGGTTACAATATGTTGGAAGGCTCGACGAAGCTGGATGTAAGGCTGTGCAACGAAGGTTCCGCTAGAACATTCCGTTAAAACTATCGGTGATCCATCATCGACATAACATTCTGTAGTTCGTCTTGTACACATATAACTTGTAACATATAACGACCACCAGGCGATCCACTATAGCATTGGTCGGTGGAACTGTCAATAGGATATAACACTCGGCCTTCGGGGCCGGGATTGAGTTGACGTTTTTCAGAGTGATTGCATAACCTTTCTATATGAGAAATGCAGAAATATCTAAAAATGCTAGTCGAACCAAAGAATTCTTCAATTACCAAAATATCCTGTCCGACAAATTTGAAGTGTAGCTTTCTGAACAATTTGTCTAACTACATAATAGAAAACACTCAACATACCTTGATCTCTTCGCGATAGATAGAGGAAACTTTTATACTTTACATTTCACCGATAAATAGCAAAGGACCCGAATTTTCAGTCCGGAAGTTTTTTGTAAATGCATGTTTGTTTACAAGCACTTCGGAAACACTGGCATACGCGAAGATTTTTGGCGCTTTGAGAAATTGGTTGAAATGTGGTCAAAATTGAATATCCAACCTTTCGAATGACATATATAACATTATAGTCAAGTATACATGTGAGATAAGCTATCTAGTGTGGATTTTATTCCGGAAAAAACAATGTAGGTAAGCATTTACGTCATTTCTATGAAATAACGTAAATTCGTTTTCGATCATTTCTTATAGTGTGAAAACATTTTGCATAAAATCAAATCCCATGGCCAGCTAACTATAGATTTGCTTGTTTGTTGATCAGATTGACATGACTTCCATTGATGTCAAGCTTTATATCTAGGAAGCAAATTGAAAAGGGTTCATATCAATCTTATGGAATCGATACGGTGAAAAATGAAGAAATGCTATAGTTGATTTTTTAAGTTTTACTAACGTGCAGTGATGTTTAGTGGACAACATAAACACTACCAGTAATAAATAATATCAAACCAACAATCATGAGTAATAGGGATCTTTTTTTCTTTTTCTGGAAAACCGGTCGTAACAAACGAGATGGAGTAGTCTTGGAAAACTCAGCCAATGCAATGTTTAGCATGTAGAACAATATGAAGTCCTCCACAAAGTTCCTTAGAATTGCCCAAATAAACTCGAATTCTCACGAGATTGGCAAATCTGGTTCCAAATGAAATTTAATTGAGCTCCTAAATACGGGTTTTAATGCAACTGGCACATGAGTCTGGAGGTATCTGATACATGATATGCTCATGCGGGATGATGGAATTTTCATGAATATGGCTCAAACGACCCTCAATTGTTAGTTGAGATACTATTGAAATTATTCGAGTTTTTTTGTTTTGTTTTAGCACATAGTTGAGTTTGAGTCCTTGGGTACTCTCAAGATAGTCTCCTCAGATCCTTAATGTTGTGCTTATCATTCATTGATTTTGTTATGATTTGAAAATGGTTGTACGGTGCAATTCTTGATTGTAGGACATTTGAATAACGATTCATATTTCGGCTGGCTGCATTTTTTTCTGCACCAGAACAACATTCTGTAGCAGAAGCAGTTGCATTGGTTTATGAGCTTGAGATAAAAATTGAACCACTCACAGGTGGTTTGGTAGTAATCGGTTAAGTAAAAATAGCTAGAGGGCGCAAAAAATCTCATTAAACATACTGGTTATCTAGTGCCACAAAACCTACACTGAGCTGATGAAGTTCCAACATTTTATATAGTGCTGATAGTGGATTCGATTTTTGAAAAACCTTGGTTCGAAACTGGGTCAAATAAACAGTTTGTCATAAGTTATGTTTGCATCTAAATTAGTTTTAGCCTCATGTAAATACTATATAATATATTTGGAACACATCCGAGTAATATTGGAATTGTACATCTACCTAAATT
The DNA here is from genome assembly GCF_030247195.1 of Topomyia yanbarensis. Lineage (NCBI taxonomy): Eukaryota > Metazoa > Arthropoda > Insecta > Diptera > Culicidae > Topomyia > Topomyia yanbarensis. The sequence goes on along the minus strand of NC_080672.1, from coordinate 264,899,942 downwards.
AAATTTCAAATGCCATTTATAAAGTTTGTGTCCTAGTATGTACAAAATTGTCATTTTCGCTGAGCATGAGATGGGATCCTTGATTTTTTGCGCAGCGAGTCTTGTTAAAAACCAACAGTGTTACTAGAATACTTTCACTGTCAGTATATTTTCCACTGAAGTGGTCCCCGAAGTGTTCCATAATCTAGTTTTTTTTTCTAAAATAACTCTATTGCGAGCTACATAAACTCAAATAACCAATAACCAACCAATACAAAAAATTTATCATAAACAGTAAAATTATAGTAATTTAATTTAAAATTAAATATAAATAGCCTAAAACATGTTAATACCTTGAACACATGGAGCCTTCATGTCTTCAACAAAGTGGTTTGTAATAGCACTCCCCAATACTTTGCTGAAGACATTAAGTTTGGAACTAAATTTGTTTGAAGAGTAAATTCGCCATAAATACTTCTTGGAGGATATAACGCCAAATTATTTTATCAAATGATGTGCTGTTTAACGTTTGTAAAATTCATCGAAGATACTAAACATGAGAAATTGGCGGAACGGAAAACGCCATTTTTCATAAATTCCCCTACTTTTGGAAGGTTTTCTCGTTATTAATACTATAATGTTTTCGTCTCAACTCGACGCCTTCCCAAAATAAAAACATTTTCAGCAAATGTTGGAAGTTATGCAATTTTTCGGTGAGCAGTTCTAAGTTTTATAGACATTAAAGCAATTCCAGTTTCGCTTCCTATTTAAAAAAGACCCTAATCAATGTTACAATACAGCCCTTAAAAACTGAACTCAATATGATAGGAAATAAGGATTACGATTATGATTGATTTCAAAAGTCTAGAATGAGTTCCTATTGGAATGTTTTTGGGCATTTGATATTGATGTTATTAGACAACTGTGAGATCAAGACCAATAGATCAGCTACAGATCAGGATCGCATTCCCACAATTTTTCAATGGTCCTCATGATGTTTCAAACAATAGGTTATGAATGTACTGATCAGGTAATTAAATTTTTACACCGATAAGTGATCAAGTTCCATCTAGACAACTTGGAATTGTTCGGTGGTTATTCTAGCGGTTGTAGATGGAAAAATGAAATACGAAATTCGTTTTATCGAAATAATATTTGGCTCATTTAAAATGATTATTACTAAATTGACCAATAAATAGGCGACAAAGAGTAATCCACGGACAACAAGCCATAACTTTTAAAGTATTCGAAATATGTATTTGATGTCTTTAGTAAAGTTATTCGAAAAAGTAAGAGCTACAAGTTTGCTGAAGGCATTATTTCAATACAATCACTTCCAAGAAAATTTATGAAAATATCTCACTCTTAGGGGGATTAATCAGTAAAATCGCAATTAACCATAAGAAAGGGCATATTGTATGCTTTAAATTCTCCGAAGAAACTATTGACCTAAAATTAGTCGTTTTGGCGCTACTAATACATTGAATGTTTTTGGTCTTATTTCTGGCTACGGGAAATGATAATAATCTTTCGTCCGCATTTAATGTTAAATTTTTTATTTATTAACAGATTAAGGCCGAAGTGGCCTGTGCCGTATACAAAAGATTCCTCCATTCCACTCGGTCCATGGCCGCGCGTCGCCAGCCACGCAGTCTGCGAAGGGTCCGCAAATCGTCTTCCACCTGGTCGATCCATCGTGCTCGCTGCGCGCCACGTCTTCTTGTACCGGTCGGATTGCAATTGAGAACCGTTTTCACCGGGCTATTGTCCGACATTCTGGCTACGTGCCCGGCCCACCGTAGTCGTCCGATTTTCGCGGTATGACAGATGGGCGGCTCCCCCAACAGCTGATGCAATTCATGGTTTATTCGCCGTCTCCATGTGCCGTCTTCCATCTGCACTCCACCGTAGATGGTACGCAGCACTTTCCGTTCGAAGACACCAAGTGCGCGTTGGTCCTCCACGAGCATGGTCCAGGTCTCGTGCCCGTAGAGAACTACCGGTCTAATCAGCGTCTTGTAGATGGTCAACTTTGTACGACGGCGAACTCTGTTCGACCGAAGTGTCTTGCGGAGGCCAAAGTAAGCACGATTTTCTGCCACGATGCGTCTACGAATCTCTCTGCTGGTATCATTGTCGGCGGTCACCAGTGAGCCCAAGTACACGAACTCTTCAACCACCTTGATTTCGTCGCCACCGATGCAAACTCGAAGCGGGCGGTTCTCATTCTCTTCTCGTGAACCTCTTCCTATCATGTACTTTATTTAATGTTAAATATCTCTTTTGATAATAGTCCGATTTCAACAATCTGAAGATCGTTCGAAAGGTATTCGTATATTTGTATTCGCTTTCTAAAAATATATAAATTATTTAGTTACTTGGTCAATTTCAGCTGCAAATTAAAAAAAAAACTGAAAAAACCGCGATTTTTGAACCTTCAAACAAAGATATGAATATTGGAAACTAAACATCGGAATCAAAAACCATTTAATAGCGTTCTGTCTGGGTGATAGGTCTGTCATTTAAAATTAGTTTGGATAAGATCGGTTCAGCCATTGCTGAGAAACACGAATGAGAGTTTATCTGTTACGTACACACACAGACACACACACACATACATTGTCCAAAATCGTCGAGCTGAGTCGATTGGTATATAAGACTCGGCCCTCCGGGCCTCGGAAAAAATCTTGAAAGTTTGAGCGAATTCTATACATTTCTTTTCTAAGGAATGTAAAAAAGCTAGCTATACATTTTTCCCATCTCTCGGGCAATTTGTGTATACCACGCCAAAAAAAAAATCACCTTTCGAGACAGACCACCCGTCAAACCCTTTTGGACGTTTTCGTACGAATCCCAGTTTAGTGTCTCCAAGTAGTTTTGGACCATTTTTGACATGCGCGATGGGGGCTTTTCATAACCTGGCCTTTTTCATGCAAAACACGGCGCAAGTTTATTTGTTTTTGTTGGTAGCGGTGAGCATTGACAGTTTCAGGGTTATTTATTTAAAAAAAAATATATAAACGAAGAAATAAAGAAATATAAAAAAATATATAAAGAAATTACTGTCTGACCGCCATAACTAACCTGTGACTTCGAAACCAAAGGTTGTCAAAATCGGTTAAGAGTTCGCTAAAAATAGGTGTGATATTAGCTTAGGAACTTAGCGAGATAAAGAACCGTCATAGGTGGCCAATGAGCTTGAGCTTGTGCGACCACTCCTGGCTGCTACTCCGTTGTCGATCTGGACTAGCTGCAGTTGCACAGAGAATAAGTAGATAATTATGCTTGGGAATAGCGAAGCATCTTTCAATGTGCAACTCCTGGTAGTCCTAAAGTATTGATCAAAACCGGCGCCGGCCAGGCCCGAACGTAGAACGCGGAAGGAAAAGGAAGGAATGGTTAGTCCGATACTTGCTTTTGCTAGAGGCCGTATATACTACTGCACACTCCACAAGTATCACAGGAGGAGGATATTTTTGTTAGTAAGAGTATAGAAGTTGGATCACTTCTTCTTTATCGACGCCAGAGAGGTGACTTCACTATCTGGACTAGATATCGATCCACCAAACTCATAGACCGGGGACCAACGGCTTTACTTCCCTTCCGGAGGAAGACGTGACCACAGATTTTTTAACCTCAGAAAAATCTCAACGACCTCGGCTGGAATTGAACCCAGGCAAATTGGAATGAGTGGCGGTCACGCTTACCACTCAACCACCGGCGCCGTCGAGAACAGTCATAGGTGGCCAATGTGGGCAAAACTACTTTGATAGACCATTAGTTAGACCCGAAAATCCAAGTAATGTTGAACTTAATTGAATATGTATTACAACACTCGGACACCGTGGTGTGACCAGTTTATAATCTGTGTGACCGTATTCTCCACTCCCCGTAACTCCGGAATTGGAAGTTAGATCAACTAAAAAATCAGTAACAGCTTATGGGAGCATTATTCCTTTCATTTAAAACTATTATGCATTTTAAGGACATTTGGCAACAAAAATACGAATTCGATTTCTGGAATTTCATGGAGTACCCACTTTGAAATACAAATTTTAGTTCCGACTTATATGGGAATTTCTTATGTGACCGGACGATTTATTCTATATTCCCGGAACCATTTAACCGATCCGTACGAAAGTTTATAGCACTCTATAGGAATAATACACCTTACGTTTGAGACAAAGTTTATGAAAATCAGCCCCCCGAGAAACCGATGTGAGTTTTTTAATTTTGAAAGATGGCCATTTTCCGGGCACTTCCAGATCCGTCTATGGTGGTCAATGTGGCCAACAAGATATCGATCGCTCGTCAGGAACCTAGAACTGCAAATGCAAGATGTTTGGCACCATTTTTAGCAAAAAAATCATTTTTGCATTCATGGCGGTATCGGTTTGAATAGGAGTTTTCTCTGTGACCACACTTCACAACTCGTAACTCCGCAACCGGAAGTTTTATCGAGATGATATGTTTAATAACAATTTTTGGGGACGCAACACCGTTCATTTGAGACTAGGTTTGGTTAAATCGGTCCAGTCATTACTGAGAAATCGGCGGTTATTCTGAATTTGCTTTACTTCCGCCAAGGGAACCGGAACCGTCGATGATGGCCAATGTGGCCACAGAGACTTTGAATGACTGTTGGTGACCTAGAACTACAAATCCAAGCAGCTGTGGTTAGATTTTGGAAAATTTTCACCTTTATACATTCATTGTTGAATATATTGAAATTGGGATTTGCTGCGTTTTCGGACTCATCACCCTATAATTCCGGAACCGGAAGTCAGATCAATTAGAAATTGAACAGCAACCAACCAATCGGTAAAGAATTAGATAATAAATAGGTATGACATTAACTTAGGTACTTGGCAAGTTCCCCGGGGGCCTCAAAAACCATCATAGGTGACCAATGCGGTCAAAGCGACTTCGATGGGTCATTAGTGATCTAGACATACAAATCTAAGTAATGTTCTACACATTTTAATATGTATTGCATCATTTGGACATAGTGGCACACAGAGCTTAAAAAAATTGACATCGTTGCCTGAACTTGAAAGAAAACAAAATTCAATTCACGCCCGCAGCGATGAATGAAATTTTTGGTTCGTTTCAATCGTCATTCGTTCGGCCGACGCAGCGCTTTCAGGTACGGACATGTTCGGTTTCAGAAGCAAAGTGAATTTTATTTCTATTCTAGCTCTGAGAGGGATTATTGATCAAAAGTGCACCAAATATAGATTACGCAGTTCCCTTATGCTCGAAAATGTAGAAGATGCTAACTTCTGCCTTAAAACTGTCCACATAATAACAAATGAATGCTTTGGTTGGTGAATGAATTTATATTTCCTCTGCACTCAAGCATTCGATTCTGCATGAAATTTCAGTCAGCTGGAAAGTGAATGAATGAGGGAGGCGTTGAATCTGAATGTCGGTTTCGGTAAATGCAAGCAGAAATAGGTAACTGATTTTGAAATTTCGTAACACTGGTGGCACAGAGAATAGTGGTGGTACCAGTTTATATTGTGATCAGACTCTTCAACCCGTAATTCCGGAACCGGAAGTCGGATCAATAACAAAATCAATAGCGACCAATGGGAGGGTTGTATCTTTCATTTCAGACTAAGTGTGTGCTAATCGGTCCAGCCATCTCTGAGAAAAATCGTTGAGATTGTTTGACATATACATACATACGTACACACATACACACATCTCGACGAACTGAGTTGAATGGTATAAGAGATTCGGCCCTGCGGGCCTCGGTTAAATGTCGAAATTCCTACCGATTGCATAACCTTTCTATATGAGAAAGGCAAAACGTATGCCGTTTCTATGGTGGCTACATATGCTCACTGACGTCATCTATGAGCAAACAGCGGATATAAGCTCATACACCTGGTACTGTAAGTCGGAGGGTTTCGAAACACTTCATGCAGATAGCACCGCTCCAATTTCGAACTGAGATAAGTTGTTGGAAACACAATCGGGTATTCGACGCTACAATGTCGAGGTAATTCGGGTCGAGAAACTGCTGGCATCTGGTGGATTGGGGAACGAAAGGCTCACTACCCTTCGTGTTGGCTACCTAAATGCCAGTAGATGCATTTAGATAGCAAGATCAAGAGCAGTTAGAGAAGAGCATAAGGTTCTATTTCGGGTGGTCAGGGCCGCTTTTAAACGTGAGATAGTGTTGAGCAAGTCTACCGGCCATAAGGTGCTGTTGATAAGTAGATAACAACCCCTGGGACAATGCCAGGGAAGCCACCAGTTGATAATGCATCGTATCGACCTATATGCCTGATGGTTGCTCCTTGTAACCTTCTGGAAAGGGTTTTCCTCAACAGGTTTCCGAAGTACGCTGAAAGTGAGTATGGCTTATCGTAGAAGCAGTTTGGATCTCGAACAGGTATTTCAACGATGGAGCGAGGTTAAGAGACAAGAGACTGACAGGTGTCCCATCCTCTATACTGAGGTATGGCGTTCCGGCTCGAACTGCTGCACTGAAATCAAATTGGAACCGGACGAGGTTGACGCGCACGTTTCGCCTAACGACTGTTCGACTCGCGAGTACGTACCTAGAGATACTGAGGGAGACGGTATGCGTCATTGTCGGGATGATCCCCATCTGTATCACTCTGTCTGAGGAAGTGGAATGCTACTAGCGGAAGAATACGCAAAATGCAAGGTCATAGCAGACTTGTCAGGAAACTCTCCGTCGGTATAATTTATGTCCATCGGCGGATATCAGATGAGTGGTGTGAGACGACGGTTTCGTATTGTCAGAGCACCAGCATATTGGAAGTCACACCTCACCAGAAATCGCCGGATCGGTCTCGGCCCACAGATGAGGAGATAGCCAGGAAAATAGCATCGTTCTACAAAATTAGGAATAGTAGCAGGGCCCCTGCGAACAGAATTGCTGGCCCTAAGCGGCACAGTGAGGTGTCGTCAAATTTCTATCAGGTTACTTTCTCCATCGAAGCAAGTACAGCGAACGTACGGCACCCGACTAGCACAAACAATGTGCACAGGTCAGTTACGAGCGGGAAGGAAATCAGTGAACTAGCAGCAAAAGCCAGAAATCGAGAGCTGTAAATGCATGAGCACAACACTCCTCCGAAGTAGTCACATGCAGTGACCCCAAGACATAAGGTCCAAGTAAACCACTCAGGAGTACTTCAAGAGCTACTAGCACAAATGCTCATTTCATACTCTTCGCCAATTGTGCGTGTTCCTGAAATGATACCAAATTACAATGCTGCCAACAGTCCTCTTATCGTAAAAGTTCGGATCTCAACTTTTTGATTTTAACCACACCGCATCTGATTTCCGGAGACGCAATCAATCGCACTAGTTTCAGGACATTTCACTAAGACATTAAATGTTAGATGAATAAATTTGTTTGCAAATACAAATACTGTTTACTATGAATCTCTTCTGCTGTTTACAAAAAATAAAATTAACTTTTTTTAAAGGCTTGAGTTTGTGAAGCTCACAATAAAAGATTATTTTAAAGAAAACTGGATTTAAGAATATTTCGTAACTATCGTTTTATAGCTCTATATGCCCCCTACACGTATTGTTCATACCTTCAACAAAGTAATTTGAAATGAAAGTTTCAACTCGTACATTTATTTCACCTAAAAAGGGTACATTCTTCAACTTTAATAACATATTATTAAAAAATATCTCTGAAGGTTTTAAAGCTGTCCTATATTGATTCTTCTAGTGTTTAAATACCATATTTTATCAAAGATACATCAGATTCTAGTATTTTGGAAAAATCGTCGATTTTCATCAAATCCCCACCAAACCGAATTCTATGAACATTGTGTATCTGCCATAATATTTATTATTCACTGTGTCCCACATTAGTAGATACACGGTATATCCTACACCCCTGTTTTGAGGCTTATTTTCTCCTGTTGCATCGAACCACACCAAATTTTTGGGTGTTTTTTTCAAGGGGTGCATTTAGCGACTTCTTCCAAAATTTCACGAATCGACTGACATTCGCCTAATTGTCGCGATACTTAATAGGTTTATAGGGGTATCCTAAACTAATTGGTACACTTAAGGGTTTATATACATTGCGGATCGAGCAAGTGTAGGAATTTTCGTCATTTTCTCTAACTTAATTACAAGAAATTATTAAACAAACATTTCATAATAAGGTTGTGAATATTGTAAAGTATTTCGTAAATTTTGATTGGAGATTACTTTCTGTTCAGTAAATGGGCGCAGTTGAAAGACGGAATGTGTAGACGGCAAAATTATAATTCCTTGTAGAAGCATTAGACGTAAAAGCGCTGAACTGCCATCTTTATATCAATAGTTACATCAAATATCTACTCACCAGACGATAGAAACAACCTTCATCTATTTGCTATAAACACAATTCAAACACTCATATCTGCCATAAAGTAATCGGTTTATTAGCAGGGACACATTTGCTAAGCAACTAGCAGGTCTGCTACTGAGTTCGAAATGAAAAGTCACTCCATTATGTCTTTCCTTTCGGAGTAACATGTCTTGGCGAATTCATTTTATGCGTCTTTCTTCTTCCGGTTCCTTTACCCGGATGGCCAAAAAGGGCTAATTCCTTTGCCTGTCGTTGGTGTCATTCGTTTTCCCTTGTACCCTTTTGTTCTCACGGTTCGTTTAATAATCAGCCGACGCTCGCTCGCCCCACGTTGCCTTTCATCTGCACACAACCCTCGGATACCCAGAGTGCCACAGTTTATGGCCACAATTCAGTTCGTTATATCCTCCATGAGTGTGGCCCAACAGTGCGAGCATAGCTTGTCTGAGAGTGAAACTTGATGATGCTAGCTACTAAGTCCAAGAAGAAAGCTTCGTCCATTGTAATAAAGTATGGGAATTATGATTGTGAAGGGAACAAATCACCTCTGGTGGGACAGGATATGGTGCAAAACTTATGTTGAAAGTCTGTTTTCTCGGAAGATTATTGGGGAGTATGATTGTCGGAGTTTACTTCGTGGTGAAATAGATTGAATTAATTTGGATAAACGACCGGGCTAAATATTTCTCAGCAAATCTAAGGTTTCCTTCAATTGCTTCCGGCTTAGGGAAAAAAATAGGGAAGTACGATCAGAAATCAAAACCTAATGACGTGTACTTCTAAAATGATGCGCCACTCTGTACACACCCACTTCAGCGTAGCAGTTTGTTATCATATAAAGCCTCTTACGATTTTCGAAAATGCCTGCGTAATCCTAACATAAGCCTGTTATTGTTGTATTCCAAAAGATATAATAGACTTAAGCTGAAGATGTTTTTCAACTTTCCTCCGGAGTCATTATTCTCCAATTATTCTCGATGATGGCGCACAGAGATAGTGTACCTGCTTGGATAGTTTCCTAACGATCTCCTCCGGAAGCACTGCAGTTTGATTTGTTGGCACTCGTATCGTCAAGGAGCAACGGAGGAAGCAGTTTGTCGATGTCATAACAAAACAATATTCCAGGAAACGGAACAAATAACAAACCAAAGACGCTGTGCTATCCTACCAGCATTGCTTTTTGGCCCGCGGCCAATGCAATCGCTGGCAGGATGGAAGGCGTTACCGAGAAATTGCAGTTTGCTTAATCGGATATAATTTCAAAGCAATTATCCTTCAAGATGTGCTGGCGTAATTAGCTCCAACCGATCCCAATATTATGGTGTTTTGTGAGAGGTTATTTTCCATTGTGTAGCGCTAAGTCAGCTTCAATAAAATCAACAGTAGATACCGAGTACTATATCAGCGTTATTGTCATCGGTCGAGAAACTCAGTTATATCAGTGTCAAATGCAGAAAGGAACTTTCCGCCATGCCAAAAAGTGTGCATCATTACAAAACTAGCTTAGTGGGATGAAACTTCCAAAAGAGTTATTTTATCGGAGATAAATTTTACTAAGCAACCATTTCGTGTCGGATCTGAGTATTGCATCACAAACTCCCTTGGGGCAGGCTGAAATTCTAGTTTTAATCTTTACTAATTAGTTTTGAAACATAATGAAACTTTTAATCTCTTTCTGAGCCATACTAAAACTACTAACGATTACAATGTTGGAGTAATGGGCACAGTTACATCCTTATTCCCATCACCGAAGAAATCGAAGGAGTGAAACACAAAAGCTTTTAAAATCATTTGCTCTGCTTATCGATCACTCGCATTTAGCTCTTTCACAAACTGCAGCCGGTGGAGCGTGCTTTTAATTGTCGGCAAATATTTGCAGAACGTGACAATCCGTCAGTTTCTAATATGAAGCATCACCAGCAAGGGCAAACATCGACAAAAATGGTTTTTCAATCGACCGGTTAAACGCAATGCATATTTCTCAAGGAAATACATAAATTCTTGTAAAAACTTTACCAATTTCGAGAATATTGTCTTGCCTAAGATAAATTGAAGGCAATAATAATAATAATACAAAGCGAATCATTTGCGCATTAAAAAAATTATGCAGATGAGATAGAAAGTTGATGTCTTCGACATAGTTTTAGAAATCCTTATAGTAATGAATTTTGCTGAAAACTGAACTTATGTGACTAAAGGTTATCGATTTATGAAGCGTTTACTATAACAATTCAGATTTTTTTTAATATAACTTTCCATCGTAACTTTTGACATTGAAAATGCCTTACTGCACTATCTGAGGGCAGGGTGTCATTCTAAAATCTAAAATTAAACGATGTCACGTTTATGCGTCACTATATTGATCGCTAATGACTTTGTTGTTTATGAAAGGATTTCTGCCTGGATATCACCAAACAAACCGGAATTAACTGAAATTATGTTTTATTGCTATAGTATTTATGTATTTTAATAGCACACTATTGAAAAACAAGCAAAAATGAATAGATCTCGGAAAACGTGAAAATTCCCATACATCAGTCAATCTATCCACGGCCGAGCCATCAATAGGAAGCACCTTAGTAACTCAAACGAACACGGAAAGTTATAAATAAATGTGCCGCGTGCATGTTTGAATCAGTTGTTGCTCTTTTGCCAGACAAGTAACATCGTGCCTATAGCGTCTTGTACGACAGATCTGAGCACCCAGCTGCAGGGATGCCACATTGAAATCGGCCTAAAAATCTTTTTACCATCTGTGATGACTAAAACAGGAAAAAATCTGTGAAAATCTGATAAATTTCCAAAAAAACTGTGAAAAATCACCATATGTATTTCCAAAAATCTGTGAAATTTTCATCAAAATGCAAAACATCTGTCATCTGTAAAAAAGTATCTGTGATCAAAAATTGTGAAAAAAATCTGTGACATTACAGAAAATTCTGTGAATATTGTAACCCTACTCAGCACACTACGTTTCTATGAAAGACGTCATCCTCGACTATTTAAAGAATATCATTCCTCGAGTGAGTTCATTCTCCCGTCGAACGTCGGGTAGGGACGTTGCAATATTAAAATAAATCGATACTTAGAATCGATACTGGTATCGAAGGCAAGTACTGATACTTTCGACATCACCGTATTCGTGGTATCGATACTTGGAGGTATCGCCATTTGATTCCACACTGGTACACCATATTCAGCAGTGGGTTTTGTCAGCAAATATTTCTCTTGCAACAAGAAAAATCCGTACCACAAATAAACTTCGGTTCGATTCGTTTGATGTTGGATCGAGTCGACGATTCTTTAGGACGTTGCGCCCCTTCGAGTAACGTCAGAAGAGATAAACAATTAGCTTATCAGAATGTCTCATAGAGTACCTAATAATGGGCAATCTGTACAAACGATTGGTCATCCATCATATATTCGATTTTTTATCAAACTTGTTCAAAATTTTTCACTAACTCAAATGCAACAACCAAATCCGAAACGGTTGAGTCTGAATCGGCATTTGACTCGAAAATCATTCCAAAATCGTTCAGAATTCCGAATCAAATCAAATTCTTTTCGATGTCATGAACATTGTATCGATATCGGTAAAGTATCGTGCTTGTAGTATCGATACCAAAAAATCGAGTATCGGAAACAGAAGTATCGATTCCGTACTAGTATCGAAAGTATCGCAACGTTACTAACGTCGGGCCGTAAGGTACGGCAGTAGCAATCAGGCATGTTGACAATGCGCTGCGATGAGTGCTGCATTTGATCACTGCTACCGCTGGGGACGACGATAGGTTAAGGCATCCAGCGGCCAAGCGCTCGTGATGTCTATTTTCCATGGTTCTGGTTGGCAGCATTGCTCGGGCGAGCTCATTCTCTGGTCGAACGTCGGAGCGGAGACGATAGCAGTAGCCGACAGATATATTTAAATTATGCAGTGCGCTGTGCACTGCTTTGCGCACAACAACTGGAGAGCTACGGCACTCAGTGTCAGTGCTAGTTAGCATGCCGTTGCGATGAATCTAGTACCGCGTTGCTTTTTGCGACACTAGAGTTTTTAAACTGACAAAAAACAAATCGACGGTTCTCAAATTTGGAAAGCCGATTGTTTTGAGCTTCGTGGAACACCTTGAAACTCGGTGTTTTTACACCGGCACACTCCCTTGCTCATTTCGATTTATTCAGGTACTCGTTCCGCATAAAAGATTAAAATTTGTGCGTATCGAAAATGTTGAGCCCTATGACACTAACACTAACTATACAGGCCATTAGGAAAACGAGATAAAATAGCTTAAAATGCTCAATTTCACATTTACACTAGCGCAAGGTGGTGCAAAATTTTATTTAAACCGTTTACCTACCGACAGGCCCGATGAGAGGGGGAGGCAGCCAGGGCAATTGCCCTGGGGCCCGGGTCGTATTTGGGGGCCTGCGTTTGTATCCGGAAGGTAGGCGAACACGTCCGGTATTATTAGAAGAGCAATGAAAATAGCAATAGTAATTTATTTGTAATCATTCGCCTTATTAAATTGTTATATGATGAAAGCGTGAAAAAATGAAAACTTTATTTGATAGTTGACATTTGTTAAAACAAACGTTCTCAAGAGAGTTGTCTACTTTGTGTACAAGTTTATAAAACGAGTTTTATTGCTTGAATGGACGGAATACACTACAAAATATTGAGAAGCTAATTCAAAGTATTTTCGAAGAAAGCGTCAAACAGAAATGCGAGGGCACGGACAAACGCATCCGTCCTCTTCTACGTTCGCTTTTTTGCTGATGGTACCGGTTGTTGGCTTGGAGACACTCGGCGTGATTGTTGCTGAGTGAATATTTGTTCCTGTCAGATCCGTAGATATTGATTTTGTAGCCGTTTGTGGTTTGGCATAAGATAACGGTTTGCTGTTTACAGTTATAGTAGCTGGGCTTTTCTAAGTTTGCTTTTGCACAAAGTTTTCTGTTGTGCAGTGTCTTTTTGTAGAATTCGCGCATAGGAATCTACCATGGTTGCATAACCAGTATTGTCTGATGAAACGTCCCATTTTCGGTTGATCCGTTTGTTTTGTGTCGCCACCTAAGTAACCATAAGCTCTAATTCAAAACTCTAGATAAGCTATAAGTTACCATTTCCATTGCTAACTCGCTTAGAAGTATTTATAATGCTTCAATGCATCTAAAATGTAAAGCATTAAATCTAGCACTATATCGACATACAGAACACAGACATCGTGCTAAAAATCTTTTGAAAATAAATGCTATGAAACTTTTATAGAAAACTCTAAGTGCTAATATGGAATCTTTTTATAATGCTTTGAGACATCGAACAATAACAAATATACGTATGCGTTCCAATAGCTTGAGCTTGTGCGACCACCCCTGGGCTGCTACTCCGTTATCGATCTGGACTAGCTGAAGTTGCACAGGGCTGAGAGTAGCGAAACATTTTTCAATGTGCAACTTTTGGAAATTCTAAAGTGTTTATTGATCAATACCGGCGCCGGCCAGGCCCGAACGTAGATCACGAAAGGAAAGGGAAGGGATATTAGTCCGATACTTGCTTTTTCTAGAGGCCGTATATATAACTGCGCACTCCGCAAGTATCACGGAAGGAGGATATTTGTTAGTAAGTATAGAAGTTGTATTCTACTTCTTCGTTATCAACGCCAGAGAAGTGAGTCCACTATCTGGACTAGATTTCGATCCATCAACTCATGGACCGGATACCAGCGGCTTTACTTCCCTTCTGAAGGAAGGCGTGACCACAGATTTTTTCACCTCAGAAAAATCTCAACGACTTCGGCTGGGATTGAACCCAGGCCAACTACAACTACAGTTACGCTTACCACTCAACCACCGGCGCCGTCCAAATATACGCATGCGTTCCAATAGTTACCTAAACTCGTATGCCTTCATTTAATAAATGATGATGCAATAACGAGGGGAACGTCACTTCAGAATGATTGTTTTATTCCGTTCAGCTTTACACGAATTCTTCAAACTTCAAACTTTTACCGGTAATTTTAGAAAATTTTGACAATGTTCTAACAAATCGAGCATTGTTAAAAAAATCGAAGAAATTACAAAAAATCTATCCAATCTCAAGCAAATTTTGCTCGAATTTCGACGATTTTGATGGAACTGGCAACTCTGTATACTCAATGTTTGAATCTTTCAACAATTCTGGCAACAAAATTTATGTTTTTGTTTTGATTTGGTCATGCAGTTATGCTGCTGGTAATGTTTTGTTTTGGTTTCATCGAGCACTGAAGCTGTCAAAACGTGAAGTTCGAGCATTTCATTTTGTTTTTCATGACACATTTCAAATCATCTTCGGCCATTTGAAACTTTTTTTGGCAATGTTGAAAATGCGAATCCATTTCGAACTAACTAATGTAAATCTTTATCAATCCGTTCAGAAATATAAATTTTATGTTCATTTCATCAACAAATTAAGGAGTGTCGTTCCCCTCGTGCAATAAACTTAAAATCAAAATGCAAATTCTGCACGATTTTTCGAAAAAATGCAATTGCAAATATAATCCACAATAGGCGTTTACGTAATTCCAACCAAACATTAAGGTAGAGTTTGGATTAAAACAAGTATACATGCAAATCTTCTCACAGATCAGTGATCAAACGCGTATACCAAATTGAGACGATGTTTTCGACTGCGGGTCGAATCCCATTTATATAGGCACTAAATCGTCAATTTAAACAGTCGGCATGTCAAACGAAAGAAGAGAGGAAGGGTGGGTACGTTATTGAAAGTTAATTTTTTCTTTTGCTGTGTCGATAAAGAAGGGAAGTTTTTTTTTAAACACGGCTCTATATTAACATTTCTGACAGTCATTAAGGTGCCTCTGAACTAGCTCTATTCTGACATACTGATTCTCTTTTTTATAAGTATGCCTTAATGATCTCTATAGAACTATGAAACCGTAAAAAAAAATTAAAGGGTTGTGTACAGGACATGACCACGGTGACATTAAAAATATAGCTTTTTTATCTATCACACATATCGACACACGTTCTTGTTCACTCGCCTGTTTTCATATGTTACAATTTGCTATATACCCTCCCCATTAAAACATAATTTATTGAAGGTCTTTTAACGGTAATCTATTAATTAATCAAGTATCGCACTAGGTGATTGGCATTATTTGGCTGATCCATCTAGTAAAAATAGGCTGGTCTGTCCAGAAAATATATTCAAAAGAAAAGTTCCATATTGAGAGCTGTGATGAGGAAACCCACGCCCGCCAACGGAAATATACAGATTCTCCATAAAATAAGAAATTTCATTTTCCATTTAAATTTTCAATAATGTACTAATGAACTTAAGTAAACAATCTTAAGTGTAAGTATTTCTTGATCGATTAGTGGTGGAAAAATGAAATTATTTGATAAATTACATTGTTATGCAACGTTCGCACTACCAGTTAAAACGGGTTTTTATGCTATCTTGGTGACATTTTTCTTGTTGCTAATTATTAAAACGTGTTATAACTCTGTAGTGTAAACATTGTATTATTAAACCAATTCTGCAGCGTTTTATGTTATATAGGTGTTTTATGTGGTAATAGGACTGACATAATTATATCTTCAGTACAGCGGTTTGTTTCATAATTTAAAACAGATTTATTTTAAAATTTAAATTAGTATACCCAACCGTATTTGTTGTATACCTTAAAACGCAATTAGAACTGTGTTTTAAATACATAGGGTAGGACAGATATTCTGACTGGTTAAACTGGGAAAACAATTTTAAGTCCAGTAACGCTTAAGACATGGCTTGAATTTGAATCGAAAAAGAACACCCGCTTCAACTGCTGCTGGGACGGTAAGTTCTGTTTTAAAATTTTCCGTTGTGTGCAGTACGAAACAAAAGTGTTTGAAATTAGAAAACAAAAAGTTCTGCTGGGAATGTGATTGTTTCCGATGCAATTACACTCAGATTTTTCACGCAGGGGATACAGGCCGTGTAAATTAAAACCGCGTAAATTTAAAAAAAAAAACGCGTTAATGAAAACCGCGTAAATTTCAAAACCCGCGTAAAAAACCTGGGTGTACTCTCCTATATAAAATACTACGCTGCTGAACAGTGCAATAACTACAGAAGCACGTTGTCAGATACCTTACTGATAAAAAACATATAACCGAAATATGAAACATGAAAACCAATAGGCTCTTTACCCTACGCAGCTACAAAGCGCCGTAAACATGGATTAACAAGTTACAACGCACACGCACCCACAATCGTCTGAACTCTCGATCGAAGCAGATCGTTTTCTTGTGCTGTGCATAGAGTGGATCAATACAAATATATACATTGTGAAGGCCAGTCATTGTTTGCGGCAGGCTTTGTTCGCCGGTGCCTAGGTTGGTGAAGTGAATAGTTCAATAACCGGACAAGCCGCTATATAAGCTAAGTATTTTTTTTTCTCATTTCCCTTTCCCCCGATCTGTCGCTACTTCTTAGATCCCTTTCCCCTGAATATAAGTTTCATCTCTCGTTTACACCACGTGCTATCCTCGTGCCTAAATGGCCGAGGGCGAAGTACCATTGGATGGGAATGACATTCCCATGGATATACCGGATAAACCCGAAATTACTCCCTCCCCTGATTCCCCCAGTCCTCCTCGTATTAAAACATACCCACCCAGTTCAACTGGGCCCTGGGTGGTCTATTTCCGGCCCATTACGAAATCGCTTAATATTTTAGAGATCTCACGGGAGCTGACTGCTAACTACCCGGCCGTAGCTCAGATAACACGTGTTAGAGCTAATAAGATACGCATATTAGTGAATGACCTCGACCAGGCAAACCAGATTGCTCGCAGCGAGCGCTTTACAAAGCAATTTAAGGTGTATATACCTTGTTTGGCAGTGGAGATCGACGGGGTCGTTGCCGAACCGGGTTTGAAGTGCGAAGACGTGTTGAAGTATGGAGTTGGTTGCTTTAAGGACCCCTCACTTGAACATGTGAAGATTCTGGAATGCAAGCAATTGTATTCAGCAAAAACTGAGAATAATAAGACAACTTATTCATTGTCAGACTCGATTCGGGTGACTTTCTCCGGGTCTTCCCTCCCCAACTATGTCCTCCTGGATAAGGTTCGTCTACCGGTTCGCCTGTTTGTACCGCGGGTAATGAACTGCAGCAATTGCAAGCAGCTGGGCCACACAGCCACCTATTGTGGCAATAAGAAAAGGTGCGGCAAATGCGAGGAAGAACATGAGGATGACGCTTGCAGTGGAGAAACTGAGAAGTGTATTTACTGCGGGGGCCTTCCGCATGATCTTAAATCCGCGTACAAACAGCGCGGGGATAAAATTAAGCGCTCCCTTAAGGAACGCTCGAAGCGCTCTTATGCAGAAATTCTTAAGAATGCTTCGCCATCTGTCCCTTCCGAAAATTCCTTTGCTCTTTTGGCTGGCGTTGAGCAAGAATCTGACGACCCACAAGAGGGAACATCTTTGGTTAACCCAGGGGAGTCCAGGAAGAGGAAAAATCAAGCTTCCCCTAGATTGCCTCGTAAGGGTGCCAAGGTGTCGTCCACTCAGAGTGCGCCAACTACAATCAATAAATCCAACGGAAGTGATGCACTAAAGCCGAAGCAATTTGCTCCAGGACTTGGAAATTTTAATTCTAACAAGGAGTATCCACCACTTCCAGGGACACCAAAAACCCCAAGTGTTCCCTTTTTTCAAACAGATACTCAGTCCAGTAGCGGACTAATGAAATTTTCTGACATAGTGGACTTAATTTTCACAGCTTTCAATGTTACTGATCCTCTTAAAAGCATTCTGATACATTTTCTCCCTATGGTGCAAACATTTTTGAAACAGTTGACTGCTAAATGGCCCCTCCTTGCAGCGATCGTATCCTTCGATGGCTAAGTCATCAAACGAGGTCACTGATTCGATCACTGTCCTACAGTGGAATTGCAGAAGTATCCTCCCGAAAATCGATTCCTTCAAATTCTTACTAAACAGTTTAAAATGTGATGTTTTCGCATTATGTGAAACTTGGTTAACTTCCGATATAAATCTCAACTTCCACGACTTTAATATAATCCGTCTGGATCGAGAAAACCCTTATGGAGGAGTACTTTTGGGGATCAAAAAGTGCTATTCTTTCAACCGAATTAACCTCCCTTCGACACCAGGCGTTGAAATTGTCGCTTGTCAAGTTTTAATCAAAGGTAAAGACCTTTGCATTGCTTCCATCTACATTTCTCCTAGAGCCTCGGTAGGGCACCGAACGCTTTGTAATATCACGCAATCCTTACCGGCACCGCGACTAGTTCTGGGAGACTTTAACTCGCACGGAACGGTATGGGGCTGTCTTCATGATGATAATAGATCAACATTAATCCAAGATCTTTGCGACAATTTCAACATGACCATCTTAAACACGGGAGAAATGACGCGGATTCCTACACCACCAGCACGCGCAAGCGCGTTGGATTTATCGCTATGCTCGACATCGCTACAGTTAGATTGCAGGTGGAAGGTGATCCCTGATCCCCACGGTAGCGATCATTTGCCTATCGTGATTTCAATTGCTAACGGTTCAAGACCATCGGAAACAATCAATGTCTCGTATGACCTCACACGGAACATTGATTGGAAGAGTTACGCGACCGCGATATCCGTTAAAATCGAATCCACTCAAGAACTTCCTCCGGAGGAAGAGTACAGGTTTTTGGCTGGCTTGATTCTCGACAGTGCGAATCAAGCTCAGACTAAACCAGTACCCAGCGCGAATACCCATGGACGGTCTCCCACCCTGTGGTGGGATAAAGAGTGCTCAGAGCTGTACGCGGAAAAGTCCACTGCATATAAGGCCTTCCGGGAAGACGGGTTACCCGCTAGCTATCTACAGTACGCGTCGTTAGAAAGGCGAATGAAGAGTCTAATGAAAGCCAAAAAACGCAGTTATTGGCGCCGGTTCGTCGACGGGTTAACGAGAGAAACAGCGATGAGCACTCTTTGGGGTACGGCTCGACGTATGCGTAACCGTAATAGTACCAACGAGAATGTGGAATATTCAAACCGTTGGATATTCGCTTTCGCCAAGAAGATCTGTCCGGACTCTGTCCCGGTACAGAAAACGTGCCGCGCCGCGTCTCCTCACGATACCGCGAACGAAACACCGTTTTCGATGGTGGAGTTCTCACTTGCTCTCTTATCATGCAACAATAACGCCCCAGGGTTAGACAGAATCAAATTCAACTTGCTGAAGAATCTGCCTGACACTGCAAAAAGGCACTTGTTGAATTTATTTAACAAGTTTCTTGAGGGTAACATTGTCCCTCATGACTGGAGGCAAGTGAAGGTCATCGCCATCCAAAAACCAGGAAAACCAGCCTCCGACCACAACTCGTATCGGCCGATTGCAATGCTGTCCTGTATTCGGAAGTTGTTCGAGAAAATGATCTTGTTTCGCCTCGACAATTGGGTTGAAGCAAATGGCTTACTGTCAGATACACAATTTGGCTTCCGGAAAGGCAAAGGGACGAACGATTGCCTTGCGTTGCTTTCTACAGAAATCCAAATGGCCTATGCTAACAAAGAGCAGATGGCATCAGTCTTCTTGGATATTAAGGGGGCTTTTGACTCAGTTTCTATCAACATTCTGTCAGAGAAGCTGCACCAGCATGGTCTTTCGCCAATTTTAAATAACTTTTTGCTAAACCTGTTGTCTGAAAAGCACATGCACTTTTCGCATGGCGATTTAACAACATTGCGGTTTAGCTACATGGGTCTTCCCCAGGGCTCATGTCTAAGTCCCCTGCTCTACAATTTCTACGTGAATGACATTGACGATTGTCTTGCCAATTCATGCACGCTAAGGCAACTTGCAGACGACGGCGTGGTCTCTGTCACAGGGCCCAAAGCTGCCGACTTGCAAGGACCATTACAAAATACCTTGGACAATTTGTCTGCTTGGGCTCTTCAGCTGGGTATTGAGTTCTCCACGGAGAAAACTGAGTTGGTTGTTTTTTCTAGGAAGCGTGAGCCGGCGCAACTCCAGCTTCTATTAATGGGTGTAACGATCAATCAGGTTTTCACATTTAAATATCTCGGGGTATGGTTCGACTCTAAAGGTACCTGGGGATGTCACATTAGGTATCTGAAACAGAAATGCCAACAAAGGATCAATTTTCTCCGAACAATAACTGTAACATGGTGGGGTGCCCACCCAGGAGACCTGATCAGGTTATACCAAACAACGATATTGTCGGTGATGGAGTACGGGTGTTTCAGTTTCCGCTCCGCTGCGAACATACACTTCATCAAACTGGAGAGAATCCAGTATCGTTGCTTGCGCATTGCCTTGGGTTGCATGCACTCGACCCATACGATGAGTCTCGAAGTGCTGGCGGGCGTTCTTCCGCTAAAAAATCGATTTTGGGAACTCTCATATCGATTGCTCATCCGATGCGACATTCTGAACCCGTTGGTGATTGAAAACTTCGAGAGGCTCGTCGAGCTTAATTCTCAAACCCGATTTATGGCCTTGTACTTCGACTACATGGCACAGAGCATTAACCCTTCTTCATATACTCCCAACCGTGTTCGTTTCCTAGATACTTCTGATTCTACTGTGTTCTTCGACACATCCATGAAGGAAGAGATTCGTGGAATCCCGGACCATACACGCCCGCAAGTGATCCCCAATATATTTTATAATAAATTCCGAGAAGTCGACTGTGACAAAATGTTCTACACTGACGGATCAAATCTCGGGTCCACTGGCTTCGGTATCTTCAACAATACTATCACCGCTTCATTCAAGCTCAATGATCCCGCTTCAGTTTACGTCGCAGAGTTAGCTGCAATTCAGTACACCCTTGGGATCATCGACACTCTGCCCACAGATCACTACTTCATCATTTCGGACAGCCTCAGCTCCATCGAGGCTCTTCGTGCGATGAAGCCCAAAAAGCAATTCCCATATTTCCTGGGGAAGATACGGGAGTCCTTGTGTACGTTATCTGAAAAATCTTATCAAATTACCTTTGTTTGGGTCCCCTCTCATTGCTCTATTCCGGGCAATGAAAAGGCCGACTCATTAGCAAAGGTGGGCGCATTAAATGGTGACATATACGAAAGACCAATCTGCTTCAACGAATTTTTTAGTATTTGTCGTCAGAGGACACTCAACAGTTGGCAAACCTCGTGGAGCAATGGGGAACTTGGACGATGGCTACATTCCATTATCCCAAAGGTATCAACGAAGCCTTGGTTCAGGGGGATGGATGTGGGTCGGGATTTTATTCGTGTAATGTCCCGACTTATGTCCAACCACTACACCTTGGATGCGCATTTGCGGCGTATTGGGCTTGCGGAGAGTAGTCTGTGCGCTTGTGACGAGGGCTATCACGACATCGAGCACGTTGTCTGGGTATGCGCCGGGTATTTGGACGCCAGGTCTCAGTTAAAGGATTCCCTTCGGGCCCGAGGTAGACCACCCAATGTCCCAGTCCGAGATATGCTGGCAAATCGTGATTTCCCCTATATGTCCCTTATTTATACTTTCATAAAAACGATAAATATCCCAATTTAGCCCCTCTCTTTTTATTTCTCGTTTTAGAAGTTTTCTCCTGCCTTTTGGGACCGATCAGCTCCAGACTGCAACTATGTAACCGCCGTCGCACTTACCACTACGGAAACTGAAGCGAGAGCGACTCGAGGTCCGATGACTTTTGAAGGATTCCCCGCGGGTCCGAAGAATACCATCCGCCAATCCGACCTACTAGACTGAGGCGCTAATTTGTCTCGCTGATCTCCCGTTTGCCCGAAAGTTGCAAGTTTTGCTCTTCTCTCCCGGTCACCATCTACGCATTCTCTCCCCTGTCCTTGATACAACTGCTTCTACAGCCCCCTCTGAATATCTTGACCAAGCATAAGTCTCCGCTAAAAAGTTCAAATTTGTATTCTGTATTCCTAGTTTTAAGATAGTTGTAATTTTACCTCTTTGTTAAAACTATTGTCCCCCATCTTGTAAATAGAATTGTATCCCTAGTTTTAAAACACCGGTGAATTTTCTCATAAACATTTGTTCCCTCTTTTGTGTACCAAACTATATTGTTAGTTTTAAGATAACTGTAAATATTTCCTAAAAAACTATTACTATTGAATTCCTTGTTTTAAAATTTTTCATAAAAAAACATCTTTTGCTCCCTCTCTTGTATATAGAATCTTATTTCTAGTCTTAAGATAGCTGTAAAATTTTTCTTAAAAAAAAAATATTTCACCATTGTAACCTCCTAGTTTTAAAATATCCAAAATGTAAAAAAAAATATTTCACCATTGTAACCTCCTAGTTTTAAAATATCCAAAATGTAAAAACAAAAGAATTTGGCACCGCCAAGCTAACGCATTTGTGCCTATCAAATAAACGAAATGAATAAAAAAAAAAAACGCACACGCATGCATAAAAATAAATATATTTTTTTCAAACGCAACACTCTTAAGCAGCACACACCGTATTGAATTAAATCCAAACCACCCCGCCCACCCACTTTGCAAATCATTCTGTGACACCATGCTGGTACCCGACAAATCCGCACACGGCCACCGCTGCCGAAAATGCATAGCGTCTACCGCTTATTGTAGTGCCCAGACGCAGGGTTGCCAAAATTAAATCTGTATTTTTATCCTAAAAAATCTTTTCATCTGTATTTACTCTTCGAAAAATCTGTGTCGGTATCTGTAACGAATCAGTTGACTTATTTAACATTTTGGTGGATTATCTATCGTAGATATTAATTCCTGTGATTTAAATGAGTCAAGCAAGGACCTTTTCGCCATAAAAACACTACAAATCGTTCTGATATTTTGCATCCAGAAACTTGAACTTTACCGATGGGCACAATGGAAAAATAATTTTCATCTTCATTTAATGACTTTTGTTGATATATAATGTTACATACATTAAGTCGACCAATGTAGCTGTCGAATTTTCGGACAAAAAATTGAGAATTAACAAAGTCACAGAGCATTACAATTAACGTTTCCGGAAGTAGACTTCAGCCAGGCGTTTGCTGGGTGCTAACCTGAGTGTATTACAAACCTTTACCTTTCAGAATGAGCGACCACTCTCAAAAGTGAAGATTATTTAATTAGGCTATGCACGCGGACGAAGTCGACATAAATAATGACTTTTACTGTGAGCCGGGTTTACCAACACTGCCATTAAACTGTGAAGCAATGTTTGCCAACACGGCTGACAGTAAAAGTCATTTTTAAGTCGACTTTGTCAGCGTGCGCAGCCTATTTAGAGGGCTAAGCTGAGAGAGACACAGAGGAAGTATTAGTGAAACTAAGAAAATATTTCTAAAATAGGTTTGGTAACATCACTTCTAAAAATTTGTATATCTGTACATACCGATTCTTGGTCTGAAAATGGCTGAAAAATCTGTATAAATACAGATTATTCTGTGTTTTTGGTAACCCTGCCCAGACGCTGCAGCCATGATCTTACCCGTTCGACATAAGAACAAAAACTGATTCAAACGGGTACGCGTCACCTCTATTTATAAACTAACCGTATATGGTTTAGTCACTTAGGTGCGAGTGTGTGCAAATGCCAACGTTACCGAAAATCGATAGCGCTAATTGCATCGCCCGGAGACGACGTTGCTCGTGTGGGATAAGAGCAACAACTGATTTAAACGGACATGCGTTGCTTCTATTTATGACTTTTCGTGTTTCATTGAGCAACTAAGCTGCCCTCTTTTGACGGCTGTGTCTGAGAAATCTGCCTCACGAATGGTATTTTTCCCGTTTTTTGTGAACTTTTTAGTTTTACCCATTTCCAAAAGTCTACTTTTATTGGGGAGATATTAAATTATTACCAATATTTAAGTTAGGTGTTTCTGAATCGGTTGGTGTATGAATGTTAAAAATCCATCTAGTAATATCGGAGTTATAAGCGTGCAAACCTTACATAGTTTCGTTACATGGGAGATAGTTTAGATTTTAGAATGACACCTAACCCCAGATAGTGGAGTAAGACATTTTTAATGTCAAAATATGTTTAGTATGCGAATATAGAACAACCTTACCACTTCCCCAATCCTTCCCATCAGGGAAATCATGTAAAGACGATTCATGGCAAGGCACAAATCTCCGATCAACATCGGGAACGTACCATTTGAGCTAGATGCTACTGATTCCTGATTCCTTAGTACCTACAAATTAAAAAACTCGTAGCTATTTTACCCGATTTGGATACCACGGAATAAGCTATCGAAATTCACATGTCTGGCACGCTATCTGTGGACGTGGCAATAGGAGTCAACCGGAGACTAATAGAAACCATGAACTCACATATTGAACTGGAGGGCTTAGGTTTAAAAGGGCCCGGCAGTAATAGAAGCCTTAGGGCCCGACGCGGCTCTCGACGGCCCTGCCTACCGAATACCTTAGACCTTGTCAACTTTGTTGAAGAGATTCGCTTTTCAGATAAGCATCCTGGATTTTTACATTTTGGGTGATGTTAAACTTTTTGTGGTGTTCAGTATGGGTGTTGCAATACTTATTGAAGCGATTGCAAACTTACGAAGCACCTCTAAAAGGATACAAACTTTCGTCGCGCAAAAACAACAAAAATAGAAGAAACTATCACAGAGCAAGTGTGGTGAATCCGTTCACCAAAGGTCGCCGAACCAGTAAAACGATCAAGTGCAACAGTAAATGTAGCCGCAGCGAGAGCAGCCCATGGCGGCCACACCGCGCACGAGCGGCGACAAACTAATAGGATGCCAAGGAAAGCTAGGGTTTCAGGTGAGCACGCCGAAACCAAGCATTACCTAAGAAGACCAGCAATATGGGTTGCCTAAAGTAACGAAGCTGAGGCAAAAAATAGAAGAACTCTGCTAATTCGAAAAAAATCAAGGGGAATGTGCACGGTCGGATTAAGGATCTAGTGATAAGCATCAAATTCGCCGTAGTAGCAGCCGAATGCAAACTGATGGCGTTACTAGAGCGAGCTGAAAACCCCGGACCACTGAAATAGCGAAAGCAGAAGTCCATGAGACGCAAAAGGTTGTCCGGTATTCTCGTGCTGTGAAGAGTGAGAGAAACATCAGGAGAGAAGGAGGAACCGAAGAAACTCAAAAGGTCGGCGAAAGACAGCGAAACAGCCGACAATTCTATGCAAATTTCCTAAATGTGAAAGTTTTGGGATCAGCCCAAATTTTTGTGCATCAGGACACAAGACCAAACATAAAGTATGGCTTATTAGTGTTTCGGGTTCTCCTCGTCAGTAACTAAAAACAACTTAATGCTAGTTACATAAGCGCATACCAGCACCAAATTGGTGCTGGCTTGGACTTATCTAACTAGCATTAAGTTGATGTTCGTTACTGATGAGGAGAATCCGAAACATTAAAAAACATACTTTATGTTAGGTCTTGCATCCTTATGCTTCACAAAAACTTTGGTCATATTCACAAAATTTCCTATTTTGAGAAATTTGTATAATACCAGGCGTTTCGTTCTTTTACCAAAAGACAGTTTCGGTTCACATTTTTCGTTGGCAAACAGAACCTCTGTACTTACTGTCGAAACATCACTCGATATAAGCCAGTTGTTTAGCGTTCATGCAAGACGTGTGACTTTTTGGAATTTAATGTCTAACTGGCGCCAATTTGGCGTTGGTTTGGACTAGAGTAATCAAACTAGCATTATGTTGGTGATGAGGAGAATCCCAAAAATAAAAAACCATACTTTAGCCGACAATAGCAGAGTGAATGGCGAGCTGTAGAAACCGTAGATGAGAAAAGGAAAAAGAACAGAAAGAAGGATGAAAAGAAGAAAAAAGAAGACCTTCGGCCACTTTCTGAGCAAACGATGGTGTAACGTTCGATCCTCAGAAGGGTTAAAGAGGATCCCAAGCTGAAAGGGCTGGGGGGAACGTAGTAAGAATTGCTAGCGACTGCATAAAGCAACCGACGTGCATTAGACGGACGAACGCTGGTTGTTATAGGAGAAGTTACAGCTTGTTGGAAGCCCTGACGAAACTGGATGTAAGGCTGTGCAACGAAGGTTCCGCATTGATCGGCGGAATTGCATTGTAATCCGTAGAGTGAGGACTTGAGAGAGGAAGTGGAAAATAAAGGATTTCTACAAGGACCTATTTGTGGAAGCACTTCGTGCTGACAGCCTCGCACCAGTTCCGAATGCCGATGAGCTGTCGGAAACATTAGCGAGGCCGTGTGATGTAAGAATGCCGAGGAATGCCGGCGTCCGGTGTATTGGTGGAACGAAAAGCTCAGAGAGCAAAATCTGAGGAAATCAGAGAAGAGTGTATGGTGACATTCCAGGCGTCTAGGGCGGCGTTTAAACGTGAGATAATGCTGTGTAAGTCCAACTGCTGTAAAGAACTGTGCATAGAAGTAGACGCCAACCTTTGGGGTATTTCTTATCGTATCATGATGGCCAAGATCAGGGCTCCATCGAAGCGCGCTGAAATGTGTACTGACAAATTGAGAATTATCGTGGAGGATCTCTTTTCGAAGCACAACCCAACCGCATGGTCACCTACATTGTACTTCGATGCATGCGTCTCCAACCTTATGCTCCTTATAGTGGCAAAATGGCTGAAACGGAAGAAAGCTCCATGTCCGGATGTTATCCCCAACGTGGTACTGAAGACCGCGATCCTAGTGTTTCCGGTCATGTTCAGAATAGATAGACAGGAGATCTAGAAGCTGGTGTTGCTGCTAAAACCAGGGAAGTCACCAGAAGATCCAGCATCGTTTCGACTTATGTGTCTGCTGGATTCTTTTGGTAAACTCCAATAGGCTGCCGACCTATGCTGAAAATGAGAACGGATTATGCAGAGGCAGTTCAGTTAGCGGAAAGGGATCTTGACGGTAGACGCCACCCGCACAGTCATCGCGAACGCGGAGAAAACTTCGGCGCAAGGGGAAGGGTAATCGCTACTGCACCATGGTAACGATCGATATGAACAACGCCTTCAACAGCGCCAGTTTGGTGGCTATCGCCTTAGTACTGCACATTGTGGAAGGTTCTGAAAAGTTACTTTCAGAATCGAATACTGGTCTACGAGACAAATATAAGGCAGATGTTGATTAGGATGACGGTGGAAGTACCTCAGGGTTCCATACTTGACCCAACACTTTGGAATATGATGTACAAGGGAGTGTTAATACTGAAACTGCCCAGGGAGGTCGAGGCTGTCGGTTTTGCAGACGACGTTGTCTTGACGATAACCGGCGAGACCGTCGATGAAGTGGAGATGTTGACGGCAGGCACAAGAGGCCTCGTGGAAATCTGGATTGCTGCTTTCAAGTCGCAGCTGGCTTACCACAAGACGGAAATAGTACTGGTCAGCGACTGAAAAAAAATCAGCGTATCGTGATCAACGTCGGCGAACAATCAATCTTATCGATGCGAGCGCTGAACTTGAAAGAGAAATGATCGACGATAGGTTACATCACAACAGCCATGTCGACTATGAATATCAGAATGCTGCGAGAACAACTAACTAAGGATCCTACCGTACATCGGAGAAGCAAGATGCAGCATGAGACGTTTCCTGGCGGGTGTCTCACTCTCAATAATGAGGTATGGCGTACCAGCCTAGGCTGCTGCGTTGAACTCAAAGTGGAACCGGACGAAGTTGGCAAGCACGTTTCGCCTAATGGCTGTTCGCGTCATCAAAGGCGGTATGCGTCATCGCCGGGATGATTATCATCTGCATCACTCTGGCTGAGGATGTGAAATGCTACCTGTGGGTGAATACGCGAAATTCTAAGCGTTAGGTCAGAGCGGACTCGTTGGTTTTATGACAGCAATAGTGGAACAACGCGGAGCAAGGAAGGTGGACCCACCGACTTATATCAAATGGGTCTGTTTGGGTGCATAGGAAGCATGGAGAGGTAAAATTTCATTTGACGTAGTTTTTGTCCGGGCAAGGATGCTTTAAGAAGTACCTGCATCGGTTTAGACATGCTTAGTCATTCCTTTTTCCGGAGTGTGTGAACGTGCAAGAGTTACCGAAACACGTGGTTTTCGGATGTTTTTGGTTCGAATAAGTTCCTATGCCTGGTGTTAAAGTTGACAATATCGTTGATAAGATGTGCCACAACAAGCATATCTGGGATGTAGTCAACAGAGTAGTAACTAGTATAGTCTCTGAGCTGCCGCCGTGAAACAACAAAACGGGTTCGGGAAAAAGCAAACCGTACGCCAGGTTGCACCGGAATTGCTGGACCGACTTCAACATCCTACCGGATAACTCTTGAGTAGGCTAAATCCGTTGCCGGGGACTAGATACACCACCGGTGAAAAGATTGGGGAGTAGACCCCGTCGAACAGTCAGAAGCGGGTCGTTGGGGCGCCAGTGAATCGGAAGCTACGCATCACCAGGAAGCGCTGAACAGATGACGGCACCTACTGGCTGGTCTGTTGAGTAGGCTAGGTCCACCACCGATCACTAGATTGAGCAGATCGGGACGAAGCGGGAGCTAAACGGCTCACGGAAACGTGCATGGGGATCGGGATAAATCAATTGCCGAGAAATTCACAGTAAGGTGGGTGGGTGGGTACCGAGAGAAATTCCGCCGCCGGGGCACTCTCTGTCGGAGTAAGGTGTGTTCATCGCCGCGGAATATCCGAGTAGATCATATGGCTGGATGACTTACGTAAACAGGAGCTAAACGGTCCATGAAGTCAGCAGCTAAATAGCTCACGAAGACGAGAGCTAAATGGTTCCGTAATAGATGAAGACGAAAAGCAAGAGAAGAGCTAAATGGCTTAAAAGTCGAGCCATTTCATGGATGGCTCTGAGGTAGTTGCGGAAAACTCGTGAGCAAAAGAAAGGGTACGACGACCAGTCCTCCGACGAAGTAATACCTTTATATAGCTCCGTGGGGAAGAAGGGCAAAAATATGTCGTGAGTCCCCACAGTGCCAACATACTACAGGCCAGGCTTTGGAAGCTTTTTCAATCTTAATATAAAAAAACTTTCCTCGCACTGGAAAGCGTTGACAATATAGAAAACTATATAACAATAATAAAAATATTTTATGGATCAAACTAAATTTCAATTCTTTCGATACAGGCTTTTGATAGAATTAAACATTTTTGGACTAGAGAAACTTTATCAAAATGCATTTATTGAAATTCAACAACTCAAAGACCTAGCAAAAGGTAAATAATCGCAATCATCGACATAGTTCTAATTGTTCAAATAATAATCATAATTTATACGAATAAAATATAAATAGAGATGAACATGATAGAAGCTCTGAATAACGCCACAATCCAAACGCTTATTAGTGGTTTTCATAATAAACATCTATCTCTGATTTCATACTTTCAAACGTTAAAAAATAAAAGAAATCTTGTTAGAATATTACTGAGCAAAACAGTCACTAAATGATGCAAAAGTTCCCAGTGACTTGAAAAGAGATCGTTAATTGCTGCTGTAGATTTGCCAAGAGGTGATACTTCCAGTGCTCTAAATTCAGCCCGAAAATAAATAGATTGTCCGTTTGTAATTGCTCCTGGGAAAAGATAAGCAAGAGGTTCTTCTCGTGAGCAATAGGATTTTACCAGAGACTAGGTGGAATGGATATGGCTTGTCCCTCACCCCTGCCGGAATCCAGCAGAGAAACAGTCTATTTGCTGAGTAGAGTGTGGAACAAAGAAACTTATCTGAAAGAGAAAAGATCAACAATTAATTATTTTAAGTTTTTCAGTAATTAATTCCGGTCTGAATTTATTGCGACGATTTATCAGAGAGTTAAACCATTCGGCAGTGTTTCACTGCACAGGAAGGATGGACCTGCTGCACATTAACTTTGAATTCGGTTTAATTATTGTGAGCTCGGTACAATTTGTTTGAAAATCGTGCTCTGGTTTAGTATGTTCTGTTCAGCTGAGGTTTAGATAGCACTTTGAACTATCAATTTTTCTTCCTCTAGTTGTGTTTGTAGTTAATGTTTATCAATGAAACGTCGGTTTTGAGCTATCTTATGACATTTAATACTTTTTGAGAAAGCACGATATTTCAAGTTTGAAATTGAATATCTACCAATAATAGAAACAATTAGGAGAAGGTATTCGTGGCGTGGTTTTTGTAGTAATCTCCCTATTTATGCGAAGATCAGTTGACTATACTAAGTTGCATGCACACGTGTCATAAGCATGTAAATAAATCTTGTTAATTGCGGAGTTCATGTAAGTAACCTGTGATAATTCCGCTAATTGTGTAAAAAATAGGAGAACATATGCTTTACATTAAATGCAAAGGACCAGGAAAAGTGGTGATGTCGGATTTCGCGATTAACACAGTTTTATGAACAATATCCTAGGTCCTCTTGAATGCAAAATACGTAGAAAATTTCAGAATATTAAGTGATATGGGTATATGGGTATTTTCGGAAGTACATACCAGAAATCGTCTGCCCTCATTTTGAAATCAATTTGTAGTTTTGTCGCATAAGCCAAGAGCTTTGTTATCAACTCTAATGAATTGGATTCATCTAGATTGGTCAAGCACATTTATCAAAACTTCTGTACATTATAGTATATCATTTCAACAACACGCTGTAATTTTTCTATGCAAAAATATCGACAAACGATTCGGTGACGAAGCTTTTTGTACAACGTCTCTGGAAAAACATGATTTGCGGTGTTACCAGTCATTCAAAAGCTACTTAACCAATTTCTTTCAAACTTTGCATACACCTTCTATGTTAAAATACCTCTATGTTGAGATTTAGAGATTATTTTTCGATTAGGGGGGTGTTTTCTTATAAAAAGGCGAAATATTTTGTGAAAAATCATAGTTTTTATTTAAAATGAGTAATTGAATTAATTGAAAATTTATCTCAAAAACTCAACGTAGAATGTGCATGCAAAGTTTTAAATAAATCGGTTAAGTCGTTTTGGAATGGTAGGTAACACCGCAAATCATGTTTTTCCAGAGATGTTCTACAAAAAGCTTCGTCACCGAGTCGTTTGTCGATTTTTTTTTCTAGAAAAATTACAGCATATTATTGAAATAATATGCTATAATGTACGTTTTACGCAGTTTTAAAAAATATTCGCAAAAAAAGTGTTTTTTACGCTGAAACCCTTTCAGACCCCCCCCCCCCCTTAAAGCAGGTATGGGAAAATTCACTCCTTCATTTGATTACATTTGTTAGCTATTCATCCTTGGTTCAACCACACACAATCAGCATAGTGACCATTGAGCAACGAATCATGATAGAATGCGATGAATTCTCTCTCCATCTGCATGTTTGTGCAATCCGAACAGTCATCGAACATGCACTAATAGTTAGTAAATTAAAACATACTAAAAACTGAACGTTAGCGAACAGGTAGTAATTGAATTCTGAGTCTATGCTATATTTATCCGTAGTGGAGAAAATTTTTGGTAACAACTCCTTTGTCTCCATTATTGGGGGGGGGGGGGGGGGGTTAAGAATTCAGCTGGAAAAATAACACTTTTTTGGTGAATTTTTTAGAACTTTGCGTGAAGAAAATTTATTAAAAGTTTTGTACGTTATAGTGTATCATTTCAGTAACATGCAGTAATTTTTTTATGCAAAAATATCGGCAAACAACTCGGTGACTAAGTTTTTTGTACAACGTCTCTGGAAACACATGATTTGCGGTGTTACCTGTCACTCCAAAACTACTTAACCGATTTCTTTCAAACTTTGCATACACATTCTATGTAAAAATGCCTAACCCCTACGATGAGTTTTTGAGATAAATTTTCAATTAAGCGGGTTTTTAACAAATTTTAAATAAAAAATACAATTTTTCACGAAAAATTCCACCTTTTTATGAGTAAACACTAAACACCCCCTTAAATGAAAACTTATCTCAAAAACTAAACGTAGGGGTTAGGTATTTACAACATAGAAAGTGTATACAAAGTTTGAAAGAAATCGGTTAGGTAGTTTTGAATGGCAGATAACACCGCAAATCGTTTTTGACGTAGGACTACGTCTTTGTTTTCGATATAGGGGTGCATGTTGCAAATTCTACAAAAATGGCATGTAACGAAAAGTGGTCCAATTTTAAACGCATATAATTCAGCCATCTCACGATAAATTTTCAATTTTTTTGCGCATATCGCCCCAAAATACTTCTAAGAATAGATTCCAATAGATAAACCCGAAGATTTTTGATACCATGGCATTAAAAATTTAAATAATGAACAACCTAGTCAAAATATCGCACAGAAGATAACGCTTCCCTAGTCCAGCACGACTGATTTGTGTACCTAGCGCGCTACGCTTCTATGAATGACGTCATCATCGACTTTTTAAACGGATGGATTTCGCCAGATCTGCTCAGTTGCCTGTTGAACCGCAGGCGAAGCAGATCACTGCGCTGTGTATTTTCACAGCCAGTGTAGCTGAGTTAGAAGTCCGTTACACTGACTGTGGAGGTACGCTACCCAGTGAATGCGACTGAGCTTGTCCGTTCAAACACTATGCTATCTTTTATATTGTGCTCGTTTCCAGCACACTTTTATGTATAATTATTCGTACACAAAATAGTTTGTACATGCGAGCTCCATTTGCAAACACGGTTAACATAGTGTTGTGGTATTAGTTGTCTCTTTCGCTTTACCCATCGTCATCAGCGTTGATTCATTTGGCTTTGTGCGCTTGGGTTTAATGTTTGAGGCGAATGTGTAGGTAGGTAGATCTAATTTGTTACTAAATCGCACAACGGAAGTGTATTATTTACGTTCGATCAATTCATTGATTCATTTCCCCTTCACGTGATTCATTTTCACTCAGCCTATAGTATTTTGATTCTACTAATAGGTACATACTACAAATCCTATTTATGAATGAATACACTGCCACTTGAAAACCGTTGCAAAAACGCATCTTGTCCCTATACAAAATTATTTTCGATTCTTATTTATAGTTTCGGTATATGATTAAGATCACTGCATTCGCTATATTTGTATGCGTACTTTAGGAAAGTTATAATAATGGCAAAACATAACTAGAATGCTTGGTCTATACATGAAATGTGATTATATTGTCTAAAATTTGATTTTTCTTCACTGGCCCGGGTTTTTTTACCACACACAATCGAAAAGGTTTTACAAGCTAATCTTATTCTATAAAGATTTAGTTCCAGATATAAGTTCGGTCACAGTTTTCTGTCTTCTTTCTTTAGATCTTCTTAAATAAGTTTAATCGGATTCGATCACCTACTACAAATGAAAGGACCTGATAACCAAGAAGGTTCGGTTCAATATGTAATATTCGATGTTGATTGGTTATGATTAAACCATACGTAAGAAATTATTATTACTATAAATGTACTAAGAAAATAAATATTTTACATTAATTAGTATAGTCCTACGTCTACAACTCGTGCAACCCCATAGTGCTGCCCCATGTAGTTTTTAGATAATTCAGGAATCCTGGGAATTGCAGAGGTGCATTTTGCCCCAGCGGAGCGTATTATACCGTTTTACCCTACCGAACATCCGTGATCTGTAAGACCAATAGATAAAAACAAACATCCAACTGTGAACTCCAAAACATCAACATCAGGTGACGATTCAAAACGGTGCAAAAGATCCAACAAGCAACAATTTTTATTTGTAAATGAACTAGAAAAATCAACTGGAAAATTAGAAGAAAAAATCCCAATTTATCCCCCCACAAGCTTACGGACTTCTAACTCGGCTACACTGGTTGTGAAAATAAACAGCGCAGTGATCTGCTTCGCCTGCCGCTCAACAGGTTACTGAGCGTGTTCGGCGAAATCCATCCGTTTAAATAGTCGATGATGACGTCATTCATCGAAGCGTAGCGCGCTTGGTACACAAATCTGTCGTGCTGGACTAGGGAAGCGCTATCTTCTGTGCGATATTTTGACTAGGTTGTTCATTATTTAAATTTTTAATGCCATGATATCAAAAATCTTTGGATTTATCTATTGGAATCTATTCTTAGAAGTATTTCGGGGCGATATGCGCAAAAAATTTGAAAATTTATCGTGAGATGGCTGAATTATATGCGTTTAAAATTGGACCACTTCGTTACATACCATTTTTGTAGAATTTGCAACGTGCAACTCTATATCGAAAACAAAGACGTAGTCCTACGTCAAAAATAAAAATGACTGATAATAGTATCGTTTCATGAAATCAACGTACTAAGTTAGTTTGGTATTTTAATATTTTGCAACGCAACAATATACACCAAAGTTTCAAAAGAGCTATTTTGATGTAAGTGCTTACTTTTTCCAATAGTATTACAACCAATTAGAAACAGTCGGATTTGATAGAACTATTTCTAGTAGGTTAGTAGACTATTATAGTAACTATCTTAGTTTTTTAGCTTAGCCTTAAACTATGCGTGTGTAATTATTCATGCATTCACAACATAATGCATTCACAACAGCTCATTACCGACTAAAACGCCCCTCCAATTTGTTGTGAGGCATACTCACCGATTGCTGTGAGGCATATTTTCCTCGTGTTGTGGGGCATATTCCACTGTAACCGGGGGCATTTTGCCCTGGATGAAAGAAAAAACTAGAATTTGGCATCTTTGAAAAATGTTTAATAATACTTGTATCGGGATGTTTTTAATAAAAAATTAAACGGGTACTAATTTATAACTAATATAACAATAAATTAGAGTAGTTGGTGCGGTGATCATAGTGTCGAATGTTGAAATATAGCTATTTTTACTTAAGGGGGGCGTATTAGACCTGTTTACCCTATCTGCATGTTCATTGGTGGTACTGTTTGTTGATTTAGAAGAACTAGACGCATTATTTGTTGGGAGATGATTCGTTGCTACCACTCTATGTACAACCGTTTGTGATTTAGCTGTAGATGTTGAAGATTGTACGCTCGATTTGATCGCAGTAAATGCATCGATGGTGTGCTATCCGATTACAGAGCTGGCACGTATAAATCTGCCCTTCATGTGTAATTGTAGTTTCATGTGTTTTGAATTGTATATTCAGGCGGGTGGAATAGGTCTTTCGACCCACAAGCACATAGTTAGGAATACTCGGAGAACGTAAGGGTAAGGGATTCCATATCTTCGTGTTGCGACATATAATTTGCAATTTGCTCACGGGGTGTACAGCTTAATCTATACTATGTTCATTAAACACAAGAACCAGTTCGAATATGTTGCAGCAATGTTGAATGCGTAAAAAATTTAACACCTAGTAACGTTGCGATACTTTCGATACTAGTACGGAATCGATACTTCTGTTTCCGATACTCGATTTTTTGGTATCGATACTACAAGCACGATACTTTACCGATATCGATACAATGTTCATGACATCGAAAAGAATTTGATTTGATTCGGAATTCTGAACGATTTTGGAATGATTTTCGAGTCAAATGCCGATTCAGACTCAACCGTTTCGGATTTGGTTGTTGCATTTGAGTTAGTGAAAAATTTTGAACAAGTTTGATAAAAAATCGAATATATGATGGATGACCAATTGTTTGTACAGATTGCCCATTATTAGGTACTCTACGAGACTTTCTGATAAGCTAATTGTTTATCTCTTCTGACGTTACTCGAAGGGGCGCGACGTCCTAAAGAATCGTCGACTCGATCCAACATCAAACGAATCGAACCGAAGTTTATTTGTGGTACGGATTTTACTTGTTGCAAGAGAAATATTTGCTGACAAAACCCACTGCTGAATATGCTGTAAGAGTGTGGAATCAAATGGCGATACCTCCAAGTATCGATACCACGAATACGGTGATGTCGAAAGTATCAGTACTTGCCTTCGATACCAGTATCGATTCTAAGTATCGATTTATTTTAATATTGCAACGTCCCTATTAACACCGTGTAATATAACATTTATGTTTAATTACAAAACTCTGGATATGGTAAGAAAAATAAAGAACTCCCTTTTACCCCCTGCTACCCACTCCTCATCAGCTATGAACAAAGGAACTCCCTTCCAACCAAATAAAATAAACTATCCTGAAATATACCGCGATAACTGAGATTACAAAACAGAAAATGGGCGGCCTGCTGTCGCTCCGAGTCTTTCGTTATGGGTATTTCCACATAACTTTTCCCCTATTCAATGAAAATAGCTGGAAATGTTAGTGAACTAGTTGAAAACAAGTTGTTCACTGAATAGATTTGCAGGGCACAAACAAACTACCGAGAACGCACAGCGCGCGTATCAATCCGCACTCTGAATGGCGTCATTGGTAACCGGGCGTTCGGGTTGTACACCATTTGGGAAAGCATTGCGTAATGTTTGTCTCCCAGCCGAGGCTTTGGTCTTGGCCGACAAACAACAGAAAGGTGCTGAGTGTGATTGCCGCTCGTGGGGGTGCCAACATAAAAGCGCTTTCGTAAACATGTTGTTTGTCTAGCCTTTAGGAGCGACCCCATAACCAGTAGCTGTGTGCACACAAAAGGCTAGTGAGAAAATTGTTTACAGCCACGACACAAAGTCATATTCATTTTGCCCATAAATCTATTCGGATGGTGGCTCCAGAATGGCTCCGTCGATCCGCATGGAAGGTGATGTGCGTGGTGCAAAAATGATAGTAACAAGAAAAAGCTGCCATAAATCCAAACGAACTGTGAAATGTCAGCGAAAAAAACTGCGAGCGTGCATAAAAATAGGTTATATAATTTTATTACTGGTAATTTTATCAAGCATAATTTCATTTATTGTTGATACAGAATCAATTGGCGCTCATTTGGATGGTCATCAAATAAATTACACTGCAAATTGCTTTTTAGGTAGCTTTTTCTAGTGGAGCATACTAAACTATGGATCATTTGAACAAATTGCTTTAGGGTCAATAAGGCATAACAACAGAATGCTCTATTGCAACAATATTTTATTAAATGCTCTTTTTTGTAAATTTACAAACATAATACAACATTGCATTTAATGATTTTCCAGGATTTATAGTGTCCCTAAATCGTAGTAACAGAAAAAGGTATACGAGATTATTTTATGATTTTTTGGCTTATGTATTATGACTGACGCGACGTTTTCAAATGGTTCCTTAAGTAGCCGTATGCAGTATAAAGTATCTCGATACATAGCTCGTCCAAGTACAAAATCTCAAATTTACATCTAAGACAATCTATGCAATCACCAACATCACGAATTTTTTTTGCCGGATTTAACCAACACCGAATACTTTAAGATACAAAAGGAGATTGCCATCGAAACAAATTCGTATATCGTCACTATTGTATTATCTTATGACATGCACCAATAAACTTTTTTGTTTAAATTTTACGATTGAATATCTTGGTAATTGAATATGGTAGAAATAATTTCAGAGAAGGCACTTGATACTTCTATCTATTCTTTATTAATATCTCAATTATTGCGAAGATTGACTAGACCAGTGGTTCTCAGCCTTTCTCGTACCACGGACCGCTTAGAAATCACCCTAGGTTGTTGCGGACTCCTGGGGTAAAACATCGATTTTATTTGCTATCAATATTTTATTTTCAGTTTGTTAGAAAACAAGAATTGAAATTTAAATATCCACTTAGAAAATATATTTTTGTTCGAGGACCCCTAGCAACGACATCGCGGCCCCCTTGGGGTCCGCGGACCCCAGGTTGAGAATCACTGGGCTAGACAACAAATTGATATTTTTTTTAATATGTAAGCAAAAGTTGCTCGCATCTAAATTATGTATGTCACCATTGTGAATAGAATATTTTATATAAACATAATGGAACAATTATTAATTTTTGCCCAATTCTCCGTTATCATTAGGTCTATAGATAATTCACCAGATACATTTTGAAGGACGGATATTGTAAAATATTGTCAAGGAATCGAGATAAAAAACAGAAAAATCCTCACGATTTTTCGTACAATGAAATTGATATACTTTGCTGAATTGCTCAACATCAAAACCGTGAAATTTATAAATTGTTGCACCAATTCGTACAAGAGTACAACAAACGAAATCGATGAATGTAACATTTTTAACAAGGGGTGGTAAGAATATTTTTCGTATCAGAATAAAATGTGCGTTAAACCGTTAAAAACCATTGTTGTATGTGTATTTTGGTAGCATATGGGCTAATTTAAGTTTTTGAAATAATTCCAGATGAACGTCCCACGTTTAAAAAATCCCTTCCGGTCGCATAGTGGGAAGCCAGACATC
The DNA here is from genome assembly GCF_030247195.1 of Topomyia yanbarensis. Taxonomy (NCBI): domain Eukaryota; kingdom Metazoa; phylum Arthropoda; class Insecta; order Diptera; family Culicidae; genus Topomyia; species Topomyia yanbarensis. Next base: position 264,861,413 of record NC_080672.1, on the reverse strand, counting down.
GATATTATATTTGCGACGAAACTATTAGTTAGAGCACTTCGATACCTTTGGAAAGGTTTCTTTATTTGTTAGCACTCTAATATAATGGTGAAAATTTTCAATTTAAAGCAACTTATACTCAGATAGCAAAAATAACCTTTTCATTTATTGTTTAAATAGTAAAGTGTGTATGAGAAGTTTGTAGACGAACTTATTTTGAGAAACTTTGTCGAAAAGGCAAAATATCGATCGCTTAAGAGAAAATAGTGACAAAACGAAACAGATGTGCGTGTCAATATATCCCATTAAAAAACTTTAGTATTTGATTTTGACCTTTTTTAATGATTCGAAAAGTTTTAGATGCTTCAAAAATACATTCTTTGGCAAAACATTCCAACTCGCCATCTCTTCGTTTTAAGGATCTATGAGTGTTTTTGGATTTTTTTTACTTTAACCTTAAGGGGCTACAGTTCGCAAAGGAGGAAATTAGAGCACAACTGTAGAGCACGAAAAATAGGCATATTTCGGACCTTTTTTAAAGCAATACACAATAAAGAGATGAATTGAGAACATGTTAAATGGGATTTATAATATAAATAATGAATTTCGAAAAATATTTTTTGGAGTGATTTTACCACAAGGCTGCGGCATTTTCCCCTATGTGCGTTTTTTGGAAGGGATTCATGGCCGGAAAATTATCTCCCGTTATTGTTGACATAGAGCTTAAAACGTAAGTTGTGCTGACTTCTTATGACAATAGCAAGTGACGTACGTGGAATTTTTTCAATACTTTGATTTTTCGCGAAATGGCGCACTATTTTGTAAAAAAAAACGCCAAAAAAGTCATAAATATCGACACAAAATTGTTAAAAAGCAATTAAGCAATAAAAAATAAAATTCTACGTACGAATGAGCTGTGAAAATTTCAAAACGATCAATTTATTCGAGTTACATTTCCGACCAACCCTAAAAAAAGTGGTTTCGAGAAAAACGCGGTTAAAGTTTTCAGTACACTCGGGGTATACACAAGAGGCGTTGCGGCAGAATTGAAAATTTGAACATTTATGTATTGCTTTCATTTTCCATGTTTTGGGATATCATTTTTAGAATCCTAAAGCACATTTCAGGCTAATTAATAAAAAATCGAACTATTCAAAATTCTACAATGGTGTAATCCCTTATTATATTTTTGTTCAGCAATATATGCCCTAAAGCTACATATATAATTCACAGAGAGATCTGAAGGGATAATTAGAAAAGCTTCGAAAGAAAAATACATTAAATTTTTACTTTACGATGTGCCCCACAGTTATACGTTCACCCTATGTTATTCATGCTTAGATTCAAACATAATCAACTATGTTTCTCGAAATTCAGAAACCCTGGTGTAGTTCGTTCATTTGTAATGGTAGTATATTTTGCTCTCCCAAATTCTTTGTCGCCTTCTATTAACTATTCAAAATTCTACAATGGTGTAATCCCTTATTATATTTTTGTTCAGCAATATATGCCCTAAAGCTACATATATAATTCACAGAGAGATCTGAAGGGATAATTAGAAAAGCTTCGAAAGAAAAATACATTAAATTTTTACTTTACGATGTGCCCCACAGTTATACGTTCACCCTATGTTATTCATGCTTAGATTCAAACATAATCAACTATGTTTCTCGAAATTCAGAAACCCTGGTGTAGTTCGTTCATTTGTAATGGCAGTATATTTTGCTCTCCCAAATTCTTTGTCGCCTTCTATTACCATTAGCAAGAAAGTTCGCAGTGTAATATCAAGCAGGCTTCACTGGTACCGAGTCACTTCACTGATAGAACATATTCGTAAATCGTCACGAATTAGTTTCGCACAGACAATTTTCATCAAATGTACGAATTTTTCGTACCTATGACGAATAAATTGTAGTTCTATTGAAACACTATTATTTTTTATTGCGAGTTTTTCGTAAAAACTAAAAAAACAGTTTCATTAGGCAAACGAATTGTTAGCTTATATACGAAAGTCTTTGTAATATATGCGAGTACCATTCGTAAAACCGTCAATGTCAAAAGAGCTTCAATAGAGGTAGAATATGGTGTCCTTATTGCTGTAGGTCAGATAACACTAGTTTACAAATATTAGGGTTAATTGCATGAAGTTAAGAAAAAAGATATTTTCTAAGTCAATTTTAGGTCGTTGAGCACGAAAACCATATCCTTTTTCTTTTTCGTTTTTTGATTTTTTAAAAAAGGTGTTTTTGAGCACTTTTTGCAGTTTTTGGTCAATATCTCAGGAAGAAATCTTCCGATTAACACAAACTAACCATTTGAAAGGTATTGATGTGCCCATTCCAAAAATGTATAACATGTTGGGATAAAATATCAACAATTTAGGGCTAAGAGCAACCAAAGTCAAAAAAGTAGTGTTTGGTAAAATTACTAATTTTTAGTTGATTTTTCATAAAAAATAAATCAGCAAAAAAAACTTTTAAAATCTTATATGACAGGCAAACTTCACACGTGAATTTTAAGCCTAAGATCACGAAAATCCGACAAAAACAGGTGATGTTATTAGGCACCGAGTGAAAATTGCTCTGTTTTTCACATGTCTCGTTTGGTCTTAACTAAGATTACACTAGTTTACAAGAAAAATGAAGTTACGAGAAAAAGTGAAAATAAAACTCTATTTCTCTTTCAAAGATGTTCGAGTTAAAAAAAAACGTTTTTCTTTTGTTTTCGCTTCATTGTTTTTGCTATTTTTTTTATCACAGAAAAATAATTTTTCATATTTTTAGAATCTAATGTGACAGATTTTAACAATTTTAAGGTAATCGCGACAAGCTAAGAAGGTGAAAGGTGTTTCCTCAGTTAATTTTGGATCGCTGAATACGAAAACCAAGTCCATTTTTTTCAAAGAAACATTTTCAAGATTTCTTTGAAAAAGGTGTTTTTGGGCACTATTTTAGTTATTTTTCAATATCTTGTTCAAATAGGATCAGATCGAAACAGTTCGAAAGGTATTGATGTGCCCTTTCCGAAAATGTATAATATGCGTAGATCAAATCTCGACAAAATATGATTAGGGCTTAAAAGCCAACTGTCAAAATTCTCTTTGAAAGGAAATTTCAGACAAACTGTTACCAGACAATCACAGATGTTTATAGTAAACAAAAGAAAAAAGTTTTCTCTTGCATTAACTGCTATGACCTGCGTTTAGCCAGTAACGGTTTGTCCGTAATTTCCTTTCATAGAGAATTTCGACAGTTGGCTTTTAAGCCGTAATCGTAGTTTTGTCGAGAAATATACATTTATTATGATTACAATTGACCAAAGTAAAAAAAGTCTAATGTTCGATCTTTTTTAAAAAAATGCATATTTCTAGTAAATTTTTATAATAAATCAAGGACAGAAGAAAATTCTTTTAGAATCTAATGAGATAAAAAATCTTTTTGCATAAATTTTAATCCAATGGTCACAAAAGTCGGATGAAAAATGTAGATGGTATGAAGTACTGAGTGAAAATTGAAATTATTTATTTTTCGCACAATTATACTTTCGGCCGAAATAATCTTCTATACTTTATTGTTATTGTTTGTGTTGGGTACTGTCTTCTCGAGCTTGCATCCATCCATCCTGCGGCATTTGAATGGTTTTGGATGTTTCATTGTACAACTAAGTGCTGTTTTTAAAATGTGAAAATATCGCTGGAAAAATTTTGTTTTGTCTGTGGTGAGTACATATTTTACGAATTAAAGGAATTTTAGCCTTCTCCTTCAACAGGCTTCTCAGCAGATTCTCAGTTCACAGAATATTACGTGGCTAGTGCTACGATCCCACTGAGACTCCGTCCCGATAGGGACTCGAATATTTGACGACTGGCTTATGAGACGAGTGCTGCATCCTCTAAACTGCCGCACCAGGGCAGGGTCCGCTAAAATCATAAAATTTTCATTTCGCTCAATGTGCCATAGCATCAACATTTTCCATCCGATGTTAGAGGCTTAAAATTAACGTAAATATATTATTTTTCATTTTAGATTCTAAAAGGTCCGAAAAAAAATTATTTTTCGGTAAATAAATCATTTAAAAATGAGTAACTTTAAAAAATGGTCAAAAATGCATTTTTTTTAAACTTTGGTTGCTTGCAGCACTAAAAATTTTACATATGATCGACACATATTATATGTTTTTGGTAAGGGCATCTCGGCACCTTTCAACCTGCATATTGACTAAATTAATTGAATGATTTTGATACGAAATATTGACTAAAAACTACAAAAAGTGCTCAAAAATGAGTTTTTTGAGAAAATCACAAAATCGCTTCTTTGTACTTGAATATTGTTTTCGTGTTCAGCGACCCAAAATTAGTCTAAACAATACTTCTTCTTCAAGCTTCATTTTTCTTGTAAACTAGTGTAATTGTTGTTCATCACGACGGTCTAGGTCTGACTATTTAGTAACCGTATCCGTGTCCGCCGATTTCAGGAAGATTTCCTGAATCTCTTTCGCTTTCAGTTCATTCAGAATCCGGAGCAGCACGGATTCGGTTGTGCGACATACAAAATCGTTTATAATATACACAAACGTTTATTAAAATAATCGAATCATTTCGTTCCATTTACGAAAAATAATGTCTTTAGCAACGATAACATTCGTGCAATGTATACTAAATAAGTAAAATTAACGAAAACTTTCGTTGATTCAGAGGCTATTTCTTCATACCACGATAAAATCGATTTTGCCAGCCCGATCCTTTTAATGAAAAAAATCGATGTTATCAAACTAAAAGATCGAATGAAAAAAATAATATGCTAATAAATACGAAAACTTTTCTAAGATGTACGAAATGAACTCGTAGGACCAACCAACGTTCGATGAATTCCATCATATTTAAGAATTTATATTTTCAGTGTTGCGATTCAGAAAGTGTCGCAGCACACATTTGTTCAGCTTCAAGGTTTTTGGTCTGTGCTGTGTGATCAGGCTGCCATCTTGGAAACAGTTGCCGAAAATCTGCATCTTTACTTCAGCCACTCATTTCAGATTAGAAAAAATGTGAAATCCAACTTGGCATGCATCGTCCGGTGAAGCAAAGCAAATTTTGTATCAGCAGTGAATGGAAATTCGAGTGACACTTAATACAGTTTTGCCATAATGCAACTGAACAATTTATTCCTCAATTTTCTCCGAGCAAGTCTCTAACATTGCTTGACAATTAAATTTTGAACCACTTCACCCCAATATTTTAAACTGAACCTTCAACGCATCATCAGTAACTAAACACTGACCGTGCTACCTCCTCATTCATCAACCAGTAGCAAATGACACATTGATACACCTATCGACCGCATTGCATAAATGTTTATCCAAGCAATAAAAAATGCTTTAAAATTGAAACTAATAAATATGAACGCAAACAGAAACCGACACGACAGTAAAAAATAACAAAACTGAAACTGAAACTTGATTACCGGGCCTGTTTCAATTTGGATCAACTTGATGAACATCATAATTGCTGGTAGCACAAAACCTCCCGTGTTTTTCGCGCTGCCAATTGAGTTGTTAGACTCAATTTGGCACGAAATTCACAGAAAAAATCTCTTCATCACGTTCTGCGATGATCATTACTCATCAGTGTTTGACTGGTTGTCCAAACTTCACACCGCGCCGGACGGTGTCATTATTTTGAAACGGGTGAAATTATGCCATCGCGCACCGTCATCATAAAGAGTTATGCTGCAGCACGATAGAATTAAATCCAATAGTATAAAACATTGCCGGCGAAAAACGAAACAATATAAATAAATTGCGATGATGAAAAATGCAGAGTGCATAATTGATTTTAAATTTTATGGAGTTGCGCACCCTGTAGGGACCATCCTCCACCCTTTCGAATTGGGGAGATACCATTAAGTTGTTGTTTTTTATTCGTTAATGTATTTTTTTAAACGTCAACTCGAATGATTACCCGGTGCATTAACGCCGATTGTCAGCTTCACTGGTTGGACACCGGTATATTTCTCGCTTGGGACACGAACGCCACATGTGTCCTTTGTGTTGGTGCTCCCCGGAATTGTTGCATTGTTTTGCATCGTGCCGAAACACATTCGATAATCACGGTCCCGCTACTGCTGTGGGTATTGCGTTTAAAACGGGATTTTAATGATGAGATTAAGTCTTAAATTTATGTGAATATGATGTACAATTAAAAGCTAGACAGGTGTTATGCCACAAATCTGGATTTAGGGAGAAAGGTGATAATTCAATCTACAGTCACAAAAGCGTGAAGCGTGAGTTCGCCACGACGTACAGGAAAAAGGTGGACTCCCGTGGGTCGAGCCGGAAAAACTGACCTCCCGCGTGGCGAATTTTTCACCATGTCTTCCTCGATTGTAATTACAACCGAAAAACCGGTACACCATAGATGGAGTGTGTATTTTCCACCGGCTGTTTGATTTATGGGTGAAACATGTAATTTATCAAATTATTTGTCGCTCAACTGCGTAATAAAATTAAACGATTTGATTTTTCCCTCCGGACATTGCGCTTCGAGCTGCAGCAAATCCAATTGTTCTGTGCCACTGGATTCAATTTACAGACTTTTTCCCGGTATCCAGTAGGGGAAAACAAATGACACGAATGTTGCAAATGTTGTGTTCGATGCTATTAGAAGTGAGATTGTTTTTGTTTTCATCGACTGACACGAGTCATTTGTTACGGATATATTTTGTGTTCCGTCAGCACCGTTTGATAGAACTATTTTGAACGACCCAGAAGCGAAAGATACAACTTAAGTGTTTTTTTATATTACGCTATTTCAGTGTGTTTTGTGTCAATTAGTTTGAAAATTATCATGATCTTTTATTGCATTTTCGGGGTTGTTTGGTTGATTTTTCGGCATGCCGCCTTTTCTGGACTGGGGAATCTTAGCCTCGTGATGGGGCTGCCATGTTGGATACAGCTGGAAAGGTATCGCAATTCTCTTTCAGCTGAAAGTTCCGAAACAGACTCTGTTTAGAGCCATTTTGTACATGGGGAACAGCTCTTCATTTTCCTCCTTTCATTTCGGTATACGTTGATTACCTGATCTTCACGAAGGTTACTCGTACCCGGCTAGCACCACGGAAAACCAAGCGATAAGAGTCCTACATCAAAGTCGAATTACATTGGCTTGGCTGCAAAACCTATAGCAGTGTAGACACCGATGGTTCAGTAGATTCATTCAATTCATAAATAGTCGTTTTTAAAACTTTGTGACATTCTGAAATGATAAAGCTGTTCATTATCTTATAGAGCTGGTTGGATAGAATATTTAACATCATATAATTCGAAAGAACAGCTCATGATAACAAGAAGGATAATAAGTAAATAATTTTAATTATTGAATGTCCTGAAAAGCCACAACTCACTGGCGCGCCATGGCGGAAAGATTAGAACGTGAGGATAAAAAGTGTGGAGGCGTTGTTTTTCTCGAAATCAAGAAATTGTCACCTAGTCCGGTCTGACTTAACACCGACCACTTGTGCAATACATTACCGAATCACACAGCTATACGCTGTTGGTTTTGGTTACACAGCGGAGAAATAATTTAAATAACACATTCCAACATCTCCATGCTGCTGCAATGATGAAAAGCTTAAAGAGCTCATTTGAAGATCATGTCCCGTTGTGGTCTACTGAGAAAATGTTTGTCGATTCTAGTCCTGATGCTGCCCGTAAGTTATTTTTCAGTAAGGCTTAGTGCCAACAGATGTACACAAACGGTCGGCGGCCCGAGAAGCAGCACGAGACATCTGCCATCTACTGTTTCGTCACCGATACTCCGATATGGGGTTCCTGCCTGGGGTGCTGCACTGAAAACCAAACGGAACCGCGAAAATCTGAATAGGACATTCCGGCTGATGGCGGTATGAGTCGCGAGTGCTTATAGAACAATATTGTCGAAGGCAGTATGCGTTATCGCTGGGATTATCATCATCTGCATCACTCTGGCCGAGGACATGGAATGCTACCAGCGGAGAAATGCACGTAATACAAGGATACTGGTTCGAGCGGACTCGTTGGCTAAGTGGCAGCAGGAGTGAGACAACGCGGAAGGTGGAAGGTGAACTCACTGGCTAATACCAAATGTGTCGGCTTAGGCGCATAGGAAGCGTGGAGAGGTAAACTTCCATTTGACGCAGTTTTTGTCCGGGCACGGAAATAGTTGCATCGGTTTGGACATGCTTCGTCACCTCTTTGCCCGGAGTGTGTGAACGTGCAAGAGACACCGGAATATGTGGTCTTCGAATGCCCTAGGTTCGAAGAAGTTCGTAGGGGTGTGCCTGATATGACAGTGGACAATATCGTCGAGGAGATGTGCCACGACGAGCATACCTGGGACGCTGTCAAAAGAGTGCTTATGAATATACTCTTCGAGCTGCAGAGGAAGTGGCAAAGGGACCAACAAAGTAGCGCCATTGGCTAGAAAGTCGCCGTGAAGCCACAAATCGGGATTCGAGAGAAAGTCTGCCACCGGGGAACTCTCCATCGGTGTAGACTAGGTCCACCTCCGGGGACCAGTCCAGTAGTACGCAACATAGCATCGTGTTTGGGTCGTCGGGCATCAGTGAACCGAACGCCAGGCTTCACGGTAATCATCGGACCAACCTCGACACCCTACTGGGTAGCTCGTGAGTAGGCTAGATCCACCACCGGGGATTAGACCGAGTAGACCGCTTCAAATAGCTAGCAGTAGGTCATTGGGGCGCCAGTGAACCGGAAGCTACGCTTCACCCGGCCTCACTGGATGGACCTCAGCACCTACCAGCAGGCCCGTTGAGTAGGCTAGGTCCACCGCCGGGGACTAGATCGAGTAGTTCGTGTGGATGGTGAAGAACTGGTGGTGTGTCAAGAGGAGGGTGCTGTAACGCTGCTGATGGAACTAACTGCTAATCAGTGTAATTAGAGTGGTTACTATGCAAATAAAAACCCCTTTGCGAAGTAATGTCGTTAGGTAGTGCCAGGAAGGAATCAGGTTCAGGGCAAGAGCAGTGGTTTTTAGCGAATCAGGTGGTGGCTGCCCAAACCCGTTCCCTGAGACGCTAGGGGTTTTTACATTTATTTTTAAATTCTCAGGGCTTTTTTGAAAGTTTGCTAGCGACCGACTCTCTATTGATTTTCTTGTTATGCTATCAGACACGTAGTGTAATGCCACATGAATCACCTTAGCTCCCCCGCTGCTTTGATATACTAGGTGTTAGGTCAAATATACCCCGGGAATGTGTTCTGATCACATTCACGCTGATCTAGCGCATGGTATCTTATGATATCCAAAAGCGTGTATGCAGTATAACAGTTATCGCCTACGAAAAGCCTATTTGTACCATTATATGCTCAGCTCAGGCTAACTTATTATACTGATACCCTGTATTGTTGTTGAAGATTGCGAATAAAGCCTTTGAGATACATTAACGTCCGTGAGTAAAACAGACGCCCGCGTACTATCTTGGGCAGGATTTTGTGAAAATTGAATTGAAAAAGCCGATTCGACCATGGTTTACGAGGAGCTGCTGAGGGAATACCAGCTGGAGAGAAACAATGAAGTTTTGATGGGTATGGTCGAGCTCTTGCTGGAAGCAGCTGACTTGCGCAGACTATATTGGTTGAAAGCAGCCCTGAACAAAATAGGTAATTCACGCGGACGAAGTCTAACAGAGAGGGATTACCTCCGAGGGATAGCCCTTCCTATGATCATTCTCAGGGATAGACCGTTCCAACATCAAATTATGTTCTTGTAAAATTTTGGTCTTGTCAAACTGCAAATGACGTGAAAACCCAAGATGGTACCAGATAAGGTATAGGCATACGTAAAGCGAGAGTTTTGGTTTTACGATTGGCAAGATCGACATTGCGTAAATACTGATTCACTTTCCAAAAAAGAGGTTAATAAAAACGAAATTAATTAAAACAATGTTTTGAATATAGAAACTAGTGCTTTCAGCCTCTCAAAGCGTTTGCCACCAAAAATATAATTGTAAACACATGCATACACCTTATGCAGATTATCTTGAATATGTTTTGCGTTTGTCAAATCTGCCACTCTTCTTATTCTTATCCGGACAAGCTCTTTTTCCCTTTGGGGCAGACCCTCGATTATCTCAGCTCCCTCTCTCCAGACTATCAAGGGTGATATCTTCTTGCGAGAAATGGCATCATTCATTCAAACAGCCGAACTGCTCAAACATTTTCTATTCATTTTCGATTTCATTGACCCTGTGAATATATCTGTACTGTGATATTGACTAGGTTTTTCAAGTAAAACTACTCTGAATATACTTCTTAATGTTCATATAAACTTGAAAACGCAAAATATGTCAACATTTAACCTAAACTGGGCTCTACAAAGCAAATGACAATTTTGGTCGGTAAATGAAAAAGCATCAATTTGAAATGAAGACGTACGGTTTGGTTATGAAAATCCCGCCAACTTGAAAATGAATGATTAAGAGAGGCTTTGAATTTGAATCATGGTTGGGTTTGATTGAGCCGAAAGTTGGCATTTAAAAATGAAAATTTGCACCACTGATTCAGTACACAGTTTCTTAACCTTCCAGAAGTCGCGCTTATGGTCCACTGAATGAGCAGCCGCTACTGCCCTAAGACGATTTCGCTAGATTTTCAGAGCAGCGTGCACTCAGTGCACTCGCTCGACTTCCGGAATTTTAATCATCTATATAATATTTATTTAACAGAAAGGTCTCAATTTTCAGTTTAAATGAAAATAAATGTTCTATAGTGTGCATTTATTCTCATTTCAACAATCTAATTATCGCCTCGCCTTATATTCTGTTGCACCGGAAAAAAAACTTTGCCTGGGTTCCAGATCATGGGTGCCATCGCATGATTTTTTTCAGCCGAACAAAACAAATATAAAAATCACGCACATCAAAGAACCTTATCAACTGTTAGAAGATGCGCTGCCAGAATAGCGTTTTCAGGAAATAACCATGCGAAGGCTAACAACTGGAAATGACTAGTTTCTAATCAAATGTAACGAGCCAAATTTTATGTTCAGTAGAAAACAAAGTCTCTGCAATCAGCAATCGGTTGAATAACTTGAAATACTTGATTACTTATACCTAAAACTGCATTACAGCATATTTTCAAGTTTATACTTTTGTTTGGTTGTACTGTTGGTGCTGGAAGCAGAAAGATTGTTTTGATTGTGGTAGTTTAGGTCAGGTAAACATGGCGGAAAGTGGAACCTTCGTATTTATGAATCACATATTATTACATTACGCCTATTCTAGCGCCTAACAAGTATTTTTATAGTAAATTAATCATAAATGGATTCTCCGGTTGTACGATATTACCCCAAAAACCATTCCCTAGAAATAAAAACACCAACTTTTCCCCAGAATGAACCCAGAAATTCATTTCATCGAAAGTTAATTATTTCACAGAATGTACCCTTGTCCAGGCACCCAGAATAATCAAATTTCCAGCAATTCCCCAGAAATAACCATTTCCCAAAAATTGTGAAATATTAACAGAAAATAATTTGGAAATAATGCATCATTTATAATCAATCATGTTTTTGTGAAATCAAACCTTTTCTTACTGGGACGTCAATGCGTTAAGACTCCTTGGAGATACCTCATATACTCCGCTGATGTGGATTGCTCTTCCTCTAAAGGCTTTGAGAATCGCATAAAATTTTAGGTCCCTAATACTTTTCAGGAGCGCGTTGAACGTGTTATGATACCCTTTGAATGGAATTTTATGTTCTGGATATATCATTAAGTGTGTTGTATCTTATGGTCCACAGTTCCGGCAAAAACCTGGGCTATTCCTGTGCTCCACTGTTTCCAGCTTTATGCCTTCTTAGAACAAAGTTTTTTTTATGTAATCGAAAAATTAAGTCATTTGTTCTGGCGCTGAAGCTCTGACAATATCCAAGCCTTCTGTCACATCTTGGCGCTTTAAGAAGGCCAAGGCCTGGGTTTGTCTAAATACCATCTGCGTTTGCACGCATTTTAAGTTGGTAGTATACAATCCTAGTTTGTGTATTCTCTTCCACTAATTTTTAGATAAATGAAAAAAAAACACCCATACTGCACCGAATCCATGAAAATTCAAAATCAAATTTAGCTTCAAAATCTGTCAATACGTTTGAAGGATTTATAGTTATATCACTGTCAGTGGCTATGGTTTTTCCAAGTTTTCAAGGTTTTTCTGAGTGTGGATTCGGATCTCTCTGGAAGGAGCATGTGAACTAAAGGCACGAATATTCTTCCAATGCCTGTTCCGACTTACGCGTGGATAGTAAAAACTTGTCAAAAATTTATCGGTGACGAATAGAATGTTCCGTCTAGGATAATCACATGTGATTGGGTTAGTCTATTCAAATTCAAGATAGTCATTAATCGACTTTCTTTTGATTGAATATTTTTGAAAAGGAAATCGCAACCGTCAAAAGTCGTTGTAATAGATGGATCCATTAGGTCATAATCTGTAGGATCTACTGGGAGATGTACTGTATGTCGTTTAACCCTATGCTTCGGTCAGATATGTGGCAAAAAGTTGAATCTGTCCAAGTTTTTCGTTCAGAGAGCCAAGGACCGGGGGTAAGGGCAAAATATGGTTAAAAAGTCACGAGCCCGGAAACTGTACGCCCATATACTGACGAAGCCTCATTGTCTCTTAATGGATGATGAGACTTACATCAAGGCAGACTTCTGGCAGCTTTTGGAACTACAGTTATAAACGTTTGTTTGCACGACTGAAACCCAGAGTACAGAAGTTACTTATCCTGTATGATAAAGAACTTTAATTCCCTCGCAGGCGATTCGAATTACTTATGAATTTAACTTACCTGCTGTTTGTTTTTGTGCGGTTATTTTTCCCACCCTTCCAACTCTACTTTCTTTCTCCTCCTTCTCCTTCCACTCAGGAAATAATGAGAAGACACGGTAAGGCACAAATCTTCGACTAAATATGGGGAAAGTGCCATTTGAGTCAATATATTCTGATTCATTGCCAGTGAATGAGGCCAGTCTAGAGGTAAGACCAATATACGATTCGCAATTTACAAATTAAAACAGATAATGTTATCAACATTTTCAGCAGCGCGTCACCGGTAGTAAGCACCGGATTTGGAGACAATTTTTCATGTAGAGCAAGGTTAAATAGCAAATTCGACTCATCCATTGATGCATTGCTCGTAAATTGCACGTAAACCGTGATTTGGAATAATGTTGCCTCAATATAAGACCTTATACTAATAAAATTTCAAACAGCCATATGTTTAAAATAATTATTTAAAAGGAGCACAAAATCGTCACTTCAAAAGTGGTATGGAAAGATTAACATCTAGCCTGGGTAAGATGTACATGAAGCATTGGTAAAGATGAATGTAGGATAGAGGCATTGTGAGACGCTTCTCGACCAATAAATTTTGTTTTCTGTCGGTATATTATAATGTAGCGATAATAAAAATAACCTATGGGTATGCAATTTGACGGTATTGTGTTTTGAATTGGCGTACCATAAAATGGGGGAATATTGATCACTTATTGAAAAGTTTTTCGATAAACTATCTTCAATTCAACTATCGTAAAACGGGGGAACATTGATCAATTTTTCCGCAGTTTTTCTAATAACGTTCTTCAATTTAGGTAGATGTAATTGTTTGCATTTTTAAAACAAGTGCTGGTACCCATAGATTAAAAACGTCCAAATTGCTTGGTAATTTATTTCGTTTTACTATAAAAATAAATTAAATTTGTTGTAAATTTTCATTCGTTGTTTTCGGGGTAACTTTGATCAGCAAAATATGTGTATCGAAATGAGAAATAACGCTCCAAATGTTGTGTAAATTGCATATCTGCAGGCGATTTCCAGGCCCTATATTGTGACGTGTCGAGAGAGAACAAAATTGCCTAGAAGGATACAGCAGACTTTTATTGAACTGTTTCAGGAAAATAGTCGAAATTAAATAGTCAACAATAAAACTCTCGAATTGTTTAAATGAATTATTGGTCAAACATATTTGCAGTTTTCAAAAAAGTGTTCAGTTTAGTTTGATTTGTTTGATTCCATTAATATACAAGGAACTGTTTGAAACGATGCATATTAATTGTATTATTTTTCAAATTGAATTTGTTTTCATAAAAGGTACAATAAATGACGAAATAATCGTTGCCTATGAATGCTGAATATGTTTAGAATATGGTTTGTTTTTTGCTTCGATGATTTTGTTAGAGGGAATCATCTTATATTACGTTACCGAAAAAAAGTCTCATTTGATCAAACTTACTCCATTGATCAAAGATACCCCTTTTTACGGCAAAGAATATGCCCATATTTTTCTACCCTACTATGTCCGTCATACCTAAGCTGACCAACTCTGACGAAAAAATCCGTACACCATACCGCAACGAAGCGAAATCGTTCATCACGCTCAGGTAAACGGTTTTCATAGTGTACAGATTTTTTCGACAGAGTTGGTCAGCTTAGTCATACCCAACATGATACAAATTTGAAAAAAATGTGTCTATATTTTACCCAATTAGAAATTTTTCTCGAGATCAACGATTTTCAGGTTTTATTCGGTATTTTCTTCTACCAAAAAATTATATACATTATCATGCTGTAAAAAAACAAATAGTTTTGCTCAAAAATCTGATATTTCGCTTACTTGATTATTGAAGTATCTTTCAGAAGCACTTGAAATCATTTAGAAATGTTACCGTGTCATCATATTGTTATTGATTTTTTCAGTATGCGAGAAACGCATACGTGTCCATCTTACCGACAGTGTCAGTGTTTGCCAACTTTTCCCTACGTTCCTCTCTTTTTCAAGACGAAAGCAACTATTCCTAAAATAGAGGTAGATTTGTACACAACCAAATGTTACCGAAAATAATACAGGGGTCACATTATAAAACCATTTCGAATCGACATTTTCATACAAGCTTGTATACAATAAACCTTTCGTTTCGAGATGCGCAATTTCACTCCAGGTTAGTTTTATTCTCAGGAAACAAACGATTACGAAAATGGTTCCGAAAGTAAAGATGATGGTGTAAATCCAAACGAACAAGTTGAGGTTCGTTAGAACAAAGTAATTGTACATATATTTTTATTTAAATTTAACCGAATATGATTTCATCAATATTTTAACGGGTCATGAAACCTGAATTTTGGCCACCTATTTGCTTCTCAAGATTATAAGTTGAGCTAAATAAACCATTTAATGTAGTAATATTAGTTGTTACGTTTAAAGTGGGTAAAGGGTAATCATAAGTGCAATAATGAGGTGTTAGACGGGAGTGTGTAGCAGGCAGTTCAAAGGACAGGAGGACGGGAACGCACCCCACCCGCGATGGGTTGTCAGTCGCGGAATAACGGCAGCACTGGAGCTGTCAAAACCAAAACCGCATGTTTCGTAAATTCTATGAGCCGGTGGAGTGCGGATGCTCTACCGAGATTCTGAGGTGTGTAGAATAAAGAGGAGATTTATTCGTGTGATCACGTGGAAGTTCGTAAGCAGAACCACCGGTAATAGTGTACATGTCCAGTATCCGTGACGGCATCCTGTTTTACTTCTGCACCGAAAAAGGAACTGTCAGTCTGTAACGCAAGCGTCGTCGGCGGTGCTGATAGGCTGCCCACCGTGCGCAAGAATATGAACAAAGGGTTCTTGATGTTCCCGGAAAAGGAGCTAGGAAGTGACGACGATTGAGCGGTAAGTCTGAACAAATCTCTCCCTTTTCCTCAAGCACTTTGCGTGCTTTTCGTTTGTGGGTCAGCTAGCCTTATTTCTTTCAAGATAACGTAGTCTAATGATGTTTTATTCAACATCATTTCAGGAAGTTGAAAAATGATCAGTGAGTTATTTTTGAAATTTTTCTTATATAATGCGATAGAATAACGAACATCGATAAATTTATGCTGGAATGCGCTGATATAATGATAAAACTTTATTTATATGTGCTGAAAATCCTTATTGCACAACCCACAATAATTACATGAGAAGAGCATATTATTGCTTTCTGTTATTATTATCAAAAGCAACCTATGATATACGGTCGTTAAACTTTTACAGTGTATGTTTATTACGGCGGATTTGCAATTTTCGATATAAGAAAGGGAATAAGCATTTTGCCCCGGGGAACAAGAACACGTGATATCTGAGACAAACGTCGAAAAAGCACTCTACACAACTGAAGTGACATTGACAGTTGTCTGGCTGAAATTAAATAAATTCTCGCGGTCTTATCTCAATTGTCAGCTTTCCGGCCAGAGAACCATCTTTGCGAAAACACACTAGAGTCGCCTCCGTAATCAAAAGTTATCCGCTTTTGAGCGATGGTTATCAACTTGTAAGCTATTTAAGTCCTAAGCTACTTGAAGTTATAGCTTCAGCTCTCTGATGCTCAATTAAATACACTTTGACCACAACGTCATGGGTGCGTTTCGACTTCGTCTCATCAGAAACCGACTTTGTGTTTCAATCGAATGACTGGTCAAACGTGATGTCCCGTCCGAGAAGAAGTTCTGTTTATGCCGATGAGACACAGCGAAGCCGAAACATGTCTTGGCTTAGCAGGCCAATACGAAAGCACCATTGTATATTCCTCTCTAAGGAGGAAAAATTGGGAAAACACAAAAATTTCTCACCAGGGGGAAAATTTTCGGTGAAACCACTCTTTGTACGTAAAGGGCACAAATCCTAACTTCACAATGTCATGGATGCGTATCGATTGAAACACAAAATGTGTTTCCGTTTTAGGAATTTAGCGTCAAGCCGGCGTTGATCTATTCCGACAATAATTTAGTGTCGGTTTCTGATGAGACGAAGTCGAAACGTACCCATGACTTTGTTAAGATAGGACTGTCTTATCGTACAAAGAGTGGTTTTACGTATAAGGAGTGGTTTCATCGAAAATTTTCCCCCGCGGGAGAAATTTTGGTGTTTACTCAATTTTCCTCCTTAGGAAGGAACATAGCACACTTTGACCACTTTGGGCACTTCCGACGAAATCGAAATCTTCGGGATAGTGGCTAAGTTCTTTAATTTAACATAAGTTTCTCAGAAATGTCTAATTCGATTTTCATAAATTTAGTCTCAAGTGAAAACTGAAGCGTTTCTATCAATTGATAAAAAATGCATGTTGATCGGAATTCTGGTTCCTGTACTATAGGTTGAACTGTTCGGTTATAAATCGATATAACCATTATATCTAAACGATGAAAAACCAGTTAAAATAGGTTCTAAATTGCTTGAAATTCTTGGTCCAGAACATTAATTGTACATTAAAATCACTTTGATCACGTTGACCACCGTAGAGGGTTGAGGGTTCCGGAATATCTGAGTAGGTGGCCAAGTTCCAAGATTAAATTCACACCTGTTTCTCAGAGATCGCTAAGCCGATTTTAACAATTTTGGTCTTAAATGAAAGGTATAATTTTGATTGAGATTGATTTCCATTGATTTGAAGTACTGGTTCCTGAGTTATAAATAAAAGATTAAGATCCCATGTGAATTTCCCACATTAACCTTTTTGCCTATCTCATATAAAGAAAGGTTACGAAATCATTCCGAAGAATTGCCTGTTAGTTGACTGGATGGACTCATTTGCCTCATCTACAAGAAAGGGCACAGACTGGAGTGCGCTAATTACAGGGGGACATCTTTTCTGAACTCGGCGTACAAAATACTGTCGCGTATCCTTCGTAGAAGACTGAGACCGCTTGAGGAGTCTTACGTCGGCGAATATCAGGCTGGTTTTCGTGAGGGCCTATCAACGACGGACTCAGCCTGTGGAAGATCCTGCACAAATTCCGGATGTACAACTTACAGAAATGAGCTGTGGCAGATTATGTCAGAACATGGTTTTCCGGCGAAATTGATTAAATTGATACGTGTGACGTTGGATGGTTCAAAATCACGTATTCGGATTACAGATGAGATCTCAATCTCATTTGTGTCCTTAAATGGACTGTAGCAAAGCGATGCACTTTCAAATTTGCTATTCAATATTGCTCTTGAAGGAGCTATCAGGAGAGCTGGCGTGCAAAGGATCGGAACTATCATTATAAGGTCGCAAATGCTCCTTGCTATTGCGAACGATATTGATGTAATTGCAATTGATCGTAGAGCAGTGGAAGAGGCCTTCGTGCCTTTTAAGAGGGAGACAGCGGGGATAGACTTAGTCATCAACTCAGCCAAGACAAAGTACATGGTCGCAGGTAAAGAGAGAGAGGCAGATCTAGTGTTGTTGGTTCCGAGATAGTGCTTGATGGTGACGTGTTTGCAGTGGTCGAAGAATCCGTTAATCTTGATACACTTGTGACTTGCGACAACTATACCGTGAGGCGCATTGCAGCTGCCAACAGGGGCTTTTACGGTCTACATAACCAGTTTAGGTCTCGCAACCTGCAAACGACAACAAAATTCGCCGCATACATGACACTGATCCTTATGGCCACGAAGCGTGGACGTTGAGGGAGGCAGATAGGAGAGCATTCGGAGTCTTCCAGCGTAAAGTGCTGCGGACAATACTCGGCGGGATGTGCGAAAAAGGAGTGGTACGAATGTCGGAAGAAAAAAACAATATTCAGCAGGGAGCAAGGAAGAGGATGCCGATTTTGTGGGACGCCACGAACACGTTGGCTATACGCAGTGGAAGAGAACCTGAGATCCATGAACGTGTGGGGAATTGGAAGGACGCCACCCAATACCGACAAAGAGTGAGCTCTACGATACGCTCGTAATTGGCGAGATGACGCTGTAGCCAACAGGGTACAAGGTATGTAGGTGCAATCACTCCAAAAATGAACTTTCCTACAGAGGCTCCGAGAACCGAGTGTCATATACCATTCGATTCAGTTCGTCGAAATCGTAAAATGTATGAGCGTGTATGTGTTTCAAATAATATCACTCAATTTTCTCAGAGCTGGCTGAACCGATTTGCGCAAAATTAGTTTTAAATTAACGGTATAACGCTCCCATGCTATTGAATTTTTAGTTGATTCGACTTTCTGTTCTGGAGTTAAGGGTTGAAGAGTGCGGTCGCACAACAAATTTCCATGCAAACTGGTAACACTGTGATGTCCGAATGATATAGTCAAATGGGTGCAACATTACTTTGATTTGCGAGTCTAGATCACTGAAAACCAATCAAACTAGCTTTGACCACATTGGCTACCTGTGACTGTTCTAGATGCCCCCGGGGAACTCGCTAAGTTCCTAAGTTAATGTCACACCTATGTTCCAGGGAACCCTTAACCGATTTTAATAATCTTGATTTCAAGTAAGGGATATAATACTCCCATTAACTGCTATAGAATTTTTTCTCAGATCCGACTTTTGGTTCCGGAGTTGGTTATTTCGGTCACACTGGTATTTCTCATATAAACGTGTGCAGTCTTAATTCTTCGTAGGGTAAAAATCTCTTGAAATGAATATCAAATTATTTTGATTCGCACGCCTGCTGGTGAATCAATGATTCTTGGTATATATTGTCCACAGTCTATAAATCCGGAAATCCTGGGTTCCAGGCATATTCCAGAACTAAAGTCAACTCGGTGATAGCTGAACCAATCTCAAGTGAAAGATATAATATTCAGTTGGGTGTTGATCAGTGATATCTAACCCAACAAATACATAGTAGCGTTGTAACATAGAAATCTAGACTAGCTTTTCCAGACAATACTCACACGGTTGGCTGTTTGGAGTTCAAATTGCCTTTGTTTATAAAACATAGGATACTCTCGGTAGCTGGCTGCCCAGAGTTTAACAAAATCTCCAAAACTAAACAAGATTTTTTCTGTTTTTGAGTGACCATGTACTCGAAGACTAACAAATCAACTAGATAACAAACTATGTAGGTGAAGTTTCCACACTTCCCGTCTTCCCTATGTTTCACCTTTCCTCCTAAATGATGATGATGGGGACGGCCGGCAATGGTGGCTATCATGCTGTAAGGATTTTAATATGGGTTGGATTGGTATGAACTTTTACTTACCATTTCTTACGCAACTTTTATTACATAATCAACAGACAAACATGATCAAGTCAGTGTGCAATCCACAAAAATCATCGTCACAATGCAACATTTTTTTGTAACCTTTGTAAACATATTCGCCCATTGTTTCTGCCAGCGAACGGCGTTTGACGATCTAACAGGACTAGCATAACTCAACCGAGCCGTCGACGACTGCTATTTGGTATAAAATATTCAGTGAGCTATAAAACGTTTTAACTCCCATGTAATTCAGTTATAAGTTAATACGGCACCGGTGCGAACGAGTTTCATAAACATAGAAAGCTGTTTGGTTGAGCGGGTGCGGAGAATGGTAATAGAGTGGGGGTGGGCTCTACATAGCAGAGGCCATAGACGACTGAAGGGTATCAAACGTTTCAAACAGCAACGCCATGGTCGGGTCATGAATAGCATACTCTTGATTTTGGGTGGCAACATCACTACAGTAACAGTCGTGGGTGGGCAGGCGAGCGAAGAGTGGTTCAGCATCCCCTTTTTTTAATTTAAAGCACTGCGCGCTGCATCACTTTTTGGAATGCGATGCTTGATGTGAGATTGTATGTTGGTTGGTGTTGTTCGAGAGACGTGTCTGCATGTGCGAATTTTCCTAGACTGATGGGCGTGCTGGGTGGTATGAAACGAAGCAAGGCTTTCAGTGCCCTCGCTACGCTACGAGTATGATTCCAGTGAGAATAATAATCCGAAATGTGAAAGTTAAAACTCAACATGTTTCATTGTCGAGAGGATCTGCGTGGCTACAGCTTAGTAATGCGGTGGGTCATGTGAGGTGCGGGGTTGAACAAACGCTGGGTGGCGACATTCGTACACGGCATTCAACAGTATGCTGTGATATGTTTTCGGATGATGTTCGGAAGATCCGTGCGAGCTGTGAGCTGTTTAAATTTTAACGTTAAACATTCGCTTTATGGCAGCCAGCGTCAAACGGCACAGGCTGGCGGGATACGAAAGTGTTGAAATTTTTCGTTATACCCTACCTGTTGAATGTTAATTTTTGGAATATTCAAAATTGTGTTCTTTTGCCGTTTCTTTGCTTGCGTCTGGCAGAGGTGAACTCTGGTGATGTGTCGAGACAGAATTTAGTACCTTTATAATGAGTGCCTTGCCAGGTGTTGATGACTCATTAAGATAAACGTTGGATAATTTGATATGCTCAAATAGTTCGAAAACTACGATGGCAAGGGTAAGAGTTGCTGCAATTTTCTCGATGATAGTTTGGCGAGTTTTCTTTTTTCAGATATGTACTAGGGCGCAAATTCGTTGGAACGTATTCATTATGTGGAGAAATAACTAACTTGGACAATCTAGTATAAATCTAGTATAGTATGGCTGCAGGTTAATTTTATCAATAATCATAATTAGGGTTAATCGGTTTGAGTTTCGATTCATTCAAAAATGATCTTTTCACAATTTTCAGGTTTAAGAACGGAACGCACAAGAATAAAGCCTTTTTAAACAACGAATCCTTTAGCTGAATTTCAAACTAGAAGAATACTTGTTTCAGACTAAAATATGGTTTAACAGGAGGGTAAGGTCAATTCAGTAAAAGGCACATTTTTTTAATTTCTTACAAAAGGTCTAATATACCAGAGGTCTAATATACCACCTTTAAGCAAAAATAGCTATATTTCACCATCGACACTATGATCTCCGCACCAACTACTCTAATTTATTGATATATTAGTTAGAAATTAGAACCCGTTTCAGTTTTTATCAGAGACATCCTGATACAAGTATTATTAAACATTTTTCAAAGATGCCTAAATTCTAGTAGTTTTCTTTCACCCAGTGTAAAATGCCCCCAGTTAAAGTGTAATATGCCTCACAACAATGGGATGGTATGCCCCACAGCAATCGGTGAGTATGCCCCACAACAATGGATGGGGCGCATCAGTCGGTGATGAGCTGTTGTGAATGCATGAATTCTACACGCACACATAGTTTTAAGCCAAGCTAAAAACTAAGATAGTAACTATAATATTCTAGTAAGCTACTCGAAATAGTTTTATCGAATCCGACTGTTTCTAATTGGTTGTAATGCTATTGGAAAAATTGGAACTTATATCAAAATAGCTTTTTTGAAATTTTTGTGTATGTTGTTGTTTTGCAACATATTAAAAATACCAAACTAACTTTCATGAAACGATAGTGTTATCAGTCATTTTTACTTTTAGATAATTCAGGAATCTTGGGAATTGAAGAGGGGCATTTTGTTTCGGTGGGGCGTATTATATCCTTTTACCCTATAGGATTCGCTCATACTTTAAATACTTTTTCCGAGGCCTGGAGGGCCGAGTCTCATATACTAATACACTCAAGTTTTTTTTTACGCGGTTTTTTTTGCGCGGTATTTTTTACGCGGTTTTTTTTACGCGAATTTCGAAATTTACGCGGTTTTCATTTACGCGGATTTTGAAATTTACGCGGTTTTCATTTACGCGGATTTTGAAATTTACGCGGTTTTCATTTACGCGGTTTTTGAAATTTACGCGGTTTTCATTTACGCGGATTTTGGAATTTACGCGGTATCCATCAATGAGGTTCCCTTTATCGCGGATTCTTAAATTTAAGTGGTCTTCATTTACGCGGATTTTGAAATTTACGCGGTTTTCATTTACGCGGATTTTGAAATTTACGCGGTTTTCATTTACGCGGATTTTGAAATTTACGCGGTTTTCATTTACGCGGATTTTGAAATTTACGCGGTTTTCATTTACGCGGTTTTCATTTACGCGGCTTGTATCCCCCGCATAAAAAAACCTGAGTGTATACTAATCGACCCAACTCGACAAATTAGGACAATGTCTGTATGTTTGTGTATGTATGTATGTATGTACATTAATGTCATGTAATTATCTCAGCAACGGCTGAATCGATCTAGAACGGAACTAGTTCTATCAGGGAGGGCACTATACCCTCTTCGATTTTTTCGTATTTCGTTTATTTGATACGGCTGATTGTGGTAACTTAACGAAGCCGTGGGTCTATTAAATTATTAGAAAATGTAAAAATAAAAATGAATAAAAAAATATTATGAAGTATCCTTCGGGTCTCGTCCACGCAACTTTCTATTGCGCGGAGGGATCTTCTTTCGTGGTAAGGTACCATTGGTCTGTTCGCCTAGTGCATCTTGTGGGTCGATTATATTTTTTTTGTTTCCGTCGATGTCATCATCGTCTATGATGACTACATGTTCACGATCAGATGTTCCTCCTTTCTTATTGCCCTTATGGGTTACGAGAGTAAAGCTGCTGTCATTAGTATTGGCTTCCTCGTCGATGGTACTAACAATTGATTCTGAAGCATTAGATGCTGCTTTTATAGTTGTTATTGTGGCCTGAACAGCTGCCACAAATTGGTAACCATTTGTGGTTCTGGTGATGGTATTGAAGTCTGTGTTTCGGATTTGTTTTCCGAAGGTGTGTGGGGAATTGGCTGTGATGCATTATCCTCAGCATCTTCCGCACAAGGTTGCAGTATTTGCACGTAGGTGTCTGCCCTTTGTGGGTGCATAGCGTGGTCTGTTTAATGTTAGTTTCATTATAATTGAATTGTATAGTTAAGTGGGAGGGAATAGGTCTTTCCACTCGCATCCTCACCACAAGAACACCGTTAGGAGTACCCGGGAAGAAGTTTCTCCAGTGTACTCCAGGAGTACGCGGTGATAAATCATGTAGTCTCACATCTATAAAATCATTTTCTATGTACACTGGGATCTTCATTTCAACAATGTCATTTTTAATCACGTGTTTCAGGTCGTTCTGTAAAGCGAATTTCTTTGCTTGGTCTAATGTGGTGAATGATATCAATACTGCACTGCGCAGATGATGATATTGAAGATAGGTGACGTCCTTAAGCCTAAGCTTCATGTTCACCTTCAGAAAATGTTCCAGCTCACGGAGATTCGGTCGTGTAGAACAAAATCTCAAGTCACCAACCGCTATGTTGGGTCGAAGCAGTGCTTTTTCATCAAATTCAATGGTTCTTTTGTTCTAGACGCACTAACTGTCGTTCACTTTGCTCGTTTGTTACTCTTGTTTAGAGGGACTTTGGCAGATGTAAAAGTAGATCGAACGGTTTCCTTTGTTCTTAAGACAATGTACACCAGACAACAGTACTGTGTTGTGGTTCATTTTGCACTGCCTCAGACAGCGGCAGAATTTCGTGACCGGTGTCTTTGGTGGTTGTAAATCGACTGACATCCTATTCGATATTATGAATGGATTGTGGTATTGATTGGATTGTTCTGATTAGATATTGTTATTTTTGTTACTAAATATTACGCACCTCTCTCATCTGCCTTGGCTAAACGGATTCTCCAAAAATGCGCTCAATTATTTGAAAGCTGACTGATGTTATGGTTGAGGAAGGACGTCAAATGTTATGGTGTGAATTTTGTTATGTGCAGTGGTTTGTATGAACCATGGGGAAGGGAATCAAATCTCAACGAATTTATGGGATCAAGTGAGCCCAGAGTATTGACGAAAAAATCAGCTCAATCATAACGTGTTCAAATACTCAACATTTTCTAGTAATGCTGTATGTACAAGTATAGTATGTAGCGGATAATTTTATCACTTTTATGAAAGATTGAAAATTTACATTTTTACATATTCAATTTATGTTTCCTGGTCAGCCTTTGAGTTACGGTGATAGAATCAAGTCTCTCCGGAGATCAAGTCTCCTCAGTCTCTCCTACTATATTAATCCTCGGGTTTCTCAAACTGGGTATGGATGTTTGAAAATCAATATATCGAAAAGACATTCCACCAGCGTTTGTTTAACCTTCTTTCGGTGTTGGGGCGATACGACCCAAAATGAACTTTCAAAGTACGACAACTGTTTAAGTTTTGCACCTAGAAGTATGGAATTTCTTGACTTTTCCTCTTTCATGGAGAGCAACGGTTTTCAAAGGAGTTCAAAATTTTCGGACATTCCTGAAGGGCTGTACAAAAAAAAAATACGAATAAGGTGTTAGCGGGTCATATTGACCCCGATTTCGAACTCAGTTTTAAAACACATTTTCAATTTACTTATTTAGTTTACATTGCACGAATGTAATAGTTGATAACGACATTATTTTTCGTGAACGAAACGAAATGTTTCGTGTATTTTAATAATCATTTATGTATATTACAAACGATTTCGTTTGTCGCATTCGATCTTTTAGGATCTATGTTTGACAGCACCGATTTTTTATTAATTAAAAGGATCGATCTGGCAAATTCAATTCTATTTTAACCTGCTCATCATTATTAAGGACTAGAAAGATTGTGGTGTGAAGAAATGGACGCTTGATGAACAAAAGTTTTAGTAACTTTTACTTATCTAGTGTACATAGCACGAATGTTATCGTTGATAACGACATTATTTTTCGTGAATGAAATGAAATCATTCGTTTATTTCAATAAATGTGTGTGTATATTACGAACGACTTCGTTGGTCACACGAATTCATTTCGTTCATTTAAGAGAAGTTTTCGTATTTAATAGCATATTCTTTTACATTGCTCCGGCAGAGAAAAACTCAAAATTCATACAAAACCATCGAGCGATGGCTCAACTGAATCCGTACTGCTCCGGATTTTGGATCAAATAGAAGCGGAAGAGGTTTAGAAAATCTTCCTGAAACCGGCGGACACGGATACGGCTACTAAATAGTCAGACCGAGACCGTCGTGAACATCAACAATTATCTGACGTATAGCAACAATGACTCGATATTGAAGCTCTGTTGACGTTGACGGTTCGACGAAAGGTGCTCGTAAATATTATAAATATATTCGTATATAGCATCGAACAATTCGTTTGCCGAACGAAGCTGTTTCGTAATAAGCCAACGAAAGTGGTTTCGTGGTTTTCACGAAAAACTCGTAATAAAAAATAAATGTGTTTTAATAGAACTACGAACGATTCATCATATGTACGAAAAATTCGTATATTTTATGAAAATTATCGGTACGAAACTAATGCATAGCGATTTACGAATATATTCTATCAGTGTAACATGTTTTCACTGAAGAAAAAAAATTCCAGGGAATTTGTTACGTAATACAGGAAGGTGGGGATGGAGAAATTTGTGACAATTTGTTACATGGGGGAAGGGGGAGTTAATTTTGCGTAATTTTTGCGTTACGTAATTTATGAATGGTCCCTAATTCAAATCAAAGATACTGCTGGGAAGTCACTTTTGGAAAAAATCGATACTGAAGTAATTATGCACGCATGCACTTTATAATTTTCTCGTACATATATTTCTATTATTTTTCAATCAATTTTCATAAAATGTAACTTGAACGCGAACGAGGAAAATTCTTAGGAATACAACAAAAATGCAGAAACATCAATTTGTTGACATTAACTCTACAATCACATTTTTTTCATTACATGTCCTAATACTTCAACTTCCCCTATTTTTCAGGAATGAAACTTTTCTCGTGTGATCCCTAAGCGTACATTAAAAGTAGTAAATTAAATAAGAATTGTGTTGTAAATGGAGTTAATATGTGCGATTTTATGATAAAAATGTAAAATCGAGACTATATGTCAGATAATTTTATGTTACTGAATTTTACCGGTAACGAAACTATTTTTATTTTGTTTTTAAGGATTTTCCATGTTCAACAAGGTATAATTTATTAACCCTTTCATGCCCAACTTTTTTCTAGTGCATGCAGGGTTTCAAAAATATTTTTCCTTTAAAACGGTGGGGTCAAGAAACTCGAAAAACCTTTATTCATAAAGGTAAGTGCTTTCCTTGCAGTGCTTGAAGCTGCTCAATTTTTACCTTCCAATGCTCACTACAATTCTCCTAGAATATTTACAATAGTCCAACTGCGTGGAAAACGTAGCCAAAAATAGTCTAAATTGATAAGTTTTATCAGTTTTTACCAATATTGCAACATAACGGAGTTATATGAAAAATTCATTTTCCGTCGTCAACGTAAACGGTCCCTGGCAGCACTGCTCCATCGGAGTTCAATCAGACTAATTGCAATAACTTTAGTTCTAGAGCTGATCCTTGTAACAGTTAATACTCAAATGAAAGCCAATAGTCACATTTATTAGCCTTACTTGTTTTTGTGAGCAAATTTTGCCTCAATCAAAAGTTATAGCTGTTTAAAAATGTTGTTGTCTACAAACAACATGGGCATGAATGGGTTGAAATTGAATGAAGAATAATAGATATATATGCACGAGAAAATGATAAAATTTAATATGAATGATAAAAGGCCCTATAACCCCAACGTCTCGTATTCGTACAAAAGTCAAAAAGGTTCCGTTCGATTTATGAGGTTTTTTTTTACATTTGAAGAACAGCAAAATATGTATGATTTGCGTCACAGAGCAGATTTTTTTTAAAGGTAGAGGATTTTGGGGGCCGAAATGCCTTATTTTTCTAGAAACAAAAATATATTCATTCAAATACTAAGGTTATTTCCTTTAAAAAGAGGTATAAATTGTAATTTTCTGATTGCTACTACAAAAGTTATAGCATTTAATATATTCTTCCTCTATATTTTTCCATAGCACCAATTTCAACAATTTCAAGCAAAGTAGGCGGGAATCTAGAACAATATGAGACCTTTGAGAATTCAAAAAAAAAATTTACTGTGCCCTACTGAGGATGCATGTTTGGTAGCTGAACCGGTTAGAAATCGGGATATTCAGCAAAACCATGAGCTACGCAGGAAGTCAAAGGCTCTCCGGAACACTCACGCCGAACAACAGAGTTGAAGAAACGAAGATCCACTTGTGCCATGCAGTAGCATACCGAAAATGACTGCTTTAAAGAAAAAATCAGTGTTTATTCTGCAAAGGAACTTTCGCTTCCTTTACAAAATGCAAGCGGTTCCTGGATCTATCCTACGATGGAAAATGGGCAACAATCCGCGAAGGAAGAATTTGCCGGAAATGTCTGAAGCAGCACAAAGGGGGATGTGAATCAAAAGATTACGGAGTGAACGGTTGCACCTACAAACATCACCCTCTGCTGCATAAGGAGCTGAATGCAGCGACATTACCGATCGGGAGGTCACACCGTGAAGAATAGTCGTATAACACTCATCAATCTGGTTCAAGTTCCGTTTTGTTCCGGCTGTAGTTTACGGCAGTGGGATCGTAATACACTGCTACGCCTTCCTGGATGATGGATCCTCGAAGACGTTTGTGGACGAGGAACTGGCTAAGGAGTTAAATCTCTCAGGCGAACGTCACCCACTTTGCCTGAAATGGACTGGAGGACTACATCGTTCGGAAGACGATTCGCGCAGCTTTCAATTCGATATTCCTGGATTTAATGGAAAATGATTCGACGACGTTCGGACTGTGAAGGAGCTACAACTACTGTGTGAAACGCTCGATGTTAAACAACTGCAGACTGAATACTATTACTTACGAGGAGTTACTGTGCAGTCCTACTGAGATGATCGGCCACGTCTTTTGATAGGTGTTCAACACGCAAATGCTACGCTCGTAAGAAAGAGCCGCGAAGGCAAGGTTGGTGATCCCATTGCTATTATTTATTTATTTAGTTCTCATTTTTCATCTGACCCGTGTTGGTCTACAAGAAATTTAATGTTGTTGTTGTATGGGAAAAGCCCATTTCAAGGTACACTTCAGGAGTAGATCTCGAATGCGTGTAGAAACCCATAATCTTTTCATACGTTTTTGCAACAATTACAATGATCTCACATTAAAGATCAACAAAATTACATACAATATATACAGCATTACAATAACATTACAGAAATATTTTAACATAATCTTATAAGCTAAGTCAATCTCCTAAGTCTATTCTTGAAAACATTACTAGAAACATAAAAATCGAAATGGTCATACACAATATTGAAAATATTACACATAGCCCTTATGGGTTCGTTCTGACCGAACTCGGTGCGCTGAAAGTCGAGTCTTAAAAAGTTACGTGATGTAAGGTTTCGGGGGGGGGGGGGGGGTACGTTGGTGTTGATTTGTGAGGGGGGCATCCATTTGGCCAGTCAATGTTTTCCTAACAAATACCCCTCTGCATGTAGTTCGCCTTTTTTCCAGAGTTTCCATATCGAGCAGACGACAGCGATCGATGTATGTTGGTAGTTCTGTTGGGTTACGCCACTAAGTTCTAAGAGCAAAGCGGAGGAATCTTGCTTGTTCTGCTTCAATTCTGTTAGTCCAAATACCCATGTAAGGACACCAAATGGCAGCGAAAGCTTCCAGCATAGACCGAACAAGTGAAGACAATATGGATCAGTAAACTCGTTGGCGATTCTTACACTGATAATATAAA
Organism: Topomyia yanbarensis; assembly: GCF_030247195.1. NCBI lineage: Eukaryota > Metazoa > Arthropoda > Insecta > Diptera > Culicidae > Topomyia > Topomyia yanbarensis. The sequence goes on along the minus strand of NC_080672.1, from coordinate 264,832,111 downwards.
TTCGTAAATATAATGAAATCGATCATACAATACACGAATTCATTCGTCGTTATCTGCAACGAAGTATTTTCGTGCATTCTAAATAGTAGGTTTCGTTCATTTCATGAACAAGAATGGCCGCTTGGTGAACGAAATCTTTCGTAAATTTTACACGTTTAATGTATACTGCACGAATGTTATCGTTGATAACGACATTATTTTTCGTGAATGAAACGAAATGTTTTGTTTATTTTAATAAACGTGTGTGTATATTACGAACGATTTCGTTGGTCGCACGAATTCATTTCGTTTATCTTAGAAAAGAGTTCGTATTTAATATAATCTTATTGTTTTCAGTCGATCTTTTGGGATCGATGTTTGACAACACCGATTTTTTGACATTAAAAATGTCTTACTCCACTATCTGGGGCTAGGTGTCATTCTAAAATCTAAACTATCTCCCATGTAACGAAACTATGTAAGGTTTGCACACTTATAACTCCGATATTACTAGATGGATTTTGATCATTCATACACCAACCGATTCAGAAACACCTAACTTAAATATTGGTAATAATTTAATATCTCCCCAATAAAAGTAGACTTTTGGAAATTGGTAAAATTGAAAAATTCACGAAAAACGGGAAAATTACCATTCGTGAGGCAGATTTCTCAGACACAGCCGTCAAGAGAGGGCAGCTTAGTTGCTCAATGAAACACGAAAAGTCATAAATAGAAGCAACGCATGTCCGTTTAAATCAGTTGTTGCTCTTATCCCATACGAGCAACATCGTCTCCGGGCGATGCAATAAGCGCTTTCGATTTTCGGTAACGTTGGCATTTGCACACACTCGCACCTAAGTGACTAAACCATATACGGTTAGTTTATAAATAGAGGTGACGCGTACCCGTTTGAATCAGTTTTTGTTCTTATGTCGAACGGGTAAGATCATGGTTGCAGCGTCTGGGCACTACAATAAGCAGTAGACGCTATGCATTTTCGGCAACGGTGGCCGTGTGCGGATTTTTCGGGTACCAGCACGGTGTCACAGAATGATTTGCAAAGTGGGTGGACGGGGTGGTTTGGATTTAATTCAATACGGTGTGCGCTGCTTAAGAGTGTTGCGTTTGAAAAAAATATATTTATTTTTATGGATGCGTGTGCGTTGTAACTTGTTAATCCATGTTTACGGCGCTTTGTAGCTGCGTAGGGTAAAGAGCCTATTGGTTTTCATGTTTAATATTTCGGTTATATGTTTTTTATCAGTAAGGCATCTGACAACGTGCTTCTGTAGTTATTGCACTGTTCAGCAGCGTAGTATTTTATATAGGAGAGTACACTCAGGTTTTTTTACGCGGATTTTGAAATTTACGCGGTTTTCATTAACGCGTTTTTTTTTTAAATTTACGCGGTTTTCATTTACACGGCCTGTATCCCCTGCGTGAAAAATCTGACTGTAATTGCATCGGAAACAATCACATTCCCAGCAGAACTTTTTGTTTTCTAATTTCAAACACTTTTGTTTCGTACTGCACACAACGGAAAATTTTAAAACAGAACTTACCGTCCCAGCAGCAGTGTAAGCGGCTGTTCTTTTTCGATTCAAATTCAAGCCATGTCTTACCATATAACATAAAACACTGCAGAATTGGTTTAATAATACAATGTTTACACTACAGAGTTATAACACGTTTTAATAATTAGCAACAAGAAAAATGTCACCAAGATAGCATAAAAACCCGTTTTAACTGGTAGTGCGAACGTTGCATAACAATGTAATTTATCAAATAATTTCATTTTTCCACCACTAATCGATCAAGAAATACTTACACTTAAGATTGTTTACTTAAGTTCATTAGTACATTATTGAAAATTTAAATGGAAAATGAAATTTCTTATTTTATGGAGAATCTGTATATTTCCGTTGGCGGGCGTGGGTTTCCTCATCACAGCTCTCAATATGGAACTTTTCTTTTGAATATATTTTCTGGACAGACCAGCTTATTTTTACTAGATGGATCAGCCAAATAATGCCAATCACCTAGTGAGATACTTGATTAATTAATAGATTACCGTTGAAAGACCTTCAATAAATTATGTTTTGATGGGGAGGGTATATAGCAAATTGTAACATATGAAAACAGGCGAGTGAACAAGAACGTCAGTCGATATGTGTGATAGAGAAAATTCATTTGCACGCTCTTGAAAAAAGCTACATTTTTAATGTAACCGTGGTCGTGTCCTGTACACAACCCTTTAATTTTTTTAATTTAAAAAAAATCGATGCGGCCAAATCGATTTTATTGTGGTACGAACACATGGCCGCTTGATGAACGAAAGTTTTCGTAAATTTTACTTATTTGGTTTACATTGCACGAATGTAATCGTTGATAACGAGATTATTTTTCGTGAACGAAACGAAATGTTTCGTGTATTTCAATAAATGTTTACGTATATGATGAACGATTTCGTTGGTCGCACGATTTCATTTCGTTCATCTTAGGAAAGTTTTCGTATTCATTAGCATATTATTTTTTCAATCGACATTTTAGGATCGATGTTTGACAACAACAATTTTTTCAATTAACTAAAAGGATCGATCTGGCAAAATCGATTTTAATTCAACCTGCTCCCTTCTATTGAGAACTAAAAAGATTGTGGTGTGAAGTAATGGCCGCTTGATGAACGAAAGTTTTCGTAAATTTTACTTATTTAGTGTACATTACATGAATGTCATTGTTGAAAACGGCATTATTTTTCGGGAATGAAACGAAATGTTTCGTTTATTTTAATAAAAAGTTGTGTAAATTACAAATGAATGATGATGAAAAGTTTTCGTATTATTAGCCTCTTATTGTTTTCAGTCAATCATTTGGGATCGATGTTTGACAACATCGATTTTTTTTATTTAAAAAAATCGTGGCCAAATCGATTTTACTGTGGTACGAAGAAATGGCCGCTTGATGAACGAAAATTTTCGTGAATTTTGCTTATTTAGGTTACATTGCACGAATGTAATCGTTAATAACGACATTATTTTTCGTGAACGAAACGAAATATATCGTGTATTTTAATAAACGTTCATGTATATTACAAACGATTTCGTTTGTCGCATTCGATCTTTTAAGATCTATGTTTGACAGAACCGATTTTTTATTAATTAAAAAGATCAATCTGGCAAATTCTATTCTGTTTCAACCTGCTCATCATTATTGAGTACTAGAAAGATTGTGGTGTGAAGAAATGGACGCTTGATGAACAAAAGTTTTAGTAACTTTTACTTATCAAGTGTACATGGCACGAATGTTATTGTTGATAACGACATTATTTTTCGTGAATGAAATGAAATCATTCGTTTATTTCAATAAATGTTTGTGTATATTACGAACGACTTCGTTGGTCGCACGAATTCATTTCGTTCATCTTAGAAAAGTTTTCGTATTTATTATCTTCTTATTTTTTCATTCGATCTTTTGAGATCGTTGTTTGACAACACCGATTTTTTAGTTAAAAAAACAGATCTGGCAAAATCGATTTTATTGTGATATAAAGAAATGGTCGCTTGATGAACGAAAGTTTTCGTGAATTTTACTTATTTAGTGTACATTGCACGAATGCTGTCGTTGAAAACGACATTAATTTTCGTGAATGAAACGAAATGTTTTGTTTATTTTAATAAACGTCTATGTATATTACGAACAATCTCGTTGGTCGCACAAATTTATTTCGTTCATCTAAGAGAAGTTTTCGTATTTAATAGCATATTCTTTTACATTGCTCCGGCAGAGAAAAACTCAAAATTATTCATACAGAACCATCGAGCGATGGCTCAACTGCCCTAGATTCTGGATCAAGTAGAAGCTGAAGAGGTTTAGAAAATCTTCCTGAAACCGGCAGACACGGATACGGCTACTAAATAGCCAGATCGAGACCGTCGTGAACATCAACAATTATCTGACGCATAGCAACAATGACTCCATATTCTACCTCTATTGAAGCTCTGTTGACGTTGACGGTTCGACGAATGGTGCTCGTAAATATTATAAAGATATTCGTATATAGCATCGAACAATTCGTTTGCCGAACAAAGCTGTTTCGTAATAAGCCAACGAAAGTCGTTTCGTGGTTTTCACGAAAAACTCGTAATAAAAAATAAATGTGTTTTAATAGAACTACGAATGATTCATTATATGTACGAAAAATTCGTATATTTTATGAAAATTATCTGTACGAAACTAATGCATAGCGATTTACGAATATATTCTATCAGTGTATTATAAAGCCAAGGTTTCTATTTGCTTGTGCTATAACGTGCGAGTAATGGTTTCTGAATGTCAGTTGCGAGTCTAGGAGTACACCAAGGCCTCTGATAACTGACACTCCCTCTAGCAATTGGCCGGCGATGTTGTAGCTCCAGAGAATTGGTTTTTTTCTGCGCGTGAAAGATATTATAGAGCATTTTGACACACTGGGAGCCAACAAGTTGCGATTACACCAATTACAGAAAGCCTCCAGATGTCGCTGAAGTTCGATACAGTCCTCTATTGACTGCACAATGAGAAAGAGTTTGAGATCATTAGCGTATATAAATTTGCACCCGTGAGGCATAACATAGCAAACGTCATAGAAGAATAAAGAAAAAAATCAACGGTCCGAGATTGCTCCCTTGAAGTACACCCGACAAGTTGATGAAGCTATATGACACGTTACTTCCTAATTTCACAGACAGAGAACGATCTACGAGATATGATTTAAGCCACCCTGTGAAATTTTCTGGAGCACGCAGCCGCTCGATCTTTGCCAAAAGAAGAGAGTGGTATACAGGATCAAAAGCAGCTTTAAGATCAGTGTACACAGTGTCTACTTGTGATCCATCTTCGATGTTTTTAATGCAGTACGATGTAAATTGGGCTAGATTGGTGGTTGTTGATCTGCCTGCAAAAAAGCCATGTTGGTCCTTCGATACGTTTGCTTTGGTCTCACGAAAGAACATATTTCCTACTAGGATCTCGAGCAACTTTGATCCCGCGCAGAGCGTGGTTATGCCACGATAGTTCGCAACATTTTGCTTGTCTACTGCAACTAAAGGCTCAAGTGCCTCTGAAATGATGCAGCTCATTGAAGCTTCTTCATTTATAAACAGGAGGTCCAGGATTCGATTTCGATTTGATTCAGAAGGGTCTGGGAAGGCATGCCCGGAGGGGGTGCTCTTCCAAAGAAGTCCAGGTTGGTTGTAATCACCAAATAGTAGATGTGCCATATTGGGTTCAATGGAAGTTGCGATGTCAAGTGCGGAGTCAATGTTCTTCTGAATAATTTCTACGTCACTTGCGAAATCGGCGGTATATATACAACACTTACACAGAGATTAGTACAGGAGCCACGAATATTTACTCAGAGTTGTTCGAGATTGTGAGTCTCATTTTTGAGTTTGGATGTGAGTCGGTTGGAGACTGCAATGAGCACACCACCACCACGTTTCTTTCCTGCACTATTAGGATCGCGATCATTACGATATACCGAGTACCTTGAGCCAAAAAATTGGAGCGAGTTGATTTGATCATTCAACCACGTTGCGGTCAGAACAATACCATCATGATCAACATCCGAAGCAGCGACGAACAGCTCAATTTTTGGGCATAGTCCTCTTATGTTCTGATGGTTGATTTTAAGATTTCCCTGCAAGTTTCCTTCTGACGGTTGAACGGTAGTAGGTCGAGTGGTGGTGGAAGTAAGCGCCTGTAATTGGGGTGGGTTTTCAAAGGGGGGAGGATCTGTATGTCCTACTTCGGAAGGACATATACATTCATTGTATTTATCTGTAAAAACGGATACAGGAATTCCATGTCCTTCGAGTTGGTCTGACTTGTTTAGAGCATTGTTATCTGACCGGAAAAGGACGTTGTTGTAACATTTAAGTTTCATGGCAAGCAGATGGGATTCAGTGATAGAGTCAAGCTGATTCCGTTCGTTGGCAAACTGCAATTGTAGGCCAAACTCAGGGCGCGAAGTATCTCGAATAGTTTCGGAAGGACATATACCCTTCTTAGCTTTACCTGGCCGGGAAAGGTCGCCGCCATAACTTCCAAGTTCCATGGCAAACAGATGGGAGTCGGTGATGGAGTCAAGCTGATTCGGTTCGTTGGCAAACTGCAATTGTAGACCAAATATTAAAACTAAACTTGGCTGGTCGCTCTATGGTGGTGCGCCAGTTAATCAACCTATGAATTTAGTGCACTATACGTATCACGTTTCATGTTGTCATCATGAAACTGAAAACAATTCGGACTCACATTTGAACCGTGCGATAATGAGTATTTCTCTTTGATAAGCTTTAGCATCACGTCACCGGTCAAGCAGGTCCGTTCTCTTGAAGATGGGCGTGCTATGAGCCTCTGCGTGAGCGTACCCACTTCGACGGCGTCAGATATGTAACGGGATTGCTATGGAGACACGAAAATGTGCAACTGTCCAAAAGCAAAGCGAGGGCGCTGAAACGCTTTAACCTCCTTGAACGTCGTATGGACAAGAATCCCGATCTAGCACGGATGATTAAGGAAAAGCTGACTATCTTGCGAAAGGCTACGTACGTAAGCTTAATACCCAAGAATTGACAGAATGTCACGAGCGTGTCTGGTATTTGCCCGTTTACCCTGTAACTAATTCAAACAAACCAGGGAAGGTAAGCCTAGTGCAGCGGCTACGAAATATGAAATATCGCTTAATTCTGCATTACTCGCTGAACCAGATTTGCTGGAGCCGCTGATACACGTCCTGTACAGATTTTGTGGGAGCCGTTTTGCGATATGTGGTGTCATACGCGAAATGTTTCACCAGGTGGCTATTCGCAATGAAGACCAATACTGTCAGCACTTCTTTCTGAGGGACGAGACGGACCGCAACGAACCCAGCACCTACGTTATGCAGGGGATGACATTTGGTGCATCCTGCTCACCAACCACCGCGCTTTTTCTGAAAAATAGGAATGCGGAACGCTTTAGCAAACAGTATGACATGTCGAGCAGTACAGAAATGGCGCAGCAGGCTATCGATTTGGCCGTCCGTCTGGTTTATTCACAATCACGGCGGATTTGAAATTCGAAATTGGATGTCCAATTCGCCAGCTGTTCTGAAAGCGCTTTGCGGTGATCAAAGTACTGAGAAGAGTTTCGACCTATCGTCAACCCTCGCTACCGAGAAGGTCCTTGGTATGTGGTGGTGCACGAAGACTGATTACTTCACCTATAAGTTACATAGTGCGAGGCTAGGAGAAGACCTACTAGGAGTGTGTTGTCCCACAAAACTTGAGGTGCTCCGGACCATGATGACTATCTACGATCCTTTGGGTTTGATTTCACATTATCTCATGTACTTACAGGTCTTATTGCAGGAGATTTGGCGGACGGGTGTTGGATGAGATGAGAAGGTAACCAAACGAGTTTCGACAAATGGCAAACTGAAGCTTCTCTCAGAGATCGAAAATCAAATATCAATTGCAGATCTTACAAACGTTCAACTACACACTTGCGTTGATGCCAGCGAAAACGGCATGGCAGCTGTAGAATATCCCCTATTTGAAACCCTAGCTTGGAGCTTCAAGCGGTACTTATGGGTGCCAGGTTAGCGCATTCTATCATTCATCATCCAACACCGTTGGTGGAGTTCTTACTTTTATCATGGAACAATAACACCCATGGATTAGACAGAATCAAATTGAACTTGTTGAAGAATCTGTCTGACACTGCGAAAAAGCGCTTGTTGAATTTATTTAACAAGTTCCTTGAGAGTAACATTGTCCCTTATAACAGGAGGCAAGTGAAGGTCATCGCCATCTCAAAACCAGGAAAACCAGCCTCCGACTACGACTCGTACCGGCCAATTGCAGTGCTTTCCTGTATCCGGAAGTTGTTCGAGATCTTGTCTCGCTTCGACAAGTGAGTTGAAGTAAATGGCTTACTGTCAGATACACAATTTGGCTTCCGCAAAGGCAAAGAGACGAACGATTACCTTGCATTGCTCTCTACAGAAATTTAAATGGCCTATGCTAGCAAAGAGCAGATGACATCAGTTTTTCTGGTTATTAAGGGGGCTTTTGACTAAGTTTCCATCAACGTTCTTTCAGAGAAGCACCATCAGCAGGTTTTATTGTATTGTTTAAAAAGAAACATGCATTTTTGGCATAGCGACTTTTCAACATCGCGATTTATCTACGTGGGTCTTCTCTAGGGCTCATGTCTAAGTTACGTACTCTACGACTTTTACGTGAATGATACTGACGATTGCCTTGCCAATTAATGCACGCTAAGGCACTTGCCCAAACTGCCAATTAGCAAGGACCATCACAAGATGCTTTGGACAATTTGTTTGCTTAGGTTCTTCAGCTGGGCATCGAGTTCTCCGCGGAGAAAACTGAGCTACTCATCTTTTTTATGAAGTGTGAGCCAGCGCAACTCCAGCTTCTATGATTGGGTGTAACGATCAATCAGGTCTTCAGGTGAATTTGAAATGCCAATAAAGGATCAATTTTCTCCTGACAATAATTGGAACATGATGGGGTGGCCACCCAGGAAACCACCTGATCAGGTTATACCAAACAACGATATTGTCCGTGATGGAGTACGGGTATTTCTGTTTCCGCTCCGCTGGTAATATACACCTCAAAAAACTGCGGATAATCCAGTATCGCTGCTCGCGCGATACCGCGGTTGCATGCACTCGACCCATACGATGATTCTCCAAGCGCTGGCGTGCGTTCTCCTCCTCAAAAATTGTTTTTAGGAACTCTCATATCGATTGCTCATCCGATTTTGAAATCGTCGGGAATTGAAAACTTCGAAATGCTCGACGAGTTTAATTCTCAAACCCGTTTTATGTTCTTGTATTTCTACTACATGCATCATCATTCTGTCCGTTTCCTAGATACTTCTGATTCTACTGTATTCTTCGACGCATCCATGAAGGAAGAAATTCGTGGAATCTGTAACCCGCCAGGGAAACAATTTAGTACTGAGCGGAAATATACATAATTTTGAGTATAAACTTCGTAGAGTGTATTTGTTTTGTAACATAATACTCACCACTGCACAGTGGATCCACTCCATACAAAAGTTGGACAAAACCTCAAAAGTAGTTTAAAATGTCTAAAAATATCATCTAAGGGTCATTTTGGTGCGCTGAACTCGATTTTGATTAAATTAGGACGCTAAAATGAAAATTAGACAGCCTAGGGTGGTTCTAAAAGTTTTTTTTTAATTTCGCAAAAGTGAATTTTATTAACTTCCCAAAACAGATACTTTATGAGTGAACAGAAACATTTTGATTTCCTAGGGTAGTCCTTAGTAACGAGTTAGCTAGGGTGGTTCCAATTTATCGAAATCTGGTGAATAAAAATGATGTAATTTTATACATTTGTTTGTAGATCTTCAGTCCAATCTGAATACCATCGTAGAAAAAATCATCCTTTCATAGCTCTTTAAGAGATAATCCTCATGTACTAATTTATGAACATATGCATTAGGATAGTTATAAAAGATAGCATATCTTAAGGTGTTTGATAGAATGCCTCAAATTTTTGTTTTAATGGTTTATTTATTTATAGTTATCGCCAAAGCTATTAAAAGATGACAGGTTTATTTGATTCGCGAAAAAGCCACTCGCGTTCCCGGCTAAGAATCATAGATCCGAAGCATTGTCTGTTCTCACTGTGGAGGATTACTCAAACGAGCCAAGCTCTCCTGTACAGATAATTGCCAAGGACAACGAAGCATGGCGGACAAAGGTTCCCCTTAGAAAGTTCACTGCGGTGACTTCCCGGATCGTTTACTGCGAGTGGACGATCCGGCGATAGTTCGCCACCGTCGCTAGAGAGGTTCCAACAAAAGATCTTACGCTCACCTCCCTGGCTAAGTGCAACGGACCGCTGCTGTAGCAGCCAACTTCAACCAGCATTCGCAACAGAGAGAACGTGGCCGTTGTCAATCCCGGCCGCAGCGTATCCCGGCCGGTCGTAAGCGGTAAGAAACTGCAACCCATTCGTGCCACCACCAGCATAATCGAAGTGTGCAGAACAGAGGATACCGTTGTAAGTAAATAAGGTAAAATTTAGTTTATTTGTTTTTATCTTTTTATTTTGTTGATATACGAAAATCCGAATTTCTGGTAGAAGCACCTAGGCCGCCCTGAGAAGATGGGTCCTCCGGGCAATTAAGAACCCGAGTAGTGAGCAACCCGCTACTTACAAATCCCGGATCATATACGCTAGTGATCTATATTTTACAATACATTCCGAGAAGCCGGCTTCGACAAAATATTCTACACTGACGGATACAACCTTGCTGGGTCCACTGGCTTCGGCATCTTCAATAATACTATCACCGCTTCATTCAATGATCCCGCTGAAGTTGACGTGGCAGAATTAGCTGCTATTCAGTACGCCATTGGGATTATGTACACTCAGCCTACAGGTCACTACTACATCATTTCAGACAGCCTCAGCTCTTTCGATGCTCTATTTTCTGGGGAAGAGACACGAGTCTCTGCGTAAGTTATCTGAGATATCTTACCAGACTACCTTTGTTTTGGTTTCTTCTCATTGCTTCATCCCGAGAAATGAATCGGCCGACTCTTTAGCAAAGATGGGCGCATTAGAAAAACAATTTTTTTCAATGAATTAATTTTTAAGTATTGCTCATCGGAGGACAATGGGGAGCTTGGGAGATGGCTTCATTCTATTACCCCAAAGGTATCAACGAAGCTTTGGTTCAGAGGGATTGATGTGGGTCGGGATTTCATTCGTGTAATGTCCCGACTTATGTCCAACCCATACACGTTGGAAGCGCATTTGCGGTGTATAGGGCTTCGAGAGTACTCTGTGCACTTCTGACGGGGGCTATCACGACATCGAGCACTTTGCCAGGGTATTCGACTGGTATTGTGACACCAGGTCTCAGTTAAAGGATTCCCCTTATTTACATTTTTGTAAAAACGATTAATATTCCAATATAGCCCCTATTTCTCGTTTCTAGAAGTTCATCCCTCCATCCAGTACATAGGTGAAGCAATAATACTTCTCGTCTATCGTAATATTGATCGTTCCCCGTGATGGTGGCTATTCTGCTATTGAGGTTTTAATGTGGGTCGGATTGGTATTAACTCGTACTTACCATTTCCCAAGCAACGCTTATTAGCATACAGTGAGTATGCAATTCGCCGAAATTGCATCGCAACGTAAGGAATTGATTTGTTCGATCGATCGGAGAAATAAAACTCAGTTTCTTTAAAAGTGTATTTTTAACTTTATTTTGTTACTTTTTTGTTATAAAGTTAATAATATGTTTTCTTCATATATAATAATATATTTGATCGTTGAATCAAACTGAGCCCGTTTCCGTCGCGGGCGAACCGTGAACCATTTTCAACTTCTCCCGTCGTCTCCTAGTAACTCTTTCAATGTTATGGCAATAACGCTTGATCTCTCTCTCTCTGTATACATTTGTGGGATTAAGTACTAATTGCAATCAATCTCTACGTGGTATGATTTGCACTAACTGTTAGCGGCTGCACTGTCGCGAACAAAAACAGATGATGAGTAATACGTTTCCTGTATTTTTTTGTTTTTGTTAGTAGTTTGAGTAGGTTTTAAATGCTTCACGTTAGCAAAAAATGCACTGTCTCAGCTTATGCTTACTACTCGGCTTACTTAAGTACCGCAAAAATTAGTATCGCCCGTTTTATCTAATTATACTCAATTCAAAAGCTTTTTTTGTTTGTTTATTCACTACTGCTCGTCTAATTTGAGAAGCTTTTGTACGGCGCCGCAAGGAAACTGGCTCTATTCGTTCACTATACAAAATTATTCAATTTTATCCTTATTTCCTTTTCCCCTGTATCGGGTGGTTTTCCTCTGCATTAATAATAATAATTGCAATAGAACCATAATAATAATCAATAAGTAATAATTTAATTATAAAATTAGTTAATTTTTGCGTTTCTTCTGCGCTCACTTTCTTCCTAATTATAATTGATAATAATGAATCATTTCCCTTCTTCCTTTATCAATAAAATGGCAAAGTTTTTTTTTGTATTTTTTCTCACCTCCTTCTATAATATTTTTAACTTCTTTTTCTTACCTCATCTTCTATTTGTTTTTAACTAAACAAGTTTTTTGGCATTTTTTCTTCATTTACCCCTCCTCTTGCCTTTCTCCGAGCTTTGTAACGACATTGTGTTTATTTTTTTTTGTGTGTGTTGCCATTTATCTCCTAAATATGCGCTCGAACCGCCGAATATTTGTTTTCTCGCGCTCTCGCTCTCGCTCTCTCTCTAACTATCTCTTGCTTTCTTCTCTATCTCAGCTCAGCTCTTCGCTAGGTTAGGTTTCGCTAATAATAGAGTGTAAGTCTCTAAATCGACCGGCATCAGCACGATCGCCGTCGGCGGACGGAAGCAGCCCCCTCCTAAGGAGACTCGAAAGAAACCCGGACAGGGTTCGCTGCCGGCTGTGGAGCGGCGCCGCGCGCCACTCCGGTCGAATGTAGTATCAATATTCCTGTGTTATCGCATTTTTTTTCTTTTAGTTAAATTTTAATTTAATTGATGACAAAAGTTGATAGATATAATTTGTCTTAAATAATAATTATTGTATATTTTAGTGTGTTTTTTTTCTTGTGTATAAAGTGTGGTCAAATATAGTTGTTTTCAGTTTTTTTTATTCTACTCTCGCACAGGAGAGTGTTACCATTTTTTTGTTTGTGTTTTGTTTGTTCGTTTAAATTAGTTTTAAGGTCAATATGGGGGACTTTCATTCGAAATGAAGCAAAATCTTTGCCTTAGCTATTTTGTTACAGGTTTTCCGTTATCTGTGTAATACTATTATAATGATAATAGCTTAGTGCATTTCCCTAAAAGTTTTCTGTTCATACTGTTCACGTTTCTTTTCAAGGAAATGTATCTCTTTGTGTAAGGTTAAATTTTGTTTTCCTTTATCTGTGTAGTTATATAATATGGCTTTCATTTTTTTCTGTTTCTAATTGATTAGTACGCATTTTGTTTGTCCCTCAAATATCCCTTTATAGTTTTTTGTTTTGTTTTCTTGCAGTTGCTGTTTAGTGTGGGTGGTTCCGCTAGAAGTTTACCGCAAGAGGAAACTTTCTCTCTGTTCCGCATGGATTTGTATGTGTGGGTGAAGGTGTGTGTATACATAAGGTTAATTCTGATAGTTTGCTACGAAGCAAACAGAAAGAGAGCGGGATGTTTCTATTTTCACGACTCTGGTGGACGATGCAATGAGCGCAAACGATCAAAGTTGGCTATTTGTGTTTATTTTCTGTTTTTATGCCGTATTAAGATTGTGCTAACTTGAAGCGAACGCTACAATGGAAGATTGTAATTGAAACGCCCTTTTCTGTTCACCGTAGAAACGAGAATGTGTGTGTGTGTGTGCGTGTGTTGTCGAGTTTTGACTGTGTATGTGAGAGTTTTTGTTTCTTTGATTTTGGCGAGTAGTGATATTTTACGAGTTTGCTGGCTCTGAACGAATACGTATAAAATTGTCCTAGAAATCAAAGTAATGAATGTTAGCTGATTTTTACTAGTATGATTACTTTTTAAAAGTTTATTTTAGAGTTTGCCTGATATGACTTTTGAATATACTTTTTTTTTCTTTTCACTTTTCAATTGTTCGGTTTGTTTCCTTTATCGTGTGTTGTTAGTTCAGCATAATTTCATAAAATTTCATTGAAATTACCTAATTCCAAGGACTTTTCATGAACATTAAGTACTTCTCGCAGGATCTAAAAATTGTTTTTACGAATACTTGTTTTGCTTTAAATAATAGGGCAATTTAAACTAGTTCCAGTATTTTTTTTAATAATTTATATTTATGATTACTCTAATACTGTTGTACTTAAAATTTAGATCATAGTTCTTTTTACATTTGTTTTCTTAAGTTTTTTTTTTCTTTCAATATAAATAATTTTACTTTTTATAAATATATACTTTTATGTACTATACTCATTTTCTTCCGTTTTTTTTCTTATTTGTTTTACCTTCCAAATAAATTCATATGTTCACTTTTTATGACTAGTTTTAAAGTGTTGACAATGCAGTTATTTACGCTGGTTTTGCGCGGAGATACAATCAAAAACTTCCAACTGAATGCTAGTATTCAACTATCGACTACTTATCGAAGAGCAAGGAAGGATGACAGGAGTTGGGTTTTTGGTAAAACTGAAACGTCAAAGAAGCGTTTTTTTTTTATTTAAATAGTAGAGTGCCGGGCTTTTCGTTCTCCCCTACAGCAACGAAGCAGAACAGGATTCGGTTCTTGTTTTTTTGTTACTGGTGTGGGGGTGGAACATGCCTTTTCGTTCGTCTCGCTTGCGGTTCTTTTGTTTATTTATTTATTATGTATTTTGTGTGTATGATCAATTCATTTTTTAACATCATGTAGCTGCGTATATTTTTCATAGAATTAGTATTTTTTATCATGTTTTAAAGAAAATTCTTTGATTGAAACCATTTAAATGGTCGACTAGAAGGGCATGTTGTAAGTTTTGCTGATGTTGCCAGCTTCGCCTAGCTCGGGAACGCACTTCCTAATATACTGCATGTGTTTTTCATCGACTGGTTGGAATTTTTGCTCGCTTTCTAGATTTCATTCCCGCTATTTTTACTCTTCTTCGTGATTTTTTTTTATGTCATGCACGGTCGGCATTGTTTATGATGCATATACAGTTTTAAGGCTTCATTTCAATTTTTTAATTATGTTTATTATAATACGATATTGTCGCAATAATTAAAGTTTTCTTCCATGTATGTTTGAATCTTTTCGTTTTCCTTTGTGGTTCGTCAAATTATTCTGTGCATTGGAGGGAGCTAACAAAAAAATTGGATGGGATGTGTTGTGTTGAAAGAAGAATCAAACTGGCAGAAAAATGCAAACTTTTCCGGAATATCCCGCTCGAACAGTAGGAAAATGTTTCTTTGAAACATCGCTCGCATTGGTAAGTTCGAACATTGTGCTTAACCGTAGAAATGTGGATGACGAGTTAACTTTCCTAGTATTGCGTGCAAAGCCTGCTTTGGCAAATGCTGTGCATGCCTACTGTGACAGTGGTTTTGGGATAACCAAAGAATATAATATTCAGCGGTCGAAAGTTTCTCATTATTTCCAGCACCAAGTAATTAGAAAACAAATTCATCTAAAAATTTGATTTAATTTGGTAGTTTTCGTTCCGATGCATCCGTTCTTGTTTTCCATCGGTGACTTTAGCTAAGCGTAGATGTATGATGTGTTGGATATCGCACAATTTACAGTTATTCCGTAATTTTCGATTTGTTACGTGTCTGTGGATAGTGTATTTCTCAAAATGGCAAAATACTTTTTGGTAGAACTGGCAAACTAATATTAAGTTCATTTAAAATTGCTGTTTGGATTTTTCAATTTTGAAGAAAATTCACAAAATGAGCTCGTAATCGTTTCACCCTTTTCTGTACCGGAATGGTACAACGAAACTTTCTTCAGAGGTCAACAAATTTGAGGAACTGAAAACCTGCGGCACGCGAAAATAGTGTACAGTTCTTTCTCCTGTTAAATTCTTCAATCGTTATTGTTTGCATCTTTCACCTCGCTGTAGAATATGCTTAGTATTTATCAATTTGTTAATAGTTTTTTTATTTTTCTTCGGTCTCGTTCATATCACAAAACAGAATTTTTTCTTAATTATATTTACCATTTAAAACGAATTTTCTCTCTTGCAAAAAGGAAAAAAATGGCTGCTCGGTATCGATAATAATTCTCTCATCTAAATGTTTTTTTTTTGGTTTTTGTTTAATATAATAATAATTTTAATAATAGTAATAGTTTTGTCGAACAACTTGTTATTTTTTCTCTATAATTGCAAGAAATACCCTGTATCCTATATTTTATACATTGTTTTGTTTTATATTTCCTCTTTCTCTTTTCTGACTTGCAAGAGCTTTTCTACTTGCTACACGCTAATAATAGGTTGATTTATTTTTATCCTCTTGTTCGCAGCAAATACTTATCCTCTACTAAATGTATTGTGATTCCTTCTTTGTTCACGATGCATTTTGAAGTTGTCGTTTTCTGTTTATTTTTTTCTATGTCAAACTATTTTTAATTGGTTTTGAGTACAACTGTTTTTTTTTCGCGTCTAGTTGTAATAAATGTGTGTGTATTTGTGTAGAGTTTTGGATGTGCATTCAATGTTTGTCCTTACCGTAAAGTACTGATGATAGAGATTATGGCTAAAACCTAGTCAAAGGAACTATTCCAATGTATTTGTTTCCGGTTCCAATTGTTCCTTCGTGTAAAGATGGAAAGGCGTCTACAATTATACACTTTCTGGCTTTTTTTCTGCAACTTTGTTTAGGTATATTTTCCATTTGTCGTAAAAAGCGTTTTACAAAACTACGGGAGGCTGATTGATTTGTGTTTAGTGTCGATCAGTAGTTATTCTGCCTAAATTGATTGGTTTATCCGATCAGTATGGGTTAAAAAGTGCATATAGACGTGCTGCAAAGGGCCTAAAAGTATACAGTAGTATTTGGTTTACTAGATTCTCGCTCCTAAAAAAAATCTATAGATCTTACAGCTGTACGAGTGATCTCTTCTTTATATAAGTTTAAGTTCAGCTTTCGCTCTCAAAACGGTTTTCTGATAGATTCAACGCAAACTAAGCCATAACAGCTTGAGCTTATAAGTAGATAGTTGGGAAAGAAAGAGTTAAAAACTTGAAATCAAACTTGTTTCGCTAGCTATGGAGTACTCCTCTAGTCTATGGATGGATGCTGGATGCTGGAGTCACTGAGTTGTGTCCAATGTCGGAAGGATAGCTTCGATTGTTACTACTAGTGTGAGGTTTTCTTCGTTTATTACAGATAGCGGAAGGCAGGCCGCATTTTCACGATAAAATTACCTATCGTAAATTTCGAGTTTAAAACAAAATAAAATAAACTGTAATAATAGAAAACCAACAGCGCATAACTCGGCAGTGCACGATGACATTATTAAATCGTTTCGTAAATTATAGCACTCCATTTTAAAATGCGACATTGATACGAGACATTCCAGTGAACGACAAGTAGGGTTGCTGCCCCTCCCGGACACTCCGGTTTTTGGAGACGATCACTGGGCCTCCGGGATCTACATTAATTTCTCCCGGTCCAATAATTTTAACTGAATTTGTTTCAAACGTTTTTCGGTGTTAATGTAGGTTGCTTCTGAAGTGGTCCTAAACTGTTGGCCAGGAAGGAAACCTTAGCTTCTTTGGCGGAAACTCCCTTGTGAATTAGTTAATGGACAGGCTTTTTGAGTTCCTCTCATCAGAATCCGACATTAAAGTGACATACAGGACTAAATTCGTGCCAGAATGATGCTATATCGAAAAACAAAAACACCTTTTGTGTTTCTGAACAAGAAAAAGTGTTCTGATTAAACTGATGGAAACTATTTGAAGCTCCCTAGTGGCTGCGAAGACGTATAATTGATTTTTTTGCGACTAGCGAAGATACCGCAGTGTGCTTCATGGAAGTTATCGCTTTTCTGCCAGCTTCGCTTTACTTCACCTGTTAGCTGTGGCAGAAAGCAATGCTTCTTCGGTTTATCCTCCACAGCGAGAGTGGCCGGTGATTTTGGAATTTTGTCGCTAGCCAGGGAAGTGAAATGGCGTACTTATATAAATCAGAACAGTGGTGTGCATTATGATTTCCCAAAATAAATCACTAAACGCTATATGTGAGGCTATTTTAGTAATTGATAGCTCGACGAGTTACAAAAAGAATTAAAGTGCTTGTACTTGTCTCATTTAAATTCAGCAGGTAGGTCTGGCTTCAACGTACTCGTGTTTCTATAAAAGCCTATCCCAGAAGCTCCGGGTGAAAGCCTCACCGGGGTGACAACTCTAGCGACAAGTACTTTGCGCAACGAAAAGTCACACAAAAATCGTGTCCACTAATTGCCAATCGAGTCTAAAACGACAGATTTGATTTTGGCTTGCAAGGCTGGTTACCCTTGGCAAGACGGCGCTGGTGGTTGAGTGGTAAGCGTGACCGCAACTCATTCCAGTTGTCCTGGGTTCAATTCCAGCCGAGGTCGTAGAGATTTTTCTGAGCTGAAAAAATCAGTGGTCACGTCTTCCTTCGGAAGGGAAGTAAAGCCGTTGGTCCCCGGTCCATGAGTTGATGGATCGATATCTCGTACAGATAGTGGAGTCACCTCTCTGGCGTCGGTAAAGAAGAAGTAGAATCCAACTTCTATACTTACTAACAAATATCCTTCTCCCGTGATACTTGTCGAGTGCGCAGTAGTATATACGGCCTCTAGTAAAAGCAAATTTCGGACTAACAATTCCTTCCCCTTTCCCTCCGCGATCTACGTTTGGGCCTGGCCAGCGCCGGTATTGATCAATAAACACTTTAGGATTACCAGGAGTTGCACATTGAAAGATGTTTCGCTACTCCCAAGCATAATTATCTACTGATTCCCTGTGCAACTGCAGCTAGTCCAGATAGATAGTGGAGTAGCAGCCAGGGGTGGTCGCACAAGCTCAAGTTCAAGGCTGGTTATCCTTGGCAGTCACATAACTAAGTTAATCGTGTAAAATTTTAATGGTTTTGTTTATTTGTTTTGTGGGATTTTTGGGGCCCCGAACTTGGGATAAGGGATATATCCCAAAAAATAGTCGCAATCAATTGTTTATAACACTTTGGTGTGGGTAAAAATGGATTGGTAGGAACTCAGAATCACACATTGTACAGTATCTCATGTGAATAAGACGTTTAAAGAGCATCAGACAACCCAGTGCAGTGATGGTAGCGGCAGGAAACAATGCATTGCATACTCAGGATAGTATTGAGTCTAACATTTCGATTCAAGTTTCAATTCATTTTGGGCAAAAACAAGGACACGTTTTGTACAACACATATATAAATGTATAAAGTTCGCAAGTCGCCGAAAGGCATCCAAAGCACGATGTTGGAACTTACACAAGGAAGCTGTACAGGAAGTGGAAGCAGAATATGTCGAAAATCGATACAAAATTCTTGTTTGGCAAGCGAACCGAAGATGTGGTAAATATCACATGTGGAAAAATCTATAATTTGATTTTCGAAAATTCTCAAAAAAAAAATTAGAAATCGAAAGTGTGATTGAAAATGGTTACAAAAATGTGTGTGCCTTTAGGATATCTGAAGACCTAGAGACATTTGGTGGGATATTTTGTGTTTACAATTTTCGTTTCCGGTTGGTCCCAATATTTTTGCCACGAAATATTTCTATGAATATTTTTACATTGTGAGGTGTTAACAACCACCCTCACCCCACCCTGCCCTAAATGTGGTCAATGAGAAAGTGGTGGGAAGAAAGGTTTTAACAGTTAAAACGGTTTAAGTTTTCTATTGCTTTGCCAAGTGGTCTATTCAGTCAATTTCCATACAATAATGGAATATTTGAATAACATTTTCCAAGATTTTGAGGAATATTCAAAAATAAGGGAGTTATAGTGAATCTCAGATGGCACATCGGTTTCCATTTCGACTGTTTTACGTGACTGGCGTTGAAATTAATTGTACCGCTCATATTAATAGATTCGAATAATTTTTACGTTATGTTATGAAAGCATTTTAAAAAGATATTTTACATAACCATCAAAATTTTAAACTTTTGCACTTTCGAATGGTAAAAATGTATTGTAGTATTGTTATTATTCAAATTAATTTTCAGTCGGTCTCATTCCTCACTCAACACCGGTACCAGAGAGGCTCCACCACCTTAAACTAATACTTTATACTTAACCATCGGCGCCATCTTCGAAATACCAACTTGTTGAATAAATAGACTGTCATTATTACTTAAAATGCACGCGTTCGCTTTCTACGCCACCTTCCCCCCCCCCCCCCCCCCCCCTCCGAACCAGTTAGATTAAAAGAATGCACAAAACTTCTGGCAGAATATATAGCAAAAATCCACTTTTCCATAAATTCATTCAAAAAGAGACAATATTTCAAGATATCCTTAGTTCTATTAATGCAGTAAAGAATGCTAACATCGAAAATAAATGAATCTCACGGCGACTTGTGTGCTTAGGTTCAACATAATATTGATTGTCTTCAAAGGCTGTAAAATCCGGACATCTGTAAATAAAGTGGAATATTGATTGAAAGAAAAAATGTGGCTTATTTCATAGTTGGAAATCGATTTCGTCTAGTTTCATCACTTCAGAAATATCAAGAAGTCGGGAACAACACTGAACGAAACAATGTAACTGTTCAATTACGGGGACCCCTTAGCTCCGTAGTGCCCAGGGGCCCCAAGTGGTTTTAAGACGGCCATGATATGGGAGCAGAGAAAAACCCACTGGAGCTGAATTTTAATTAACTCTCTCTCTCCAGCAGGCACAAAACCTCCTCATCTTTTATGTCCACGGATTTTAAATTCTCAAACAGTGGAACATTCTTATTAGTTGTCACCCACTTGTAGTATTTCTTGACTACGACTACGACTTTGTTACAGTATACCGTCAAGTCCGAGAAAAAGGAACGTTAAAAGAAAAGTGCTTTGGTTTTTAACGCTTCTAATTCGGCCATTTCTTGGGATCCTTGCGCCTAGCCGCACAAAGAGATATCCAATAAACCAGTCATTCGGTGTTTACAGTGACAAGGCCTTAAGGAAATCACCTAGGGCCACTTATATTTCTCTTATTCATCAGCGATTTCTGCATTCGCATAGAGTCTGGATAACTATTCGATAGAAAACTTCGTTTCGCCGACTACATCACTGCAACAAGGACAAAGGATTTTTGCTTTCCTAAGCGGATACAGTCGATTTTGTGGATTTCTACGCGTTGAATTGTTTATACTGCGAACTTGTCTGGACCACCTTGGACCACAAGTAAGTATGGCCTTACTGTGACATCAAAGTAACCGGTTGGAGTGTGTTCAGAGAAGCTTCGTTCGATTTGCTCTCAGAAATCTGCCTTGGAAAGACCTTATCCGTCTTCCACCGATGCATGCCATCGTTGAGGTCTCACCTCACTTTCTTGCAAAGAATGTTCATTTTCGATATATTATCGAACAATATTGACGGTCCCGACATAATATTTTTTTGGTACAAGGGATCGTCCGCTTATATCAACGGTCACTTGTAAAAAAAGAATTTGGTTTCACAGAGAA
This sequence comes from Topomyia yanbarensis, assembly GCF_030247195.1. Classification (NCBI taxonomy): domain Eukaryota; kingdom Metazoa; phylum Arthropoda; class Insecta; order Diptera; family Culicidae; genus Topomyia; species Topomyia yanbarensis. The sequence goes on along the minus strand of NC_080672.1, from coordinate 264,810,939 downwards.
CAATTTTCCAATTGTCCCTTATTTGTATTAAATTTAAAGTTTTCTCACATAATTTGTAATACTGCCGATTCGACGAATTCAAAGTTAAAGTAAAAACGTGTTTAATCCACCTAACAGTGTGATGAGACATTTCTTATAACTCTTATCACTCTCTTCGGATATTATATCGTTTGAGAACATTTAGAACTTGATGCTTCGCGATGTTTTTGATAACACATACTACATGGGATAGTGGCAGGACTCAGAGAATCGCTCAAATCAGCATAGGACAACATCAGTGCTAGAAATCTCAAACCAAATCAATGGGAAAGCGAAAAAATGGCCCATAAAATAGACATACAAACGAATTATTGCTAATGCTCTGTTAATAAAATATCTAAATTCCTCAACCAATGCATTGTGGTGGGAAAACTGATTTTTCCTAAAGGGGTTATATATTGTACTGAGCCAAAAAAATCGAAAATTTTTTTGAATCGATTTAAAGTTTATACTTTACTCAAATTTCCAACGCGACTGAGAACTAAGAAATCAACGCTTTTTCTTGAAAAGGGCGATACTAGCAGTGATACCATTCAAAGAAAATCAACAGTGAATATTTCCAGACTTGGTTTTATTTCCTATTTAAGAACTATTGTGTTTTTTGACATCCTAGATTGCATGATTCAGTGATCGAAACCCAAAACTTCATAAAGTATTTGAAATTATTAAATTAAAATTTGTTTTTGCTATTGAAATTGACAAAATGATAGTATCGCCCCTTTGGCGATTGTTTATTTTTTCGGTCCCACCTATCAGCATTGAAGTATCGCCTTACGGTTTTTTTACAATAAGCACCGTTTTACACCACCTATTTCGTCCGGGTTTTTTCAATAGCGATCATTGTTACTATTTACAGCTGGTATCAGCTTGATAATCCTAAAAAATAGGAAAAAACAGTTTCGCCTCTAAACTGCTAGCAAAAAAGCATCGCCCTGTTTGTTTGCATGGAGCGTGAAGGGCGAAACTTTAAATAAACAAACAAAAATACAGTTTCGCCCGTTGCATTTTTTGCTGTAGTATAAGAAAGCAATATCGTAGAATCCAAATTTTTAGGTTAATTTGTTGCGTTTCAAAGCCCTCATTCGCATGTAAGAAAAAAGCCCTATGTTTACATTTGTAAGTATCGCCCTTTTCACAAAAAAAGCGTTGAAATGAAATCGCCGCTCCCGATATCACGCTATCTCTGAAGTACATGCGTGCATAGTTTCAAATTTTACTTCGACATCGACTATTTCTAAAGGTGACTTCCCAGTAGTATTCTTGATTTGAATTATTATCGCTAATCCTAATGCCAAAGAACAAATAAAAACCTCACGAAAACGAACCGTTTGGGAAAATCATCATCATTACTGGAACTTTCATTTTCACGAAACTTTTCGATAACCTTCCGTCACTTGCGTTAATGCACTGGGTGCACAGTAGGGTGACAGGAAAAAAATGACCTCTATCGGCCCACCTCTGCGTCGATTCCTAGTCCCACCAGGACTACTTGCACTAAATTTGAAGCAAATCGGACAAGTCTAACTACCGGACCAACGGGCCTGAAGTTTGTATGGGAATTTTCAACAATTTACATGGAGAAAACCCACCAGCACGCATTTTCGCCGCTAGGTGGCACTGTATGCATCGTATTATCACTGTAAGTGAAAATAATAAGGATAATTGAATTGTCTACAACTTAGTCGAAGACTGCAAGTAAATACGACTTTGTTAAAAGAAGTTATTAAACTTTTAACGAAGTGATGTCTGAGTCAGTTTTGCATGGGGCCTAACAGTGCATGGTTGTGTATCAGTACTCGATTCACACGAACTAAACATTTTTGTGAAATAATCGTTAGGTTTAGCTCAATGGTATGTTCAGAAGAATTATAGTAAATAATACGAGTCATGCTTTGATTAGAAAACTTTAGTCCACCTGTTACCGCATAGAGGGCGCCAACACTAACTTTTCAACGGAGAGAGATAGAAATTTGGTGTCTTCTACAAAGTTATAGAACAGACATTTTTCAGTATTTCTTCTGAACATCTTGATACTCTATCTCTCTTCTATAAAAAGTTAGTAGTGGCGCCCTCTATGCGGTCACAGGTGGATCTAAAATTTTCTAAACCAAAGCATAACTCGTATTATTTACTATAGTTCTTGTAAACATACTATTCGGCTAAATCTAACCATTATTTCACAATAATATATAGTTCGCGGGACTCGAGTACTGATACACAACCATGCACTGCTAGGCCCCATGCAAAACTGACTCAGACATCACTTCGTTAAAAGTTTAATAACTTCTTTTAACATAGCCGGATTTACTAGCAGTCTTCGACAAAGTTGTAGATAATTAAAATATCTTTCTTATTTTCACTTATAGTGATAATACGATGTATACAGTGCCACCTAGCGGCGAAAATACGAGCTAGTGAGTTTTCTCCATGTAAATTGTTGAAAAATCCAATATAAATTTCAGGCACGTTGGTCCGGTAGTTAGACTTGTCCGATTTGCTTCAAATTTGGTACAAGTACTTCTGGTGGGACTAGGAATCGACTCAAGGGTGCGCCGATTTATTTTTCAAAAATTCATCATTTTTCTGGGCAGTCTAGTGCACAGTGCTCTAAAAATCTAGCGAAATCGTCTTAGGGCACCAGCGGGTCTGTAAAGAATACTAAAAATTAATTTCTATTCCATAATTTTCAGTTCAGCAATTCGAGAGATCGTGCTCACCGCAAGCCATGAAAAATAGACTACGTTGTGAAGCGATGGTCACTATTTATTAAAAAATCACGGTTAAATAAAAAATAAAACTATTAAAAAATTTCAAAGAGTTTATAATTTTCACAAACTTATTGGGAAAAATTGTTTAATAAGCTTTCGTAATATTGTGAAGGAAAAAAGCTGAAAATTTGAAAATAAATCTGAGGATTATGATTGATTACAGAACTCTGGACTTTTCTATTGGAATGTTTTCAGGCAGGAATTTGATATTGATGCAATTAGACAACTGTGAAATCAAGACCAATAGATCAGTTACATATCAGGACCCCATTCCGACAATTTATCAAAAGTCCTCATGATGTTTACAACAACAGGTTATCAATCTACGGATCAGATAATGTTATTGTAATATTGAATTAAATCAGTTTGCATCAATAAATTTTCAACTTCAATCCAATTTTTTTTTTGGTGTGGTGGTGGGGGCTGTATGGTGTTAAACCCCAAAGCCTTCTCTTGGCTACGCCGTTGCTTGGAGTTATTTATTCGCTTTTCATTTTCCGAAAGGTTTCAGATCGATCCGATGGTCATAAGTTAGAAAAATTGCAGTCAGAAGGTTCGCACAAATGAACATTTTTGCACTGATAAGTTATCAAGTTCCTTCCAGACAACTTGGAAATGTTAGGTGATTATTTCTAGCGGTTGTAGATAGAAAAATGAAATGCAAAATTCGATTTATCGAAATAATGTTTGGCTTATTTCAATGGATTATTACTATATTGAACAATAAATAGGCGACGAAGAGTAATCCACAAACAACAAGCCATAACTTTTAAAGTATTCAAAATAGATATTTGAAATCTTCAGTAAAGTTATTCGCAAAAGTAAAAGCTACAAATTTGCTGAAGGCATCATTTCGTTATAATCACTTCCAAGAAAATTTTTGAAAATATCTCACTCATAGGGGGATTAATCAGCAAAAGCACAATACCAAAAGAAAGAGCATATTGCCTCCATTAAATTCTCCGAATATACTATTGACCTAAAATAAGCCGTTTTGGCGTTAATAATAGATTACATGTTTTTGGTCATATTTCTGGCAATGGGAAATGATAAAAATCTTTCGTCCGCATTTAATGTTAAATATCTCTTTTGATAATAGTCCGATTTCAACAATCTATAGCTTGTTCGAAAGGTATTCGTTAAAGCTGTCTAAAAACATATAAATTGTTAATCTATATTGTCAATTCCGGCAGATAATTTAAAAAAAACTACGAAAAACGCCATTTTTACGCATTCAAACATTCATATCTTAAAAACTAAACATCAGAATCAAAAACAAATTAATAGCGTTCATACTGTTTTTTAGTTCTTTCATTTAAAATTGGTTTGGATAAGATCGGTTCAGCCATTGCTAAGAAACACGAATGAGAATTTGTCCGTTACATACACACACACACACACACACACAGACACACACACACACACACACAGACATTGTCCCAAATCGTCGAGCTGAGTCGATTGGTATATAAGACTCGGCCCTCCGGGCCTCGGAAAAAATCTTGAAAGTTTGAGCGAATTCTATACATTTCTTTTATAAGAAATGTAAAACAAATATTGATAAAGAAAAAATAAATGTAAATATGCCAGTTTTATCCCGGCGCAGTAACCCAAGCTATATGCCCTGCTGTGAAACAATCGATCGTCTAATGCGACGGACCATGGCATACTGTAAAAAAATATGTCGTCACGCATTTTCCCTCTACGCGCAATAAAACAAATAATTGATCACACCACTTCCATTCTAGCAGCATCAATCGAAACAATTCTATATTAAATTTGCAAAAGGGCGAATAAGATTTGTAAACAAACTTTTATTTTGATGGTTTCTCTTAATTTACTATAATTTCAAAGCAGAAAACAATTGAAATTACTTCTACGAAGGGTAAAAATTTACATTAACGCATATTTTTCATGAAATTCAACTGTGCAGCAGACTAATGAGCGAAACAAGTTTGTTTACAAAAAACACTTTCGCCCTTTTGACGAATTAATATTGAATTATCCATCCGCATTGAACACATATGTATCCCTTCAAATACAAATGAAACCTCTCCTCCGGTTCTGGATGAACCCTGTTCAAATCACTACATGTACCTAATCACTGCCGCGTGATGAACCGTTTGAGGGAGCACCGCCAGTGTGTGTGTGTGTTGGTGTGATAGTGTAATCGTTTGTTTTTGTTTTTAGAGTATATTCTAGTTCGCTCGAGACTAGACCTACGAAGATTTTGTCCATTTTGCGTTCGATTGTATCTCATCTATAAATATAGTAGTCAGTACGGATTTGATACGGGCATGTTTTAAAGTTGAATCCTATATAGTGTGTGATTGGATGTGTGTGTTGGATTGGGTGTAATATTCATCAGCTGCTTTATTTTTAACAGAGTTTCGTAAAATAGTGGTAGTTATTAGGGGATCTTAATGATGCTCAAGCAAGCAAGTTGTACGGGATAGAGGTATGGGAAGCTAAGAAAATTTAATTTTCTCCCACGAACGAAGCGACTGTATTGGCTGATAATAATCTAATAAATGATCACTACAATTCTTAGGTTAGGTTAATCTACTCAATCATCGATAGCGAAAGTTGGTTTGGAACCAATCGGGTATCGGGTTATGATCACTATTCAGATCAGAGGGGGTTATAACCAAGGTGGGAGGATTGTTAGCTCCGATAGCGGGAGTGGAGGAGGGCGAGGTTATGGTGCAAACCAATCGAAAGCATGCTCGTTATAAGGTGGGTTCACTTTCGTTGGGCTGTAGTCCTTTCTTGTTTTTATACTTTTTTGTTCAAAACTATACGCTACATATGCGATTTTTTTCTCGTTAAGTATATCGGTGTATTTGTTTGTGTATAGGTATAGGTTTTTTTTAGATTTCACAAAATAATTACCTTCAAACTGATATGATTTAATCAACTCTCATTCATTCTTCTCCGCCCTTTTTCGTAGTTGTAGTCCTTCGCGGGTGTAAATTTTAGCATATATTTATAGGTATATGTCATGTTATAGAAAATGTACAGTATTTACACGCTAAAAAAACTTCCACTTGCTAAAAGTTTTTGGTAATGTTTGGCAATAGGATTCCGCCTATCGGTGGATTGTGTGCAGAGGATTACACCAGATAGTAAAGTAGGCGGTATGTACTCCCGGTAAGTTACAATGTTTCCCCAAGTGACACTGACGATACTCATCCTCTCGCTTCTCGAAGCAATTTGAAACTAAATGTGAGCTTTGTTCAACATTTACACAAAGTATTCGATCGTTTTCGAATCATTCCTCACTCGCCGGGAGGATAAGGTACTGCTTTGCTACAATTATTATTGATGCTTCCCGCGGATAGCCCTAGTCGGTAGATAAATAACATAACGGCCTAAAATGCACATTGATAACAGTCAGTGTTCGGTAGTACACTGCACAAGCAAACATTGAGTTTTTCATTGCGAATTGTAAAATCATACAACAGACTGTACAGTTGTCCACGACGATTTGGTTAGGTTGTAGTAGATGTCACTAGTGGCGCCTTTCACAGACAGCGTTCAACGAAAAGGAACAGATTTCTCTATATTGGTATGATAGTACAATGGTTGCGATGAAACGATATCGACCTTTAATTTTTTTTCTCTACAAATAAAACATTTAAATCACAGCCCGTTTTTGTTGAATCACCTAAATTTTTGTTGTTGTTGTTGTGTTCAATTCGTTTCGAAACAGAGACAGTTGTCGCGACGAAGCCGTAGGATGAATATCGGGTTCTTGTTTTGGGGTTAATATTTTTTTCCTACATTTTTATCACCTTGCGAAAATTGTGCGCTAAATTCGTGTTTGTTTGATTCTTGCTCTTCAATGCGGTTAACGGATCGTCTCAAAATAGGTGACAGCGGGGTTTAATCATACATGGGGGCTCGGCTACAAATGTTTTGCGCTTCTCAGTCGTGTGCGTTGTGTTGATAAAAATTAGTGGACATACTTTTGGTGATTGTTTCTTACTGTTTCGAGAGTGCTTACACCACATTTTTGAGCAGGCATGGGTGTGAGTATGTTGATATTAGTTAACAATAGCGGAGCGTTGGAATAGCGAAGTGGATTTTGCCACGATGCAATTGATACCAGAGTTACAAATATTCAAATTCATTCAATGAAAATTGATCATATTTCAGCCGCATTTATTTTCAATATTCAGTGACGTAACTGAAAACGTCAAATGAACAAACTGCCAATCCATTCAATACAGGTTTTCATTCGTTCCCGATTACTGCACGAAGTAAACATGCGGCAACGAATCAAACGTATCAAAGTAGGCCCTGGCACAATGTATGCGGTGACAATAATATTTTAATTTTATATGCTTTACCAACATTTCTATTCACCACGAGTCGCATCAGATTCATTTTCAGCCGTCAAAAAAGAGCTATTTTAACTCTGATTGATACAATCAATCTGACCGTCGTTGGTTGCGGCAGTACCGGTCACCCGATTTCTGATAGAATACCGGTTTAAATAAAGTAACTGATTCCGGAAGCTCTACTTGATGTAGTTGATTTTCTGGTCACATTTTGGCAGTTTTATTTCTACTGAATACATGATACTTAATCTCTTTGTACTTCTTCCCAAGCCAGGGCGAAGTGAGCGACGGAAACCGATACATTTATTTATGTCGTGGTGGTATAATGAGATGAGTGGATCTTGTAAGAAAATATTGTAGCTCCAGCCAAACAGGGCGGTCATTGACTTGGACGGAGTATTCGAGATGTGAAAAAATGTAACTAAAAGTTAAAGTAGTTCTTACAAGCAGCCTTTATCCAACTCCACTATATCGACCCGACAGTATTAATAACTTTTACCAAATTATCTAGAATAAAGATCCCGTGTAATAAATTGAGGTACGGTTACACGATCTGGCACCGCATACCACAAAAATCACTAAATCTCAGGCATTTCCAATTCTGTTTTGTGGTGAGAATGCGGTTGGTCCAGCCCATTACTTCCCACTTCACCCTACAATACAAAGTATAAGGATTGAATATATATTACGCTTTGCACATGTCAGGGAAAAAATTATTCGTGTCAGTTCTGTGATCACGAATCAGTTTCTACGGCTGCCCACCATTAGGCGCCACCAAAACCGATAACTAAATTTGTAGAGTAATAATGATAACAGTAAAAGCTGCATCCAGTACCTCCAAATCAACAGCCTACACCAACAGCGAGCGGTAGGTTCCCAATTGTGTTCCGTAAATTGAAGAAGCAAGGACGAACATCTGAACGTGAACACCATGCCAGTGTTAATGGCTACTATAATGGTAACGAGAGCGAAATGAAAGACCTCTAAGATACAGTAGGTGAGGAAGCGCTTGTTTATCCGAAGCGGAATAAGGTCTCAGATTTCTATGAAACTCGTACGAGTACATTAAGTTCGTACGTTCATCTACCTAGAGTTTCCAGGCCTTCCCAAAAGCGCATATTAAATTTGTTAAACAGAATTACCTTGAAAATTACGTAATTTGTCTCAGTTTTGTAATAATTTTCTGAAATCCGTAAGAATTCTTCGAAGATTGTCCTTCAATTCTTCTGATATTCGTTAATCTTCACTGCCGTCTGTAGGGCTCACTTGATGCTCCAAAAACGTCACTGGAGTGTTTAAAATTACTCTGCCTTACATAGAAATTCTTCGAAGATGTTAGTTTTTCCTTTGAAGTAAGTAAGACTTTCCCAAACTTCATGAAATTTTCCTGGACCAATGAACGATCGCAGCAAGCGTATGCAAGAGTTGCAAGTAGTTTTGTGGATGTATGCAAGAGTTTTGTGGATCGAGATGGGTCAAAGACTATGTATTATATACGCTGCAACTCAATAAAGTAGAGGTTGATTTTGTAAACTGCAAGATTTGTTCTTCTTCAAGAAATGATGCAATTATTGAGTGAAGAAATAAATCTGTTACTCTCATTTTTTTACAAAAACTAAGTAGCAGATTTTATTTCACAAAGAAAAACCTTTGAAGAATGTTGAGTTTGGGAACTATATCCAAACATTTTAGACTGCATGACTACACGATATTCGACATATAAATAGTATAATATAATATCCTAACACGATGAAGTGGTGTTTTAAAACAGAATTTCAGTGGAGAATTTTTATTCCCTAAATAGCGTTTGGTCGGTGATAACGCGACTAGGTTTTTCGTTGCCCTTGATCCTGGAATCTCAATGTTCAATCAAATTTCATGTAAAATCAGTTTTATATAGAAAAGAATGATCATTATTTGTCATTAAAATTAAAAATGGGTTATTCCGCAAAAGTTTTCCCTTTTCAAGATCTATAAGTATTATTTCAAAAATAACTCGTCCTCAAATAATCAAATGACCGAGTCTTGTAAAGTACGGAATGCTAGAATCATACCGTGATCAGGTTTTACGTGTTGACATTTTTAATTAACGGGAATCGATTTCAAAGAGGTAAAGTCTGGAAAACAAAATTTTCAGATTTTATTATCTCAACATATAGGGTTAAATACCCTATTTTTGTTTATTGGTATTTTGAGAGTTCTGTGGAAATATTTCTGAGGAACCAAATAAATGTTTTAGTATTTTTCTGAAGCATCCTCCCAAAAATGCGGCGCTTATAAAACTGACGAACTCTTGTTCTTATTTGCAGCAGATGATTGCTTGGGATTCGTTAGTTGAATTCCTAAGGAATCAGCTGTAAATGTTCCTCTGGATTTTAATGGAATCCTACTCAGAAATTTGATCAATATTCTGATAAGGATTCCATTAGAATTTTGAGATTGATTTCAACAGAATCTTGATCAGCACAGCGTCAAAACGCTTCTATTAGAATTCTAATAAAAATTCCGTCTGAATGCTGAAAAGGATAGCTGTTATGAATAGAAAAAAACACCTTTAGAGTCCGGAACAGGAATTCGTTGGAATCTCTTGCCGGATTTCATTACCATCTTAAACTGAATTCCTTCGGATTCCTGACAAAGGTTCCTTCTGTTAGAATTTAAAAAAATATTCCATCAAGTTTTCAGTAAGAATCCAGATCAAGACAACGTGACACTCCTATCTAAATCCTGAGCAGTATATGGATAATAAACAAAATCACTTAAAAACTGACAGAATTCGCACTACTCATAGCTTCAAGGGAATCACTACGAAAAAACGAATCGAGATTAAGTACTCAAGGGACACTGAGAAATTTAAGATAAATGTTCTTCATGAATGATTAAAAATTTCCGAAGGTAATAAGGGAGTAAAGAACGACATTGACAGTTATCGGGTCCGATTCGAATGACACTTGTGTAGGCGAACCAAATTCCTAGGTTCCGAAATTTAACGTTGATGCAAAGTCAGTTTGACGGTACTTCCTGCTTGAACATACCTGGCAGATGAAGTTTTCGGTAATGAAAAAAAATGCGTTTAATATCTGCAAATAGTTTAAACCAACCAGAACTTTCTTTTGTATGCATGAACTCACCGAGCACTACTTCAGATTTACACACATGCGGCACTTTCTATAGCAATCAACGAAAACCGGATGTTGGAGAAATCCTCAATCGAGCGAATCAAACGAAATATCTTGAGATCATCCGCGAAGGACAGCCGTGAAGTCTTTAGCACTAGATGGACATCATCGAAGTACAGCAGAAACATCAACAGTATCAGGTGCCTTCCATGAGGTATTTGTTGACTTTGAAGTAAATATGGGTACCTGGATATCTTTCTCGTGAAGTAGGATCGGAAAAACCACAACAAATATTATTGATTAAAAATATATGCCTTTTAACGATTAATAAATCGTGGTTCGATTTATCAAAAGCGACGGTTTGGTTGTTGGTTGATCACGACAGACCATGCTCTTTATTGTGTAGGATATTAAAGGATGTTTGAAACAGAAGGTAAGCCGCTGTCAAAAGTCCAGACGTGAAGCCATGTTGATCATCACTAAGGTTTCGTCAGTGAGTCTTATGAGGGTCCACAATGACTAGGTGTACAACCTTCGAGACAGCTCTCAATGAAGTTATTCGATAGTTAGTTAATTCATTTTTACGATCTGGAAACATGTTTGTGGACTTCTAGCAATCCATCTTAAGACGGAAATATGCCACTGGCAAGAGATGCTCATAAGATGGGAATAAGTGGAGTCATCAAACGTGGATGTAATTTTTTGAAAATTGTGAAGGGAAATTCGCTGAGTCGTGAATTGAACAACGATAACCAACAAGAAACTCAGGTAATTATCGTCCCATCAATATCGATAGCGCCCAGAGTTTGGTCACGGCAAGAACCGGGTAAATTTGTTTACGAGGCGACCAGAATGAATCAAGCGAAGATTTTTTTTGCCTTGGATGAGAAAAACCAGAACAAATCAAGCATTTCTCTCGAGATCCCAGGAAAGTCTGTTAAAAACCAGGACATGTCCTGAGAAATCAGACGTCTAGTCACCCCAGTTTTGCTTAACTCCTGCGACCCGAAAACCCGTACGACAAACATCTTTCGTTAGTCCGATTCATTCGATGTTGGATCGAATCAACGATTTTGTTGGACGTAGGAATACCGCCAGTATAAAATAACGAGATATAATTAGCTGATCAGAAACGTCTCACGGATTGCCTATTTCTCGGTGGTTTATTCATCATTAGTTCATTCGTGTCGTCATCTTGTAAAACGATTCACCTAACTGCATTTATATATAGTACGCTCGAATGAGTAGTATAGAATTGCAAATGGTTTTTAATTTATTTCCCAGTATTTAAACAAACCATGTAAAACATTTTATCCATTTTGAGAAACTGTAATCAACCCGTTATTAAAAATAATAACAGCTTTTCAAACAACGCATCCCAATTTTACCGTGTAACACAACTCAATAAAAAATTATCATAAATCTTAATTGAAACCAAACTTTAATACTGTCGCCCTTCGCTCAGTGAAGCAGCGACTCTTGTAGACCATAAAATTGAATCATAAAACGCCCTTTCACCCCACCCGGCTATTGCCAACTGTCGAAAAACATAACCGCACACCTTGTGTCCGCCGTTAGCGCACTCTCTTGTTCGGTACAGGAAATATAAATGGCATAAAAAGAAAACGAATCCCTTTTTCTTTTCTAATTAAAAACTCCGCATTAATCCTCTGCACACATAATCCACCATTTTTAGCAGTGCGATTATTTCCCCCCGTTTCCATCTATCTGCCCGTCATATTTCACACATCATCCTGATTTATGGCAGCAGCAGCAGTAGCGGCAGGCGGGTGATTGTATCCAGGAGTCCTAACCATCGGGCATCCCCTCGCCTGCTATACTGGGATGCGTAAAATGGAAAACACTTTCGTCCACTTTTTCCCCCGTCTTCTTCATCGCACGATCTGTTATTTTATACATGGTAACAAAAGAAACGTGCTCTGCTGATTGGTACAATATTTTCTGCTTCTGCGTTTATTAGTTATTAGGAAAGACTTACCGTTTAAGTACTACCGCCATCTTCTCCCACGCATTGGCGCGGCAGTGCCCGCGAGAGGAAGAAAACCTAATGCTCGAACCAAAGGAACTGGCTTGTTTTTGACTACTCTGCATTTGGTAGGGTAGTGGACGATTCCTGGACCGGAAAACATATTTCTGGAGTTGGTTTTTAGCCTTAACTATAAAGTACTAATCTGCCTAGATTTTGTTTCTACCTTCCCCTCAAATTATCTCATAATAGATGTGATTTTTCTTTGTTGTTGCAAGCTTGTTTTTTGCTGTTGTCGGGCTCGATTTATCCTTTACAATTTTATCTCATTTTTGGCTTCTTTTAGCTGTAGATTCATCTCGAATGAACGATTTTTTTCGTTACTGGCTTTATGGTTAATTAATTAATTTAATAACGTATTTAGTAGGTTTTAGTCGGATGATTTGAGTTGTATTTAGCAAGCTGGATTTTCCCATTCTCTTTTTTCTTTCAAATAGCAGCTAAACCTAGATTTTCAAGCACTACCGCGTCTAACAAATTTGCATTATAGATTTAGTAAATTCGCTCTTCTAAGAAGACTAGACAAAACAACGAATTTAATATTGCACTTAAGATTCACGAAATCAGTTCTATCAACAAGTTTTAGGAATACTTAGATAATGCGTTTTTGCTATAAATTAAAATGGCGAGATAAATGTGTATGTAAAAATCAATACTGAAACAGGTAAAATGATGCTAACACACGAAATTAATCAAAGTTTCGAGAATAAATTATAAGAAAACTAAAAAACAACAAAATTACCGCGAAATGTGCTACTTTTAGTTAGTACTAATTCCTAGCCTTAGCTTCAGCTCCCTAGTCGGGTTTTAATTTCTCTATGCCATAATTATATAGTTATTTTTTTTGTAATGCAAGTACATAATGCGTGTAATTAATGTATATGTAAGTGTGTGTTTTTTCTTCTTTCATGTAGATAAATTACTTCTAGCTAGTATACTAAGTGATGGGCAATTGTTACCGTCCGCTCGCAAACTTCCTTACCACATCCTCAACTGTAAAATAGCATGCTTCTATTGTTCTCCCGTCGCACTTAACAGTTAGGTCGCAGCTTTCCCCATTATTTCTGCTCATTACGTTACTATTTAGGTTGTTTTTTGTTGTATTCTTGTTAAATTTAAATACTCCTTTTAATAAGTTTTCTTGTTTATCTAACCTTCTAAATATATATATATATATATAGTTTTACTCAATTATGTATATAGAACTTCAGTGGTCTATGGTTTAAGGGTTAAAAATTTAATTTCCGTACCTTTGCCGCCTAGTTACGAGTTCGCAGTCCGTATTCGTAATGCGAGTCCTCCGCTTTGCGTAATAGTGCTAAAAACACCACTGCCCTATAAGCCTAACTCCGAACAGTCGAATTGAAAAAAAAACTTTTAGCTTACTTTTTTACTTCCTGTTTTATGTTGTGTTCTTCCTCAAAATGGCACAATGAAAAAATGTTGAAACTAGCAAAAAAATCGTTTATCCTGTCGTTATTACATTCTAATGTATAAATATTCTTAGGTATTGTATATATATAATATATATTTTTATTATATATCTAAAAAATGTACAGAGTGTGGTGGATATCGAACTGAATAATCTTAGCTTCTCTTTCTGCTATAGGTTGTGTGGGGCTCCAGGCTCGTTATACGTGCTCTCTGTCGCATTAAACTAACGTAGAATGTCGGAGGATTTGCCACTTTGGGATCGGAAGGGTTTCGTGCAACGAGTTCTAAACTTCTACTAGTTGTCTAAGATGAGTGTGACGTGACGGAAAAAAGTTGTTCGAAACAGTGTGGGTAGCTAAACGACTGATGGTTTGTGAAAAGAATTGGACTTCCATTTGTTAGTAATCAGCTTCTCTTTCTCTCTGCCTTTGCTACCTCTTACGTTTTTTGTTTGTTATTTAGTGTATTCCTCTGACGACTAATAGTTAAGTTTGTAGTTGTTTGTTGTGGGTGGTTTGCTTTATAACTTTCGCTTTTTGTTCTATAGCTTTCTAAAGTGCGCCTTGTCAGTTGATGTGGAGCAGCTCGACGCTCGTGAAATTCCTCGGTTTCGCGCGAATGTGGTTATGTGTATCTCGAACGGTCGGTTCTATGTGAAAGACCTGCTGGTTAGATACGGTTTGTTTTTGTATTTTTTTGTTCTTATTTTCACTTTTCTTTTAATTGATGATATAGTACTTTTGTCTAAGGATTAACTTCGTATTTTAAAGCTTCAGCTACGCACGATTCAAATGGGGAAAAAGAAACAAAGTAAAAAGCAAAATTAGTAACCTATCTATGTAACAATAACCAGTTAATCTTAAAACAATCATTAAGAATTCAAAAACAGCTACTCACCAGAAGCACTCTTTAAAGCGCTTTTGATCTCTGATTGTTAATAGGGTCTATTGGCGTCTTTTGGTCTCTTCAGCTGAACTTTCAGTCTTTTCATACCAATCTGAAAACCATTCATGGCTTGGATTGCAGCTTGAGCGCTAGCTGGATTGTCAAACGACACAAAACCTGTTTTGGGAAAATGAAGAAAAACAAATGCAATGCAAAACATTATAAAATATTGCGAAAACATGTTATAAGACAAGAATGATTGGATCTGACTAGACCGATTAGTTTAATAAAACACATTTTTAACCCATTATAGCTCAGTCATGTTAAAACTTTTGGTTATCAACACAATTCTTCGTTATGAAAGCATTAGCACCTCGAAAAAATGTAGCATGATGAAATTGAGCATAAATTGCTTTGATTAAGGGATCGCGATTCTCTTGATCATAGCCGCATAGGCTGAATTTTTGCATAATGGTGGGAAAATCACAGACCCGAAAACTGTACACCCAGATGCTGACGAAGCCTCATTGTCTCATTATGGATCATGAGCCTCACGGCAGCTTCCGGGTCTTCTTTGACCTGTACCAGTTTGATGTTCAGGAGGAAGTAAGGAAGCAGATACTTTCAAAGTTTGTCAATAAATACATGATTTGGCAAGCGATCTGCTCATGTGGCAAACGGAGTGCGCCCTTCGTGACTACCGGGACTGTAAATGAGAAGATCTACCTCAAGGAGTGTCTACAGAAGCGTCTGCTTCCTCTGTTGAAGCAACACGACGGTCCTATGACCTTCCGGCCGAATCTAGCTTTGTTCAACTATTCAAATGTTGTCCTGGAGGAGTGCGAAGCTAATGGGGTCACTTTCTTAACCATGGACATGATTCCTCTCCCCCCCTCCCTCTTCCCACTCCATCACACCGGAACTAAGGCTCATCGAAAAATACTGAAGCAGGCACTGCGGAAGCATCTCAAGGAGTTGAAATTCGAGGAATACATGAAGAAAAGTGGGTTGCCGTAGAGAAGAAGCTGCAGCCAGATGTTGTACAGAACCTAATGAGTGGAGTTAAACGGTCACTAATGGGTTATATTTTATTGTCTGAAAGTTTGAAAAGGATCAGTCCACTAGGTAATTTTGTTTTCCATGATGCAATTTGATATGGGACATCCTTTGCATTTAAAATTGTCATGCCGTGCGACTCAAACACGTTCGTTGTTTATTCATTTATCCACTTTATTTTTGAGAAGAACACCATTTATTGTGAAGGTATCTGAATGGGACTGAAAAGACCGTATCGTTGTACGTCCGTTGGGCTTTCTTTTCCAGTTCGGCTTTCAATCAAGATTTCAGCACCCCTAATGCGGGGCCATGTTTTATGTATGATTTTTATGTTGAATTTCACAGAGCGAGTAAAGGTGCTCTCTGAAATGAAACATTAGCCTTGGCTTACTAGCCAGAACAAGTTGTAAATATCATTGTCACATCCCAACCTCGTCACTCCCAAAAATTCGTATATCCGATTCAAATTGTAACCGTCGGTATGGTTGTCCACATTTCTTCCTTAGTCATTCCACTAATGAATAATTGATTGCCGTATAATTCTGAATAATCTTCTACATAATTTCAATGCACAGTTGGCTTGGGCGCTTTAATGATTGTACCATTGATCTGCCACAAACTTTAGTATTTACAAGAAAAATTGTAGGCGAACGTTCTTAATTTTCCAGTATTCCTTCATGTATCAGCAGTGCATGTGCTGACTTCAAATAAATTTCCTGGGGATGACTGCGATCTTCAAATGCACTGCTCCAGTGACCACTTCGCGTAATGTGATAATGAATAATCCGGCTAGAAATCATCCATTGGATAATGCCTAATAAGGCTGTAACTTACGGGATGCACTTTATAATGTAAACCACCCCATCGACCACAAGCTGCAAAGAATAGAAGATCGGCTTTGAGCTCCCCTTCTCAGTGATTGTCAACCACAAGAGGAGATGTACCGTACGCTGCTGGAAAACATGATATTGTCGGTCATTGCCGTCGAGCGCTAGATACATCTTATGTCGTTTTTCATTGAAAAACACCGGGGCAGTGGATTGCACTGGTTTTGCACTTTCTAGCAAAAGTGGGTATGAAACACGTCTAGTGGCCTGCTCTTCTGCTAGAAAATCAGTGCAATCCACCGCCTCGGGGTTTTTCAATGAAAAACCCCACAACCATGTTTCGCTTCGAATGTAAGACATCCTCGACGACCACCTTCAGCCGGTGCTTCTATGTAGCCATTTGCGCTTGCGACGTCCGCTGCCACATCGACCTGGTGCGGAAAGATTTCACCATATTGTCTTTCGTCTTCCGTTTCAGCGCTTGCTGAACTTTTCGTTCGCGCAAAACCGCTGGATGACCAGAATCCCACTTGCATTCAATGATTGCAATTTGCTGCAGGAGCGCCAGGATTTTTTATATGGGTTGTATCTGACCGACACAAAATAAGCCACGATGACGGACTGCTTCGTTTCGGGAGGGAGCTTGCAGTAATTACAAACGCTAGAAGATAGTTGCCTTACTGCTTTAAACGCCTTAAATGGACTGATAGAGCTAGTACGGTACTCGTCTACTTACCCTATGTTCTCAGACGTTTTCTAACTATTTGCAGTTGTGATATCCCTAAAAGCGTCCTAAAGAATTGCAACCAAAAGTTGTCAGACCCAATCCTTCTTTGTGTCAATCTTAATTAAAACCAATCGATAGAAATGTCACAAATGATCACTTACCGAAACATTTGCTCTGATTCGTGGCCCGATCGATGAAGACTTTCGAACTTATCACAGTGCCGAACGGCATGAACATCTGCATCAGCTCTCCGTCGCCAAACTCCTGCGGCAGATGGTAGATGAACAGGTTGCAGCCTTCCGGGCCTGATATGGAACAGCCTGGGAAAAGTACAAGGTCGTCTTGAAAGAATACCAACGCAATACTTGGAGTTGCTCGAAGTGTTCGGGTGCGGGACAGGGATGGATTGCTACCGTTCTGTTTCAATATAAGACGTTTCTCATGCGTTGCGAAAAATCTTATATACTGTTTGTTAGGAACTTAACCTAAATTGGGATTGCCTATGGTGAAGGAAATATATTTTAGTACTGATTTTTCACTATTCTGTTGGGAAGTAAATTTTAATACCATCACAAAAAATAATCGAAAGCTATCTATAGGAAAACAAAACACCAATTTCCATGTGAATTATGTCAAAGATTTCAGTAGCCATAAAAGTTATACATAAAGAAACATATTGAAACAACACTTATTCGAAAACTGGCAGGCATAATATAACAACACACGTGGAACAGACATGTCCTTCCTTCAGAGATCATCCAGCCCGTCCAGACTCGGTTGTTTCCAATTGTTTCAATTCCAGCACGAACGAACCAAAGCGGAACGCATATTGTGTGTGCGCATGTGTACGTGTAAGTGATTTAAGCTGACATTCTACACCAAAAATATACACCGATCTTTGCACTTAGCTTTTATGTGCTTGTGTGTTGTTCTATTATGCAACGAATGGAACCGAATCGAAATCAGTAGCATTTATTGAAAATACATCAATCGAATACGAAAAACCGAAAGTAATGTGATGAGTAACAATTACTAGAGATAACATAAGATAGAAAATCCCATCACAAACCCAACGAAAAAAAAACAACAGAAATCACAAGATGCAAAAAATCACAAAAAATAACAGATCTACAATTGAAGTGACAGAGATAGAGACAGATTCAGCGTCGCATCAGTTTTCGAGTTCCGAATCCACAAAATGACTCCGACAGAGATCAGAGCAGAGCTGTTTTTGTGTGTTTCGTTTTGGTGGAGGTGCATGGTTTGTTGTAGTTTTTTGGTTGGTTGATTATAGCGCTTTGGGGGGCGATGCTTACCTTCACGTTGTGCTGGTGCAATGGCGGCTATCGGTTGTGGTATGGCTTGCGGAAATTGTCCGTATACGGCTGGGTAGGCTGTTAAATTTACAAATTTACAATCAAAAAACAAATATACATCAACAACACACAGTAAATAGGTACGAGAATATTAAAAGACAGACAAGGAGAGGAGGGTAGGATTCGCTGTCGCGTAATGTGCTAGTTGGGGGGTATAGACATTTTTTTCCTAGTCAACTAGCAGTTGATTCTAAAGAACACACACATTTTTCAAAGGATGCTACATTTTGTGCTAGGCAATTTTAATTGCGCTGAAAGTTTCACACGAAACAAAAAAAACTAAGAGCGGGATATGGACACATTCGGAATAACAGAAAACAGACTTATCGATAGCGAACGGAAGAAAACTGCTCCCATAATATGTTGCTCTATATTTTATCCCAATATCATAAATAATGTTTACGAGTTGGGGTTCGACAGTGGTGAACGGCATAGGATGCCAGCTTTGAAACCGGAGTGTGTGGATCTAGTACCGAGTTCCGAAAATGAAAGAAACCGAGGCGGAAAATATGGCAACTATTTTTCATCGAGAGAAACAATTTATAGCGCCATACGTTGTGTAGTCCGATGCATCTGGTCGGTCGTGTGCCTCTGAGAGGAAAGTAAGAGTCGTGGTAATCCCCTGATCTCGAGAGTCTATCGACTTGCTAGTACAAGCAAGGTCAAAGTAGAGATGGCCAACTTTCCCATTCGTCAACCCTAACCAATTGCATTATCCTCAGTCGTCGAATCAACAGAGTGCTATAATAATGAATTAAACTTATAGGAAAAAGAGGTTAATCGAACAATTGACAACTTGTGAAAGACAAACCTGATCCGGTAACCCACAAATATGTTATTTTCCCGCAAAATATTACATCTATTTAAAAAAAAAATGTAATTTTAAACAGTTGATCATCATTGAAAGCTCGGAAAAGATAAATTCAGATCGGACTACTGCTATGTAAAGATATTTTGTTCAGTAAGTAAGTAGCACTTCAAGCGATTACTGTCAAATAACTTTTGGCCACCAATATTCACCTTGAAAGCTGGATTGACAAATGAATGGATAGACAAATGCAGCATTTCCTTCTGTTGCAGAATCAATGCTTTTACTGACATCAAAACTCTTTTCAGAGTTACTATACGATGATACAAGGAATATGATTGAATATTTTGCATTGCTTAAAACTATATAAAAATCTGATGCTCGCAAACAAGCTTTGAAATATATTAAAAATTGCTGTACTCCAGTCTAGAATGTATTCTCCTTAACTCATCTTTCTATTCTTTAAAAACTAACAAGAGGAACACTCACGCGACATAATCGATTGAACACGGTATACAAAAAAAGTGTTTTGAGGCCTCGTCGGAATAACATGTATGAATGTTGTTGCCAATGTTCAGCACATCCCAAGTGATACTAAAATAAGTTTGTCTTTTTCCACCTGAGTAGATTTCTCATCCGCCGAGCAAAAACACTGGCAGCCTTCGTATAGTTCCCCACTGAAACTAGCTGACACATATCGAGCGAGTAGTCTGCCAACAGCATAATTCACCCAGTAAAAACCAATTGCCTAAAAGTATTGTTAAATGAAATGGAAAATTCGTAACCGTAAACAGAACGAACGGGCGGCGAAGAAGCAACGATAAAAATCCCGGTCCTTCGTATCAAGCGCTACCGGAAAACTATACCTTCGAAACATATGTGGATACTGCGGCCAGGTTGGACCATGAGCCGCGACCGCCGCCACTGCCGATGGTGGCGAGGATGACAATATGCTAGAAGTTGTACTCTTAGGGCAACCATGACAAACGAGCGAATGTCGGTGACGGCGGCGAATAACTGGGCAGACGTAGACGGTGCAGAAAAAAACAAGATCATAACTTCTTGTACAAAAGAGAACCAATATTGGCTCAGTTCGGTGGGTTTCGCTCGAAACAAGCAAAAAAGCAAATCGAGTTTGGAGGTTCACAGTCAGATAATAATATCGACCGGGTGAATAAATCTTGCCAAATAGCGGACAGTTACGAAATTTGCAGGCGGAGAGAGGGTGTTTGAGGGAATAATGGGAGTCCGAAACAAGGTGACGCCATCAGGCCTCTCTATTGGTATGATCTTTATCTGTGCAATGATTTTGTGTTGCCTCCTTTATTGGTTTTCACCTCTTCCCTGCAGGAACTGAACTACGAGCAGACACTTTGCGACTGAAATACTGACTGGGTTTAGTGCCTTCTTTCGTGGCTTCTGTCATCGCCCACCGGAAGGAGGAAATAATATTCCAATTATTTTGGCATCCTCTCGAAATCCGGCAGTTTTCGGCTGGTTGATGTTTTCGGGTTGAAGTGTTTCCATCGAAATAGCAAACAAAGGAAGATTTATTTGGTTGTTTTTTTGTGATGTTATATATAAAGCAGCAAGGAGCTAGTCGAACTTGGAAGCCAATTATTTTCCGTTGTTGACAATCACTTAATACTAAGAATCAAGTGATGCGATTTAAATAGTATAAGAACCATTTTCTGGGATTCAGCGGTCAATGAGCTAAGGGGAATTTTTGCGCAACGTGTATTCAAATTCTTAGTGAAAATTGTCTCAGCATTTTAATCTGGTTTGACATTGCAATTACCTTATAGAATGATACCATTGCAATGATAAGAATATCAGAAAGTTAACGACAATCCATCAATAATGATATTGTGAAATGTGATGGAAAACCTACTTTATGTTATAAAATAAAAATCGTGATTTACAATTATATGTATTGTAATTAGAAAAAATATTTTCAGAGTACAATACATAATTATTTAACATAAAGTGTACAGAGAGCCAAACCGGAACGTTTACTTTCGCATCCCTTTTGGATTAGATTTTCAATGACACTTTAATCTTTATCAGTTCTTGCGCTACGTTATTGGGTAAAAGTTAAATGTGCAACAGACGCATATGCTCAAGCATTTAATATAAAAGTTTAACAGATAATTCATTTTTTGGTTAATGACGTAAGTGCCAATACCCTATTTAAGATTTTTTGGGGGTATCCAACGGAGAAAACAGATCGAAATGGTCTGTTAAGTTAAAGCAATCATGTGAAAAAGTCCCTTCAGAGGCAGTATTGGAACCTGCAACCCTTGGGACTCCGGTCCAATATGGTATCCCTCGGATATGATAACATCCCCAAAAGAACACATGCTTATCGCATTGGCGACAGCTATCGTACTACCCTACCACTTAAGCGAGATCCCACTCAACCGCGAACTTCATTAGCTGAAAATGTTTTGTTTTGGAAATACGTAGAGTTGGGACGAAAACTAGAAGGAACATTTTAAAGAATGGCGTTTTCCGTTTTGTCATGATCGAGTTTTATGTGTATTTTCGTTATATTATCAGTTATATGAATAGCTAATCTTAATGTTTGAAAACAGTTTTTTTACGATCAATATCAAATCAATTTGATACCGTCAAATTTGGTTTAGCATCTTCTAGCGAATTTTACAACGAGAAACAGCACATCTATGGATAAAACAATTTAGGAGTTGAATCTTCCTAGAAGTAGTTATGGAGAGTTTACTCCTCAAAGAAATTTAGATCGAAACTTTATGTGTTCAGGAAAGTTTTGAAGAGCGTTATTCCAAAAAATATGTTGAAAGCGTATATGTTCAGGGAATCGAAAAACTTGAATTATTTTGATAATACTCTATATGGTAAATTTATTCTGGTGTTTATCAAGAATGAAATTAACATTTTGTCAGAGGCCTGAGTTGCTGAAGCTTACAATGAGAAGTTATTTTGAAGAAAACTGAATTCAAGAAAATATCGTGAATTTCGTTTTATGGCTCGATATGCTCCATACATGTAGCATTCATACCTGCAACAAATTTGTTTAAATGATAGTCGCATCAAATTTGAGACAAGGCACGAAGCCTGTTACTATTTTTTTGAAGAGTTAATTCTCTATTATTCTTATAGAATTATTAAATCAGAAGATGCGCTGTTCTATGTTGAAAAAATTCTTCGAATTTATTATCCTTGGCAGTAACAATAATTTTCAAACATTTATTTAAGGGGGGGGGGGGGGGGGTAGCATGAAAAATTACAGAATGTTATTGAAATGAGTAATATAATGTACAAAAGTTTCGATCAATTCGCTTCTCCCATCTTTCTCAAAAAATTGACAAAAAAACTGATTTTTTTACGCTGGAACACTTACCTCCCCCCCCCCTCCTTACTTTTCAAGTGTACATTCTTTGACTTTATTTATATATTATACAAGAAAATTATCTATGGAGGTTTACAAGCTGCCCGTTTTTAATGCTTATTCTGTGTAGACGCAATATTTTATGAAAGTTACATTAAATTCTAGTATTTTCGAAAAATCGCCGATTTTCATTCAAACCCCCTTTGAGCCGAATTTCAGGCCACGCCGATGGGGCCATCTATATACCACGTGGACAATTTAGGGAAGGGTAGTAATCCCGAGAAAGTCCACGCTTGCCCTAGAAGGAAAGGGTGGGATAAGGAAAATGTCCAGATTTGTATCGTCATTTTTTACAGGATTTTGGAAAGTGCTTATAATTGCATAGTGTGTGCGAATGTGTATGGATTTGTGTAAATCGAAAATATCCATGGTAACTATCATCAAAAAAGTCGAGCAGAACAAAAACCGAGAATTGTTTTCACTCTGCATCACTTGATTCAATTATCTATAAGTGTTTTTGATTTGAAAGCTCATTGTTAAAATTACGAGTCTACTTGAAATTCTAGTTATAATGATGAATCTAAAAGATCATACTGTCGTTCAGAATTGATATCTTTCCATGGAAATGTGGCATAAGACTAAAGGATTGCATGATATTCTGTGGTTGAATTTGAACGATTTTCGTAGGTGGATCGAGTGGGGTGCCGCATCAAGGCTGTTCTTTGTATGAGTGAAACAAAGACGCGAAATTTTGTGATCTGTTGCCCTCAAGGCTATTCTTTGTGTTGGCAGTTTTTGTATTCAGTCACCGGCGTGTGTATAATATCTACATCCAGCCGTTCGCCGCTTAAAGACTTTATCTTAACATTGCTCAATTAAATATTAGTTCTCCAATAGTGTTCTTAAGTTGTTGCTTTGTGCCGGGCTCTGTACCCGAACATAATTGTCCATTGTCGAGAAAGACCCACTTGATGGTGAAATGGATGTCGAACAAGATTCGGCAACAAAGACTCCGATGCTCCATTTGAAGTCCTACCCATTGAACTCGACTTGGGTATATCTGTTCTTTTTCCTGCGCAGACGATGTTCAGCAATGACTGACATTTTGAAAGTCCGCCCTGATAAGCTGAGGGTTGTGGTTTCCGATCTAAATCAAGCAAAAGACATTGCTGGAAATAAGAATCTTACGACGGACTTCCGAGTCTACTTGCCCGCCCATAAAATTGAGGTAAATGGCGTCATAAGCGATTCGAGTTTTACCTGGGGGATCTACTAGAGAAGGATGGCTGTTCCAAAGACCCCCTGCTGTAACCAGCAAAAATTTGGACGGCAAGCGAGTGCATTCAGGATTAGTCACACAGAACGGGATAAAAACCTGTGTGCTTTTAGACTCGTATCGATTGATTTTCGCCGGGTCTGATTTTCCAAATTACGTCCTGTTCGACAAGATTCGTCGGCCTGTCCGCCTTTTTGTACCGCGGGCCAATGCAACGAACTGAGCAACACATCCACTTATTGTCACAACAAGATAGGGTGTGGCAAGTGAAAAGTGTCCCTACTGTAAGAGGAGTTTACGTGACCTCACGTATGTCGTGCAAACAGCGCGAGGAGAAACTGAAGCGTTCACATAATGGACGCTCTATGCACTTTTTCGCAGAAATGCTAAAGAGAAGAAATGCTGGCTAAGGTTTCACGACGAGTGCGGTTTTGACGAGGTTCAAGAAGGGACATTTTTTATTGTGCCTAGAAGCTATAGGAAGATTTTCTCACCCGAGATTCCTTGTAAAAGTCAAAAGGTTTCCCTTGGTTCCACCACGAAACCGATGCATTTGGAAATTTGAGATCAAGTTTAACTGCTTCCAGGAACACCAGAAACCCCAAGTGTCTCAACCCAGTCAACTTAATGCTGGACAGATGAACTTCCCTGACATTGTGGATCTGATAGTTACGAAAACTTTTAAGAAGATCAGAAATGTTGAAAGATTTCTGATACCCTTAAACATTTTTTGATCACTTTTCTACCTATAGTGAGAACACTTTTGAAGCAGCTGACTGCAAAATGGCCCCTCTTTACAGCGCTCGTATTTTCCTCTTACAGTGGAATTGCAGAAGTATTCTTCCAAAAATCGATTCTTTTAAACTTTCAATAAATAATATAAAATGTGACGCATTTGCGTGGTGCGAAACGTGGTTCACTTTAGAAATACACCTAAATTTTCACTATTTTAATATTATTCGCATAAATCGAAACTACTATGGTACTTTGGGGATCAAAAATCAAAAAATAATCGATCCACCCTACTCCACGACCTTTGTGACAACTTCAATATAACAATCTTGAACATGGGAAAAATGACACGGAATCCTACAGCAGTGGCACGCCCAAGCGCTTTAGACTTATTTTTCTACTGAACATCGCTGCGGTTGGATTGCATCTTGATGCCTACGCTAGCGACCACCTGTCGGTGGTAATAACAATCACTTTCGGTTTAAGACCACCTGAAACAATTAATGTTTCTTATGACCTCACACGAAACATTCATTGGAAGAGCTACGCAGTTTTGGCAGTCTTGATTCTCGATACCGCGATTCAAGTGCAGATGAAACGCGTACCAGACGCGAACACCTGCGGGCGGTCTTTTGCGTCTAAAAAATTCCTGAAAGTTGGAAGCTATGGTGGTATTCTCACTTTATCTTTTGCCATGCAGCAATAACACTCCAGGGTTCGATAGAATCAAATTCAACTTGTTGATTAATCTACCTGATTCCGCGAAAAAGCGTTTGTTGGTTTTATTCAATAAGTTCCTGGCGAGTTACATTGTCCCTAAAGACTGGAGGTAAGTGAGAGGGATCGCCATTCCAAAACCTGGGAAACCAACCTCCGAGCACAATTCGTATCGGCCGATTGAAATGTCATCCTGCATTCGGAAGATGTTCGAAAAAATGATCTCTTACCATTTCGACAATTGGGTCGAAACAAATGGTTTTCTGTCAGATACACAATTAAGATTCTGCACCAGTAAAGGAACGAACCATTGCCTTGCGTGGCTTTTAACAGAAATTCTAATGCAACAATATGATTTCATTCTCGCAGTACCCGCTCAAATGACACCAATATTGTTAATGGTTTACACTCTGCTGTGATAACCGGAAGACTCAGTCTTGGTTTTCAAAATTGCACCAATAATCAATTTCGGTCTTCTAGGCCCTTTTGAAAAATAGCTCTTGTATAAAAATATTGCAATTGTCAGAGAAAATCATAGAGATTCATAAACCGAACACAACTTAAAAGTTTCGTTCGAATCGACGATGGTCATATTTTGTCGTTGGCCGGTTTCTCGTGGAATTCCTCAAACGAAAGACACAAAAACATGATGAATATAGTAATCATCGAGTAATTGCTCCGATGCAAATAGGAATA
Source organism: Topomyia yanbarensis (assembly GCF_030247195.1). Classification (NCBI taxonomy): domain Eukaryota; kingdom Metazoa; phylum Arthropoda; class Insecta; order Diptera; family Culicidae; genus Topomyia; species Topomyia yanbarensis. The sequence continues at coordinate 264,784,722 of NC_080672.1, read as the reverse complement.
TCTGTACGTGCTACTGCTCGTGATTTTGCTATTCCAAGATTGAATTTCATTTTCTTCATGGTACAATTCTAGAACATAACATTCATTTAATTTGGGTAATATCTGTCCTAAATCAACCAAAAACATAGGCGGTTGGGTTTACCACACCATTTTTAAAAACAGCAAAAATGAACTTTTTCGTAAAACGCTTGTATCTCAAATTTTAATTTTATATAAAACGACTTGATCCGATGTAAAATGAACATTTTACAGCCAAAACCATTTACTAGGTCGGATTTGCTCCACCTTACCATACTTATATTTAACCGTTATGTGTCCAACAAAAACACCTTTAACAGGCCGACGAGAGTACCCGGGTATCCACGTCAGCCTGTTACGTAGTAAAAAAAATCTGGAGCCCCTCCTCACTCCCCCTTACTACATCAACAATATTATTAACCCAAAAGCTTGACTTAGTGAAGTTCTAAGATGTCACAAAGTTTCAATTTCCAGCTATGGATAAAACATGGAAATTTAATTCATTGAAACCTAAAAAGGTACCCGGGTACCGCGTCGGACATTTATATCCGGTTAAGATAGCTCCAAATGGTACCCATCCTCATGATAGCTTCCAGTGTTTTGTGGTAATCAGAAGTCGCCATTTTGGTTTATAAAAAGGCGTCAAAATCAATTTCTGTCTTCTACCGACCACCCCTTTCAAATGACACCCATATTGATGATAGTTTTCACTGCTTCTTTGGAACCGGAACCAGCCATCTTGGGTTTTCAAAATAGCGTCAGTAAACCAATATCTGGCTTTCTTGACCACCTGCTTTACAATGATAACATTATTGATGGTGATTTGTACTGTTTTATGATAAACGGAAGACACCATCTTGGTTTTCAAAATGGCGTTAAATATCAATTTCTGTTCTCTACTGCCATATGACACTCATATTGATGATGGTTTTTACTGTTTAGTGGTAACCGGAAGCCACCATCTTGGTTACAAAATGCGGAAGCGGCGCCGGAATGACCATAATTTGAGGGAACTGTAAGACCGTATGATTGAAAGAACTTCGCATTTCGTATAAATTTAACCCAAAAGGCTGGAATGATAGTAAAGTAGGTATATTTTGTTTGGTTCTCACGGAACAGTTCTCCGGTGGCCAAGATTGGTCCAATTCATGTCTATTGTGAAAGATCAAGGGAAATAGTCATATGTCGCGCATTTCAAAAAAAGTGATTAGTAAAATTTCTGATATGTTTCTTCAAAACTCGTCCGTCACCCCACTGGGGTTCCGGATATACCCCATTTGTGAAACTCAGGAAAGACCTATGTCTGTCTTTTTTCATTTGGGGACCACTGCGTTGTGGTGAATGCTTATGACATCGCTGTTCACGGCGAGCGACTGCCTCCAAATACTAGATTGCATTCTAGTCTGACAAATTGTAAACTGCCAGTTCAGCGTAATATCGTTGCACAGTGGTCCAAAACGCGAAAAACGTGATCGTTTTGAATAACTTCGAAATGGTTAGTTATAGCGATTTACTATCTTCGGAAGAATTTATGACAATGAGACGCTCCATCTTTATAAGTCAAAAGTTTGATGATTAATCCTCCTTCAAGTGAGATTCAAAATTTATTTCTCATATAATTAAAGATAGCGAATTGGTGTACTCTGCAAAGTTGTAGTAAATTCTTCTACAAGAAACTTTACTGAAGATGGTAATAGTCTATCTTTAATATTCTTTGAGATATATAGCATTATTAGAGGAAATACCGAAAAAATCAATTTTTTCATTATAACTTCTTTCCAAGATTTTTTGGAAGTTCAAAATGTTCTACAAAACTATCACAATTGATGAAATACAAAATTTCGGTGAAGGAAGCAACTTAATATGTTGAGCAGATTCTGAGATATTCACGATTTTTAGTCGAAAAATGGCCTACTTTGCACTCAAATAATTCATGAACGGGCAAAAACGGGCAAACTACTCTATATGTATTTGAAAGTACAAGAAAGATGCTGCAAGATTCTGTATGAATCACTTGTATCCGGTTGTATCCATGGCTCTGGTAGCTGTATTTAAAGAATATCATTTATTAGTCTAAAATATTGATACGAAACATATTCGATAAAACTGTTGAGCTACAGTGGTGGTACCTTCGGCAAAGTGTCGGGAAATATTCTTCTTAGAAACATTGCCGAAGACACCAGTTTGCCACATTTACTAGTTTCTTAGATATGGTGCAATATTTATGGAAAGCCTACTAAAAGCGATTCATTCGGTAATCGCGCATGCTTTGATTACTTGTTTAGCATTGTCACTGTATAGCGTTACATATTCGGTGAACTGAAGAGTGGGACTATGTTCGGCATTCTATGTGGAATGTTCTCACAAGAGACATTGTCGAAGACAGCAGCTTTCTGTCTTGACTGGTTTTTAGATACAGTGCATTGTTCGGTGGTACAGAGAGTAATGCGTTGTCTTATGAGCCATATAGTCGAATCCTAACAAGAAACGATTTTAAGTATAAGTAGGTTGTGTATTAGCTCTGAAATCGGTTGCAAAGTTTGTCAACACAGAAGGTCAAGTTCCACAATAGAATGTAGTACCAGGGCTTGGAACATTAATATAAGCAAACCGTTTACGTTTGCTATGAACGACTTGACAGTTGAATTTGTATTATTATGAAAGAAAGCCTTTTAAAAATTTGTTTATTGTCCACCATCGCGATTACTGCAAATACAAATCATTCGATCCAATAAACAACAACTGACGTAACGCTATACAGGGACAATGCTAAACAAGTAATCATGGCCGGTTGTCACGGTAAAGATAGATACGTCTACCTTTATCAAGGACACATGATAGTGAACTCGAGTGATTCGTAGTTATTCTGCCTAAGCTCGACCCTCATTATCAGAAGGCAAAAATTAAGCCCGCACGATATTAAGCCTGTTCTAATGACCCTGCCACTTCTAGTTTTCCGATCTGTTTACTTCACATCCTTGCTCTCACTTGAGTACTATGGCTCTAAGTTTCATAACTTTCCCTACCCAGTAATCTCTAGCTAATTGAATGTCGTTAAAACGTAAAAAAAGAAAATGTGACTAACATAGTCGAAATAAAAAAGGGGAAACAAGTAATCAAAGCAAGCGCGATTACCGAATGAATCGCTTTTAGTAGGTTTTTCATAAATATTGCACCATATCTAAGAAATTAGTAAAGGTGGCAAACTGGTGTCTTCGGCAATGTTTCTAAGAAGAATATTCCCCGACACTTTGCCGAAGGTACCACCACTGTATCTCAACCGTTTTACCGAATATGTTTCGTATCAATATTTTAGACTAATAAATGATATTCTTTAAATACAGCTACCAGAGCCATGGATACAACCGGATACAAGTGATTCATACAGAATCTTGCAGCATCTTTCTTGTACTTTCAAATACATATAGAGTAGTTTGCCCGTTTTTGCCCGTTCATGAATTATTTGAGTGCAAAGTAGGCCATTTTTCGACTAAAAATCGTGAATATCTCAGAATCTGCTCAACATATTAAGTTGCTTCCTTCACCGAAATTTTGTATTTCATCAATTGTTATGGTTTTGTAGAACATTTTGAACTTCCAAAAAATCTTGGAAAGAAGTTATAATAAAAAATTGATATTTTCGGTATTTCCTCTAATAATGCTCAATATCTCAAAGAATATTAAAGATAGACTATTACCATCTTCAGTAAAGTTTCTTGTAGAAGAATTTACTACAACTTTGCAGAATACACCAATTTGCTATCTTTAATTATATGAGAAATAAATTTTGAATCTCACTTATAGGAGGATTAATCATCAAACTTTTGACTTATAAAGATGAAGCGTCTCATTGTCATAAATTCTTCCGAAGATAGTATATCGCTATAACTAACCATTTCGAAGTTATTCAAAACGATCACGTTTTTCGCGTTTTAAACCACTGTGCGTTGTTTGTTGCTGCAACTGTTGTGAATAAAGAAAGATAACGCTTTATAAGCATTATACCAGCTCTAATGCAAAATGCGCATTAGAATCATGCGTTTTGCATGCAAATCACGAGTCGTGTTTTGGGTACACCTCTTTACAGGACAATCTCTGGGTAAGTGAACGACATTAGTATAATCCCGTGAGTACCTTACTGTTCGCCATAACTTGTTAGAAAATTATTACCAAAAATATTATGAGGCGTTAGATAAGACTAAAGTTTAATAATCAGTCCTTATTGATAGATGTAAACTTCAGTTTATTTCGATTGACCCAAAAAAAGTTTATTTGTTAATAATTACATTTAAACTCATATCTGAAAAAAGGCTTACCCAACTGCGTTCGATGAAACCTACCTACACTGAGGTTTTCAAGAGAATTTTATACCGAATCTAAACATGAATGTTCGAGTAATTTCTCTTGTTTCACTGTAAATGGTCCTCTTGTTACAATTAAGATAAATCAATTACTACTTTCTTGCTATTAATTAATACAGCATCCGAAGAATACTTATTGTCGACTATTATGCGTCCATTATTGATATTTTATTCACAGCGCTCTCTGTAGTATAAATGTATGCATTCTGCATTATTTCTAAAATACAAATTTAAGCGCAACATTTGCTGGTGACAAGTTTAAAATCACCTTACCCAAACTTATTCCTCCCTTCGTAACAAGCTCAGCTCCAACCCCTTGTTAATCATTCAGTAGAACTACTTTCCATTTATCTTTCAATGATAAAACTGCTACTGAAATACCATTCCAGACTTGGACTTGGCTGGTCCCAATTTGTAACGTTCCTAATTGCAACTAGTTAGCAGTAGAGTTGCCATGTCAGTGTAAAAACCTTCCCACTTCCGGCCAATTTCTCCTAAACTGACCTAACATATATCTTTGCCTTTCTGCCCTGCTATACACTATGCAATCTAACTGAACCAGCATTGTCGTCACAGTTTTCCTTCCTCCTGAAAGTCTCAAGTTCTCAGCACAGACTCGGAGACAGCGAGCCGCCCAGAGTTCCAGTGGGCGAGTCATGTTTCATTAAAAATATAAACTTTCTCACCCGAAAACAAATAACAAAGTTTAATTGCATTTCAGCCCTGGTACTGCTGCTGTTTGAGTGAAAAAAAAACTTTCTACTTAACTGGACAGGGAGAGGAAGCCCCCCCTGGGTTGGTATGGTTGCCTGTGATGCACTATTTCGTTTTACTCCAACCGAAAGGAACAGGGGTCCTGCTATAGTTTTTTTTCGCAGCATTTCGCTTGAAATCAGAGTCAAGCCAAGTTGTTTGTAGATTTTTCTCTGTGCGCTGTTGCTTCCATTCATTCAACAACTTCCAGAAACGTAACAATGAGACCTCTCAACGTACCAACTTTTCCTGTAAATAACAATCTCCCGCACTCCGGTTTCCCAGCCAGCCGGAACGAGGTGGCAGTGGCAACAGTAACAAGTATAAAAACACCAACTTGGACCCCCTAGCAGTATCCCAGATGTTTGGTTGTTGGATGATTTCTACTAGAATGAGAATAACTATAGTAGTATTTTTTCAGATTCATGTAGAAGCCTAACCTTTTGTTTTACCAAACCCTCCCTAAATTTATTTGACTTTAGACTTTACAGCTTTATTCAAGGTTACCCAACATATACTCCTACTAGTGTCGTTTCCGTTTTTGTGGCAAGTTACATAATATTTTAGAATGTATGTCAAGGTCTTAATGTGTCCTTCAGTCGAGTGATAGCTTGACAAATTCAAACACAAATATGTGAAATGGGAATCACAAAGCTATTTATAAAATAACAATTCCAGGGATAAATCATATTTATTGCTTTTCAACAGCGTGCTCTGCTAGCGTAACAATTTGTGAAACTGTTTTAAATTACAGTACTTTTCACCTGCTACAGATTGATAAATCAGTGCACCACTGCCTCGCTGTCACAACGCTCCTGGTGCGTATGAACGACCGACTGTGGGTGGCTCTGTAGCGAACAAAAAGCAATCCTTTCGGTTTTGTCGACAGTTTTCACCGGGGTATAAATAAAATTGTTGACGACATTTAAATGAACAAAATTTTAAATTGTATTTAAAACAAGCAGTCTGGATTAGTTTTCCAATTCTCTCTTGTGCGCTGCGTTTCGCCCGGGTGAGAAAAACCGAAAGTAGATTTGTTGTCATTTTCGGTGAATTTCAATGAGTCGAAAGTAAATTAAATGTGATTTCTTGTGTCCCATTACTGTCGCTGATAGGTGGAAAAGGTTGACGGAGTGAGTGAGAGAGATAGAGGAAAGGAAGTAACCACTCAAGTGCGGCTTTGGAAAAGTTAGTCTTCGGTGCGGGATTTTCGTTAAATCCGTGCCTCCTGAAAAGGGATACCAAAGTCGGCTTGCGCCAAAAAGTTGCAAATATTGATGAAGGAATTGCTAATAGAATTAAATGTTTGCATACTTGAGCCGCACTTTGGGGAGCGAAAATTTTCCAACGATAAACAAATTTGCAACGATTCCTCGGAAGGAGATGGCATCCTGTGTCGAAATTCTACTGCTTCTCGATCTCGTTTGGGAGGTAAGATGAAAGGAAAACCAAATTTATTCATCATCGTGCTTCTGGAATTTCATTTGAAAATTTGTTTTCCGACCAGGGAAGCCAGCGCGCGAAACAAGAAAGGCAAATCAATGTGATGTAATTGAAATATTAATTATATTTCAATGCAAACAGAACTAGTGGTACGGCGAACCCTGGCGTTCCCTTACAAGATCGATAGGATTCAAGATAGTCTATTTCGAACGAACGCTGGGAGAAACTCAATTAAGAAATTTCGCTCCCGGGATAAGGTGTGTCCATATAAGAGGAGCGACGGGTTAGAATCCATCGAAATGAGTTCGAGCACGTTGGCATGCATGTCATTATAAGACTGATATTTATTTACGGTTCGCACGAGGATAGTAGTGGTACGGCAGGACAGGACTAGGAAACCCTGCGCCGAAGCTACACGCTGTCAGCTCGCCAAACAAACTCACGAAATCCTCTCTCGTCTAACACTGCAAATATTTGCATAGGAAGAGCATACATTGCATAAATTTTCATTTTGTTGTAATATCAAACATTCAATTTCTATTTTAATATATAAAATTCGTCCCTTCGTGCCTCGGGAGAGGGTGGACTGGTGGACAGTCTACTGTATGTAACGCAGGAATTCGATGTATTCGAACCTTCGAAGCGACTCTCCTCGAAGCTCGTTTGTATCTATTTCACGTCCGTTCGACAGAGGCGTGCATCGACGGACAACGACCGGTCGCACATACGTCCACGCTTGCTAGGCGCTGCAATGAAGCGAGTGGAGTTAGTTTATAACACTCGGGATAACCTGTATCGAAACGCGAGCCAAACAAGCACACTAGCGCAAGTCCAGAGTACTCTTGTAATCTGTGGAATTTGCTACAGACGGTGTTTGTGATTCTGGATATTGGGTCAAAGCTCTATCGGTGTGACAGTTGCAATTTTTGGCGTTTCTCATTAGTTTTCCTTCAAAACATGATATCTACATTATTTGAAAAGAACAAGAAACATTTTAGGTAGTTGAACAGATTATAGGAGCGTTATTTTGTTGAAGAAAGTATATAGCTGCGACGAATTCACAATGGGCCAGAGAGAGAAAATTGAGAAATAAAACCTCTAGCGCTTTAGGTAGGCAATGTTTTCAAATGCTGCCTTCAGAAAAGTATCCTGGTTTTATCTGCGCCATCTTTTAGTGATATAAATCAGTTTGAGTTTTTACGGCACGTGTTGCGTTGTGACGCTAATTTTCTTATTTAGAATTTTAGAGGTTTGAAGTCTTCGGTAAAATTTTAAAATGTTGGCACCAAAGGGAATGTTAATCTAATATAATTAAATTTTATGAAATAATGCAACATTTGAAAAATGTTTTCTTAAATTTTAATTGCAAAATATTGATTGGTGATTGGTGGATATATTCAGAATGGGCTTCACGAGTACATGGCGAACTGTCAAATTCGTTCAAAAAATACCAAAATTGGTAGAATTATAGAGAGTATAACTCAACCGGAAGTCGCTATCTTGGATTTAAAAAAAGTTCCAGTAATTCAGTTGGATCATTTACGTGTTAAGTCCGTTCCAAAAATACCCATATTGTTGGGTTTATCGAAAATATTGCTCAATCGAAAGTCGCCATTTTGAATCATCTACTTGTCAAGCTCGTTCCAAAAGTAGCCATATTGTGAGGGTTATTGAGAATATTGCTCAATCAACGAATTTTAATAAGAATGTGAAACGAACTTTTTGTACGAACTAAATTTCAAATAACGACACTTTTTACGAACTGATTCATTTTTACAAACCCCTGGTTTGGTTCGTAAATGGAGGTTCCAGTGTCATTGGCAGATCCAACTAGCAAAAATAGATTGGTCTGATAAAAAAAAATCAGTATGAGCAGCTTCGTTATTGGATACAGTGTTATTGCCGTGCAAATCAGAAATTTTGACAATATTAGAATTAAACCGAATCCAGCGTTTTGTTTTATAATTTAGAATAATTTTATTTTAAAATTTGAATTGGTATACATCACCGTTTTTTTTGTTTTTTTTTTATCTTACCACGCGTTTAAAATTGTGTTACTGCTTTTGGGTTGATTATCAAGCAACGCTACAGATTAGCTTCGAATATTTTTAAAAACAACTGGAACAGTTATAACCTAGCTCAAACTGCTCATCCACCAAAATATCCAACTAATTTCTGCCATAAAGTAGGCTTAAACCCATTTGACCCGTGCTGTCGAAATACCATGTTATCAGATACCTAGTGATAAAAAACGCATCACGCATATCTGAAATAAGAAACGTGTGTGACAGTAGGACCATTACCCCACGTACGTACAAAATATTTTGGCATGTGAATTCCCTCCGTTTCGTTACCACAACGCGCACATAAAAACAAAAATAAATCAACTTGTCCCAACAAAAACCCACAAGCTGCACACAAACGTCGCACCCTGCAGTTTTGAACTGAATTTTGAACCAACTCTGCCCATCCACTTCGAAAATCAAGTTGCACCCAGTACCGTTTTTACACGTGGTCACACTGCTCTATGACCAGAGGCTCCGGGCTTTTGGGGGTTCCACTATTACGATAGACATACATTCATTTCAGCTACAAGCACTGGTGGTAATAAGAAGCCTATATAAATACTACGGGGTACATATGTACTCCGCGCCATCTTTGGAGCGGTGTGAAGACGAAAATTTGACTTTTATCGACCTGGAACCCTAACCTTAATTCAATTTATAATTTCTAGTAAGAATAGGAAAAGGTGGTATAGACAGTTTGCTTATAGCCTTCGTGGAAGCAGGTGTCAAAGTTGGCGTGGGGTACGTTTGTACCCCAATGTACGGTTGCCGTTAGCGTTTCGTCAGGTTTCGTGCTGTCAGTGGAAATGTGACTCGTGACAATACCAGTTTAAATACTGGTTGTTTACTACATAAGTAACAATTAGTGTTATTAAATCGTTTTTAACCATTTATTCAACTAATTTAATTTAGTTTTGATGTAGAAAAAATCGTTTTCATTTTAGCTGATTTTCATTGTTTTATTGTTGATTTTTCATAGTTTTACAAAACAATAAGTATAATTTGCGCACAGTAACTGCTGTAACAGTAACGTTGCGTGTTACGGATATATTACTGGTCAGATTTTTTTGCCTTTCTCCTATAGAAAGGCTATGCAATTACTCTGTAAACCGACTTTTTAACCGAGGCCCGGAGGGCTGAGTCTCTTATACCATTCGACTCAGTTCGTCGAGTTAGGCAAATGTTTGTGCGTGTGTGTTTGCGTGTATGCATGTATGTGGCCAAAAATAAGCACATCGGTTACTCAGGAATGGCTGAACCGATTTTTTCAAGCTTAGTCTCAAATGAAAGGTACAACGTTCCTATAGGCTGCTATTGAATTTCATTTAATTTCGACTTCCGGTTCCGGAGTTACAGGTTGAAGAGTGGGGTAGCGCATGAAATTCCCATATAAATCGGAATCAGCATGGTATCTAAAAGATGCAAAATTTCATAAAAAGTGTTCGAAAATGTTTAAATTAATAGTTTCAGCTCACTGATGCCCAATCAAACCCATGTAGACCACATTGGACAACTTCGGCGGAACCGGAAGCTTCGGGAAAGTGGTTATGTTCCTAAGTTGAATTCCCATCTGTTTCTCAGAAATGTCTGAGTCGATTTTCACAAAATCAGTATCAAATGAAAGCTAGAATATTCCTATTGAATGCTATTAAATTTCCTTTGAATCGGAGTTCTGGTTCCTGTGTTACAGGTTGAAGTATGCGGCCACATGCGAAATTTCCATATAAACCGGTAATCAATATATGTATAAATGATGCGAAAATAATTAAAATGAGTTACAAATTGCTTGCAATTGTTGGCCGACACTCTTATACCTTTCGCCACATTTCGTTGAGTTCGGAAAACGTCTAAATCGCAATGTTATAGTAATTTTTGTGAAAAAAGTCAAAACTACGATATTTGCACTTTTTGCCTTTCTCATATAGAAAGGTTATGTAATCACTCTAAAAATCGGCAAGCTAATCCCGGCCCGGAGGGTCGAATGTCGTATGCCATTCGACTCAGTTCGTCGAGATCGGAAAATGTCTGTGTATGTATGTATGTGTGTGTGCGTATGTGTGTATGTGGAAAAAAATATCACCTCTGTTTCTCAGAGATGGCTGGACCGATTTGCACAAACTTAGTCTCAAATAAACTGTACAACCTTCCCATCGGCTGCTATTGATTTTTTTATTGATTGGACTTCCGGTTCCAGAGTTACGGGTTGGAGAGTGCGTCCACACAGCAAATTCCCATATAAACCATATAAATAAAAGATGCTCAAAGGGGGGAGTATAGGAAAATTTCAAAATCGAATTTGCATTTTTGATGCCAAATGACTTTAAAATGCATGAAATGTTAAGATTTGATGAAATCTCGAAAAAAATTTTTTTTGGCTAAAATTGACTTTTTTGGACTTTGGCACCTTTTTGCCTTTCTCATATAGAAAGGTTATGCAATCACTCTAAAAATCGTCAACGTAATCCCGGCGATTTTTTACTTATTTAGGCGTAGGTAGGAGTATGCAATGAGGGGTTGCTACTTTAAAATTGAAACTAGTTTAAAATTTCTTAACAAGTTGAAAATTTTCGGCCGCTGATTTCAAGCGATGTTTCAGTGTCCACATATAGCATCTCAAGATCGTGGCTGTCGATCCATTGTATGTATGTGGAAATCGTACTGAATATGTAATATTCATTTCTACCGTTGTATTGAACATAACCAGCCATGGAATCGTAGTTTGGACAAATGAGATATGCACAATTGCACCACTAGGTGGATTAAAACAGGTTTTCTTTAGTTCAAACCAATTTATGCATCATTGTTTCAATAAATTCCGTACTTTCACTTACACAGCTGTTTTCGCAATTAAAATACGGAGAAAGTGATGTATTATACATTTCCTTTGTTTGCATTTTTACCTGCGAAAATTGCGATCAAACGCATGGGGAACGTACCCCAGTGCAACACAGTGGACGGTCTTCGGATAAAAGTTACCCAATCTGGCAGAAAATTACATATTAAGGTAATTTCGGGGTGCTGAGCTCATTTTTAATACCAAAAGTTATAAAAGATGAAATAAATTTTCCCATACAGTGCTATCGAACCTTTCTTATAAGCATAATGTAATTTTTATGAAAAATCTTTTTTACTGATTAGATATAACTGAAACTAGATATAGAAACATAATAATTGGATAAAACTTCTTCCATACCTTACAAAAAGTGGTTTTTTATTTTTTATTTAGTTATTGTTTTGCACTAATCACCATGCTTCTGCATGTCAGCAAACATTTTAAAATGTCGATTTCAAGCCCCTCCGGGAAAAAAGGGCCAAAACGAGACCTTGAAATTCGAAAAGTAGAGATGATTTCCCATAGAATGTATAATAAGTGACCGTTCCGAACTGTTGCACCTGATTGTATAGAATACATTTGTGAAAAAAGAATTTGCTATCAACCCACTTAAAATATATTTGTAATAATATTACATTGTTAGAATCAAATTTTGCAAACATGTTGAAATGATCAACAAAATTTTTTAAATGCCCATTAATATGATACTAGCTGTGCTCAAATCGGATTAAAATTGAAAGAGTTTTTGAAGTGAACATAGATACTGTGATTTCATTAGGATTGTCTGGCACAGCGATGTTTAAATTGCTATTAAAAATATAATCTAAGAAACCCAGGAAAAATAAAAAATATCAATATTTGAAACATAGGTTTTGTCCGGTCTCCGGCCACTGTGCAACGTTCTAGGATGGAAAACGCAAGTGCAACGTTCTAGGGTTAATGCAAGACAGGTTTTTCGTAATTTCTAAAGGACTGCTGAACCCTTAATTTAACCTTTTCATGCCCAATTTTGTGTATATAGGGGTCTAAACTTATTTTTCCTTTGAACATAATGGGCCCGAGAAACACGAAAATTTGTTTTCCATAAAGATAGTTGTTTCGCCTGCAGTGCTTGAAGCTGTCCAACTTTCACATTCCGACGCTCAATACAACTCTCCTAGAATATTTACAACACTCGAATTGCGTGGAAAACGTATTAGAAGACAGTCTAAATTGATAGGTTTTATCAGTTTTCAATAATATTGCAAAATATCGAAGCTATATTAAAAATTACTTTTTCGTCGCAAACGTAAACTGCCCCTGGATCAGAGCTTCATCGGAATTCAATCAGACTAATTACAATACCTTCAATTCTAGAACTAATACTTGTAACTGCTAGTGGTCAAACGAAAGGTTATAGTCACATTTACTTACCTTACTTATTTTTGTAAGCAAATCTTGCCAGTGCAAAAAGTTATAGATGGTTAAAATCGTTATTGATTATAAACCCATGTTCATAAAGTGGTTACTATTTTTCTGAGCACAAATTATGGGACACAGAATGATTCACTTAGCATGTTTTCCGAGAGCCATCTATACCATATATGTCATCTATTTACATGACATTACATGGTTTTCTAATAGATTGTACAGCTCATATTTATAAATTCGAGTCATTTTAAGGATTAGGTTTGAAAGCAACTTTTAACCTTCCGGCAGTCGCGCTAGTGCACTGAGTACACGCTTCTCTGAAAATCAAGCGAAATCGTCTTAGGGCACCAGCGGCTGCTCGTTCAGTGGGCCATATGCGCGACTTCCGGAGGGTTAATACAGTTCGCCTAGCAAAGAAGGCATAGATATTTGTTTTCGATTGGTAAAAATGAGCGTGGAGCTAGTTTGTTATTGTTATACACTCACTTTTTATTACGAGGGGGATCCGCGTAAGTGAAAACCGCGTAAATTTCAAAATCCGCGTAAATAAAGAAATCCATTGAAAAAGGCCGCCAAACACGCCCGACACGTCGCGTCGGGCAGTTTTAAAAACAAATTCGTTGGTTCAAGCTGAATTGACTGAGAAAGCCGTAAATATTCACATAAATTCCAGTTCCAGTCGATACAATACTCAAAGATTATCGGTGTTAGTTTGAAAGAATTCAGTATCGGCGTTTACGTGTAGTGCTTGGCTGCATGCGCTCTACTTACGCAATGAGTTTCGAGGCAATAGCCGGAGTGCTTCCCCTTTCTGAACGGTTCTATAAGCTTTCACTGTGATTTCTAATACGTAGTGGAATAATGAATTCACTCGTAATCAATAATTTCAAAGTATTACACAGCTTGAAAGTACAACAACGTATGTCCTAGTCCATCAATCTTAAATCCTGCTGAAAACATGCCGCTGCACTTTAACAGCTTATAGATTACTTTTGGTCTAATAATGAGGCATCTCACACAAGGTATTCTTGATCAACAGTTTTTTCGGCATTTAATTAGCAAGGGACTGGAAGGTGAAGTATATTTTTCAATATTTAGAGCCATAGTACTCAAGGGAGAGCAAGGAGTTGAAGGGAGAAAGTTTAGAAAAGCGTGGAAGGATCATATATGCAAGCTTAGAGCTCACCGGCGTTTTAACCTTTTGTCTACTACCGTAGGAGTCAGGGTCTTTTGGCATTAGAAATGCGAATCACCTGAGTCTACGGCATGTCCGGACAAGCGTAAAGTAACTTGTTACTTCATGCTGTCGGAACCGACTCGTTCCGACAGCATGAAGTAGCAATATCTCAAAGTCCTTCGGCATAAGGCCCTTTCTGATTCAAGATGGACAATGGGCGATAAAGGGCAGTGGTTGCATATTATCTCAAACGTTTCAGTTAAACTTTGGTTTAGAGTTTCGATCTGCCAAGATTGATTCGTTTCGTGTTCTTTTTAATGTCAAAAAGTTTTATGAAATTATGTGATTGCTAAATATTTGTACGAATGCATGAAGCTATGAATGTTTCGGAATGGCCCAATGGAAACTTGAATGGTTTGAATGAAAATTCATTAGCAAATAGTCTTTGTTTTGCTATGACAATTTAAACATGATTTTAAATAATGCTTGAAATCATTAATATCGGTTTATGCAAAACGGGAACTAACATCGCTCTAAACGCACGCTACTGCAATTCCGCCGCTAGCAACGTGTATTCCAAGAAACTAATTAGCCTTGCTGAGTAGCACAAAACTATTCAGAAATTTTCCCACAAACCCTTATCTACAGAACACCGTTCTAATCTGAATCTATTCGGTACGCTGAAAAAGCTAGAGAACCTTCATGCCACGTCTGCACACGACACGTATGTAGGGCTTGCACTCCGACTGTCAAAAATGTCTTTCACGCATAGCGTATGCCCGATGCAGCTGAGCCAACATATCCGCCGTGAATGTAACGCATTTCACCAACCCCCCACCTTCAACAAGAATTCAGTGCGAAAACGAGCACCCCGGTGCACGGAAAATCCAGCATATTTTCCTTCGGATGTTTCACAACCGAAACGCTCCACACACCGTCGACAGATTATAAAAATGTTGAACCTGAATTTATAGCACTGGGTGCCGAGTTTCGAAGTTCGAAAAAGTCATTTGGGGAAATTGCTCGGCTCGCCAGTTCCGTTCGGTTGAAGCCGGGACAACAATTGGACACACTCTATTTGTCAAGGGCAAATATTGGAAGTCATCCGTACTTCGTTTGCCTTCCGGCGCTTCGCTGTCACCGGTGCCGGTTCCCTGTTGGCTTGCCGACCGAGCGACTGACTAACCAGACGCCCCCATTTACAAATACGCGTATTATTACTGCGTTCTACTTTCGGTCGGTGGTAGCGGAGTCGATGTCTGTTTGATGTAATTGAAGTCAAATTGTTGGATGTAATCGAGTGCTTGAAATTTGGTGTAATCATTTCTTTTGGACAAATATGCGTGGTTCGATGTGTGGGTGAGGGGTTCGGTGTAGTTGATCTGGAACATTTTTATCATTTCGAGTCGATTTCAATTGTAACGAGATATAAAAAGCCGTGGCACTACAATCGATTTGCGGAGTTTTCGCCTGTTGTTTCAACAGATTGTGAGACCGATTCTTAGAATACATGACAATTGCATGGCTAGTGCTATGGTACTAACACTGAGAACCTTCCTCGTAACGGAATACTGTATGGAAAAACAGAGATTGCATAGTCTTTGGCTATTATTTTTGCCAACAAACCATTATCACGAAAGAAAGAAAAATGGTCAATGCTCTTGGGAACAGTGTTCCCATTGATAAAAAGCTACCTCAATAGACATCGAACAAAAAATGTTAAACAGTAAGCTCGTTCGTTCGATAAAAGTAGATAATCGTAGTTTGGTCCAGAAATGGTTTGACTGTAAGTAATTTTAACCGGTACTTGCCATAACAAAAGCAAATTTTACGCAAGTTTCAAACTTCGTCGATTACAGTTATCCATACTGTAATATTTTCAGAATTTATAAATTTTTCAATCTCGAAATCTGACTTATTTATTAATTTAGATGGTGACGATTCTCCTTATTCGAAATAGTTGACGAAATTGGAAAATACATATTCCAATTCATAGTACAGGAGAGCCATAATTATCCCCTCTCTTTGTAGCTCGCATGACAAACAAAGTCGTGAGCGAAAGCCATAACAATCAAAAGTCCACCCCTGCCCATCAAAATTTCCCAGTCCACTTCAGAGTCCTGTTGTAGTTCTGCGATGATGCCATTCATTGTCTCTCACTATGCGATAAAAATAATACTAAAACGAAATATCGAAAGTAATTAAGGCACGAGACGTGACGACGTTTTTCCGACCTCGGACTTCGAAAGTCCATACTTTCCGCACTATCGATCTCGTTGTGTAGTCTATAGTCAATAAAGGAGCAGTTTATCGGGACTGAGGATAGTTGAATGCACCACTTCAATTGGGAGCGTTATCTGATCGCTTTGTTTTTCTTCCGATTTGCCGTTCGGCGCCGGGGGGCGTTGTTGCGAAGAGATGGTAATTAAAAACGGAAAGTAATTAGAAGCGATAACGTTGGCCCCCTTGTGCGTCTTCGGTTCGGACACATTCTCGGTTTGGCGCAGTAGGAAACGGGGAAACCACACCGACATTGAATTAGGGAGCGAGTGAGAGAGACAGACAGAATTTGAAACAATGAAAAACAATATTCAAACAGAGCGAAAAACAGAGAGCGCTATTTGTGTGTTTGGTTTTGCTGTTTCTGTTGACTTTTTTTTTTATAAAAAGGATTCACATATGTATAGAGAAAGAGTAATAATAAACATTGACACATAAACAATGAACGACCGGACGACGACGCGTAACAAAAAATTAAAATATATGTATATAACGAGGAAAAACACAGCTCTATTGTAGCTATTATTAAATATATATATTTATACGAGAAATGGGTGCATAAAACTATAATCGAAGTGGTGTTAGTGAACAGAGATTTGCACTTACCAACACCCGGATAGGGCTGGATGCCGGGATACGCTGCGTGGGGTAGTGCGGCGTCCCCGTTTGGAAGTCCTTGAGCCGGTATCGAGAGATGGAGCGCATCTATGTAAATGGCTGAATCAATACATTACTGTGATTTTTGAGGAAGCAAAGAAACAACGTGGCACAACAGTCCAACGAGAACTGGGGACTACTTACGCCCTGGGTAGGTTTGGGGAATTCCGTTGGTGTAGACCGCTTCGGAACCGGCCGGCTGTCCGTTTGGAGTTTGTGCTGCCATGTTGAAGGTCGGCATCGTCGGCGATGGTAGCGATGGGATAGCACCGTTTACGGGTTGTCCTGAACCTGGCGGGCGTGAAGAAACGGGGTGACAATCAGTCGCTGCTTCACAGGGAAGCGCCAGTTGATACCCACCGTTCAACGCATGAGGTATTTGTGTTGCGAGTGCTGCCATTGGGTTGATATAGGTTCCTTGTGCGGTGGCCGCGGCCATCAGTGCTGCTTGTTGCTGTTGTGCGTAGGCACCGTACGGTCCGAACTGGTTGAAGACGAACGGGGACAGCAGGTTCATATGACCGGCCATTTGCTGCATACGACGGAGTTGCCTCTCTTTCTCGGTGTCCGCAAACTTGACCACTAAGCTAGAGGACGCACCCTGCAAAACGGGAAGATAAATAACCAGTGTTAATTTCGTAAATCATAAATGGTTGGATTTTGATTCGCTCGTATAAATCATCATTCTGCTCGAGAAAAGACTAAACAACAGACGACATATAATTTATATCCATTAATGATTATTACACCAAATTGTGTACTATGGTGACACGAATAGCATGACGAAAAAAATCCTTGGAAGAAGGCGTGAAACAAGTTTTTTCGACATGATTAATAGTGTACAGTTCGGAGGCAGTTTGTGTTTCAATGTTTGTAGAAGGTAAAGTTACTGCGTACATACAACCGAGTTAGTGTTTTATAGTTTAGTTATCTTCTTTGTTTGATTACTGGCATCGTGGCTTACGGTATGATACCGTCAAACAAACAGTATATACAAAAGGGCTAATTTGCAAGGCATGAATTGGTCTGGTAATGATGGTATGGTTTTACTGTTTTAGATTCGGGTAATTAATGTTTTTGTATTCTAGTGCTTCAAATAAGAATGGATTTGATCGTATATTACGTTATTAAAAAAGCTACGTGTCGTATCTTATCTTAATTGACCAGTTATTTTTTCGCGACAGCAGCCATCAGTACAACTCAGATGGTCAGAAAGTAAATAGTTTTAAGGTTGGACAGAGAAAGGGTAAAATTCGCAAACGAAAAAAGCAGTTTCTTTCCACACCGTATGTCAGATCTTCATAAAAATCAATCAGCAGTACTGTAACAACATTCTACATACGCTGATTGATTTTTATGAAGGTCTGAAAAACGGTGTGGAAAAAACTGCTTTTTTCGTTTGCGAATTTTGCGCATTCTCTGTCCAACCTTAAGAGTCTTAGAAACATATAAAACACATCTTCTTTTAACATTCTTTTTGATGACAAAAAATTGAAAGACAAAAGGTCGAATAGGCAATAAGTCGAAGGACGAAAGGTCGAATGGGCAGATGGTCAAAAAGACAAAAGTCCGAATAAATGCTTTTTTCCATATATTGAACTCATATATGGTTTGAGCTCATAAAATTATTTTATATTCAAATTGTAATTAAAACATTACTGTTATTCCGTGAAAAAATTTTCCATGTATATAGAGAATTCCATAAAACATAGGACAATTATGCATATAATGGCAGTTTAAAAAATGAACAGTTTTCAAAGTAATTAATTAAGTAATAATTTGCAGGGAAAACTGGGCCAATTCGGACCTAATAAGATTTATTGAGCTACAGAATGGAACTTTGTCAACCTATTTGCAAAAACCTTTTTTCCTAAAAGCCTTTAAGTTTATGCGCTCTTGAACAATAGATTCCAAAACGCCCGAGTTTTCCCAACCCTTGTCCGGCCTACACGTTTTTCGCAATAGAAGTAATAAAAAGTCATTCCTGTATGTTTCAATATATAATTTGAATATTTCGATTCGAATTATACTAAATAAGTCATTAAGTGACTTTACGCTTGTCCGGACGTGCCACAGACACAGGTCATTCGAAATTAATGCTAATGCTGACTCCTTCGTGTAAAAGACAAAAGGTTAAGTTGCCGGGAAACTCTAAGCTTGCCCATATGACCTTATTCCACGCATTTCTAAACTTTCTTCCTTCAACTCCTTGCTCTTCCTTGAGTACTATGGCTCTTAATATTGAAAAATATTTCACACCTTCCAGTCCCTTGCTAATTAAATGTGTGTCGTTACAATATAAAAATATACTAAATAAATTAATCGGAATTCGAGTCTGGTTCGATGTAATTTATTTGTTTTCCTCGTATGCGATTACTAGATCGCGTTGGCAAGCTAGTCGGTGGTGTTACATGAGATTCTCGCTGAGCTGCTTTCACACAAAAAAAAAATAAGTTAATAAATTTATGAACAAAAATTAACGATTTCGTGAACTGAACGATTCACGAAAAGCGTGACCAAGTTCTTGAAATTATGGACAATAAACCTCATATTCATTAAACTATTTGGTCGGTGTTAAGTCAGACCGGACTAAGTCGCAAAACATAAAAAATAAGATAATGATAGCACTGGATAAAGAATTTCTTCAGCTACATTCGACTTATGTCAGATTTAAAAATTTAAAATAAATAACAATAAACAACAATTATGGCAAAAACAAATTTCTAATTGTAACTTAAAGGATACTGCGATTCAAACTTTAAACTCGTTTTTCTTGAAATCAATATATTGCCACTTAGTCCTGTCTGACTTAACACAACATTTGCAGAGTTGCATGAAATTGAGAATGATTACGGATGTCTTTTAAAATTCACAAGCACTTAAGATAGATCGTGAATCATGTACTATGAATCATGAACTAGTGAACAAATGATTAATAATGTTTTATGATTTTGTAGACTTTCAGGAGAGCGAATGGTGAGTTGTGAAAATTATACTAGGAATCATGAACCAGTTCACGAACACATGAACAACATTTTATGATTTTGTGAACTATTTCACGAGCCCACATGACCAGGTTGTAACTGTTATACTATGAATCATGAATCAGTTTAAGTTTCCATGAGCATGATCTCATTATTTTCTGAACTATTTCACAAGCACGAGTGGTCAGTCGCTAGGGATCATGAATCAGTTCACGTATACATAAATAACATTTTATGATTTTGTGAACTATTTCACGAACACGGATATTGAATCGTGACTAATATATTAGGAATCATGAACTAGTTCTCGATGATTGAAAGGATTCATGAATAATATTCCTAAAGTTCGTGAAATAGTTCACGAGAAAATATATTTTGATTTTGTGAACTACTTCACCACCACGAAAACCAGATCATGTTCAAGATGTAACAAATCATAAATCAGTTCACGTCGCATAGTCGGACTCTCAATCATCAACTATGAACAAATCACGATTCAATCTTTGGTTTTATGGATAATGATCATAACATTGTGAACTAGTTCACGTACAGAAATTCTATTTGGTAATGGTATGGCGGAAACCGTGACTGAAGTTTACAAATCAAAAACAAATATCTCCACTAATAAAAGCGTTATATAGGCGTTACTGAATGGAAGTGGAACATAGTTATAAAACACTTGATTTTTGTTCATTGTCCTATTTTCGTAACGTAAAAACGTGATTGTTCTGGAATTCATGGTACTTTGTTCACGGTTTTGGGAAAAAAAATTCCGTGCATTGTTACTTCCTTCCTCTTAGAGGCTAAGAGCAAGAGTGGGTTAAAAAATCACTGCAATTAAAAACCGGTTTAAGTACCAGTCAGAGCAGAAATGGGATAAAAAGCCTTTGCGCAAAAATGGGTTAAAAGTTCTACCAATTTTGCTCTGAGAGGAGTAGCGCCATTTTGAAATCCAAGATGGCGTCTTCCAGTTCCCACAAAATAGTGCGAACCATCTTCAATGTGTATGTCATTTGAAAGAGGGTAGTTCCGTTCCAATTTTTTCAAAAATTTCTTCGCAATAATTTAGGTGGAGCCCTAAATCCCTGCCATTATTTGAATTTGTTCTGCTCCCAAGCCCAGCTCGTTGGGAAAATTCGATGGTCAATATTCATACACAAAGTTGAATTAATCGATCTGCCTGTCGGTTGCCCAGTTAGCGTTGGCATTATGTGTGCTTTGCTTGTATGCACGGTAATGGGCGATGTCAAATGGTCGATGTTAAGTCAGACCGGACTAAGTCGCAAAACATCGTTAATCATTGCGCTGGTTAAAAAATTTCTTCAGCTATATTCGACTTTTGCCAGATTTGAAATATGAAACATCAAACTAGAATTATGGTAAAAATTATTTTCCAATTATAACGTAAAGGATGCTGCGATGTAAACTTTAAACTCATTTTTCTCGAAATCAATACATTGTCACTTAGTCCGGTCTGACCTAACACCGACCAAATGTAATAGGAGTATTGCGCGGTTTGGATTTAGGCCTACTTATGTGCTTTGCTTGTATGCACGGTAATGGGCGATGTCAAATGGTCGATGTTAAGTCAGACCGGACTAAGTCGCAAAACATCGTTAATCATTGCGCTGGTTAAAAAATTTCTTCAGCTATATTCGACTTTTGCCAGATTTGAAATATGAAACATCAAACTAGAATTATGGTAAAAATTATTTTCCAATTATAACGTAAAGGATGCTGCGATGTAAACTTTAAACTCATTTTTCTCGAAATCAATACATTGTCACTTAGTCCGGTCTGACCTAACACCGACCAAATGTAATAGGAGTATTGCGCGGTTTGGATTTAGGCCTACTTATGTAGTCTTGTCATGTTCGATACGTTCCCGCGGAATATAGCAATCCGATCGAGTTGACCGAATATTTTTTCCTGTGACACTTGGTTCCCGAAAATGTTAGGCAAATATGAAAACCAGATTGCCCCGTGTCAGTTATGTACACTAACTGCCCTTCGTGAAATGTTCTAAGACAAAGATTATTGAATGAACAAAATAAGAAAAATAAATCTTTGTGATTGCCGTCTTTGTTGGCTTTAGCTTATTGTAATTGTAATAAGTTATTTCCTTTTTTAGCATTGTAATTCTAATTAGTTTATTATCTCTTGATCCCAATTATAAGCAAGTTTAAGCATTGTATTGAAATGCATCTAAATTACCGTGTATCAGTTTTTTTTGCAAAACTGAACCAAATGAATTCATCCCGTGAATCCGGATTTCTGGAGGTTATGTTTTTTGTTGGACACATGACGCTTAAAAAATAGATTTTGCAAAATACTCAGAAAAACTAACAAAAGACTAAAGAGTAAAGAACTGTTTCAAATATAATTATATCATGAAGAAACTATCAATACAAAAGTTTTTTATTAACTTTTAACGTATTTTGAAAATGCTTTATATTTCCCAGAAATAAATTATAAATTCATAGAATAAATATTATTTCAAATCATAATGCTCAAAACGCAAACCTTCTAAATATGCAAGTGTTTTCAGGGTATTTTAAAGTTAGATTTATAAATCTCATTCTTAGAAATATACGATCCGACAGATTTTAGGCTCGAAATCGATTCAATGCATTCTGTCAAAACCGTCCGATTACATTTGCTATGATATACGTAGCAAGCGAACAAATCTACTACTAATTTTAAATACTTCCGGTGCCGACATCAACCGGCTCAGAAACTAATTAAAAAGTTGGCAGAAATTATCCTAATTATCCTGCGAATATACTTTCCATCCACCGCATACCGTTATGACAGAGAGCAACATGCCGAAAAAAAACTACACCAAAAGCAGACATTTAAATGGTTCTCTACCGATCCAGCGTTCCACCTGTTGCGAACAACTTTGCAACCAGCACGGAATCTCATCCCCGAGCCCTACCGATGGCCTTGCTTTGTGTCGAAGCGGAAAAACTACACGAAACATGCCCGCACATAAATATGCACAGCCTGGCTGGCTGGCTGCCTCGCTGGGGCCGGACCATTAGCTCTGTGGCTGTGGGCACTTGTAGCGCTCAACTAACGTGTTGCTTCAGCCCATCCTTCCAGAACTGGCCGTAGCGTAAAATCAAAAGGCGAACTCTCGGTGCAAAGAGGGGGATGGAAAAACTATGACTATAAAACCGGTTGTTCCGGTGGCCGGGGAATAATGATTTTTTTTATTCTCTCAACTCCTATTCTCGGTCGTGCTTCACTGGTAGGCTTCTCTGTAGTTTTGACTGATATTGTGTTCAACTTGTCGACAGTGTGTTTGAGCTAGCCAGAAAAAAAACAACGGCCCAAAATTGTTGCATGCGACAAAACAATTTTGCCGTCATCTGGTCGCTTTTGTTCGGTTTTTAAATCGCTATTGTTAACCAGAAACGCACACCTGATAAATCTGTGTACGATGATTCAACATAATTGCGAGCAGGCAAACATAAAGCGAGGAAAAAACGACGTCAACACGAACTGACGCCTATACGGTGCGGTGCCCTCGATTAAACGACATCATTCCAGGTGAGTAGGTGACAATTGATGGCGAAATGACGGCATTCGGCAAGAGGTCGAAATGTTTCTTCGGCGGGGGTGGCGATTTTCGGCGGCGCATCTCAGCCCTACTATGAGCACGTTATTAATGACGACAATTTCCGACCGCGAACGTGTGACTGTGACTCCTAATGAAGTCCCCACTTAGCTGGTAGGCTCAGCACGATAAAGCCGCCCCGGAAAAGGAAGTGACTCCTTGAATGCGGTGTCTCGCTTCTAGGCAGGTAAGGTGAGCTTATAAATGACGATAAATTACATGATATGATATTTCTATTGTGTCGAGTTGCTGCTGCTTCGGTGGGAAATTGAGCCGTTATTGATTCGGCTCACTGTCGGCTCGGGCCGGGGTATCAAAGTAGTCGTTATGATGGTGCTACTTTCGCCGATAAAGGAGGCAGTGATTAATTGAAATCGTAGGTGTCCGCTCTGAGCGAGTCGATTGCTGTAGCAAATTGAGCAGTGGTGTGTTGATAAGTGTATGATCAATGGGGTGCCTGTTTTGTGAGCGTTTGGAATGTGATCTCCGGGAGATGTGTTGTCGTATTCATAAAATTATTTCGTCTTGTATTGAACGCTTTTAAAATTTTCAAGAAATTAAGAACAACTATTCAGGCATTTTTTAATTTTAATTTTCATTTTACTCCATCGACCAAATTTTTATACAACTGGGTTTCCATTTTCAATTCATCTAAACTCTCATCAAACGGACCGAATTTTCATAATGTTTGGGACAAGCATCCCCAAGTACTTTCTTCATAATAACCCAACATTTTTAACCCATTCATGCCCATGTTGTTTGTGGACAACAACCTTTTTAAACAGCTATAACTTGTGATTGATGAAAGATTTGCTCACAAAAACAAGTAAGGCTAATAATCGTGACTATTGAGTATTAATAGTTACAAGGATCAGTTCTAGAACTGAAGTTATTACAATTAGTCTGATTGAATTCCGATGGAGCAGTGCTGCCAGGAACAGTTTACATTGGCGTCAGAAAAGAAATTTTTTATATATCTTCGTTATGTTGCAATATTATTGAAAACTGATATAACTTATCAACTTAGACTGTTTTTGGGAACGTTTTCCACGCAATTGGACTATTGTAAATATTCTAGGAAAATTGTATTGAGCATTGTACGATAAAAATTGAGCAGCTTCCAGCACTGCGAAGGAAGCACGTATCTTTATGAAAACAAGTTTTTCGTATTTCTTGACCCCACCGTTTTCAAGGAAAAATAGTTTTGAAACCCTACATGCACTAGAAAAAAATTGGGCATGAAAGGGTTAATTGAACGAAGATCTGAAAAATTGGATAACCTGGTAGACTCGATAATTCTTTTTTTTTGGCAAATTCACATTGTTCGCCCCGTACCAATTCAACCTGTTTCTAGTGCAGTAACAGGGCACCAGGTCAGATAAATAACCGAACACTTGTAACTCTTTATAAATATTAAGAGTAGATTCTGAAGATAATATTGCCATACGTGCTTTGTTCCAGAAGTGATTTTATGAATGCTTATTTCACCCCCGGGGAGAATTTTGAAGTACTTTCTTATTGTTCTTCACAAGGCTTGCGATGGAATTCAGTTTAGAATTCTGCTTTAATATGCTTCAGTATTCGGTTTGAATCTTTCTCAGAGTTCTAAAGGAAATCTTCTTAGAATTCTAATAGAATTCTTCTCTGTATTTTTCATTATCCTCTTCAGGATTCTGATAGAATTCCTCTTAGAGCATTTTCATGGAGTAGAAAAACGTTAGAATACAAAAAAATCTGGAGAAGAATTACCTCATATGTGTGAGCAGATTTTCATCAGAATCATGAACGATTTTTCATCAGTATTCTTGATTGGTCGTCGATACTGTCAGATTACTGCTGTATTTCTCTGAAATCGACTTGGTTCTCAAAACTTCCCAGCAAATTCACATAGGTTCATCTATGTAACGAAAACCAAAAATACGGATGCGCAATTGCATTACTGCAGGGCAGTTGCATATCAAATGATATAAAGTTCCGTAATCAAAATCACAAAGATCATACGAATAATACTCAGCACGCTGAATAAGAGCCAATGATAATTCAGTTTGCCACGTCCTGTCAGTACCCTGACTAGATTGCCTCAATTATGCTTGGAAAATGCAACAAATTTTTCAACATATTTGAACTCACACCCGTCAGATTTTTTTTTTTATTTGAACGTAAGTTTGCAAGCTACGCTAGTAGTTTGCATATTCAGATGCAACCCAAGAGCAAATCTTGTGCTTTATCCAACTTATCGACAGTGGTAGAACTAGTTCGTGACCAAAGAAGTCATTCGCAACGCCCGCTCACTCATTTCCAATAATACCTGAAATTCAAAGTTCTTAGATTTCAGTTCATCATGCGATCACTAAATTCTATCTCGAATCTGCCGGAAAAAGCTTTCAGGGCAGCCTTACTGTCAGGTCAAAAATAGTTTCTTTTACCGTGAATTCCCCATTCAAGTGCCAATTGTACGCCACACAGAATCGCGAAGATTTCTGTTTGGAATGCGGTACAGTATCTACTAAGCGAAAGAGATTGACTATTTTTGTCATTTCACAACAATAGACAAAGAACCGTCAATATAACAAACTACGTATTCTTCAAGTTATCGCTTCATCCAGCCAGTCAGCCATTCTACAGGAGGAGGGATTCTCACATCGAAACTTATAAATGGAAAACAACGTGTGAGTGTAACGTCACTGGGAGCAAGTATGTACTCATTCCGAGTATGCATTTTGTGGCTTGTTGCATGGTCTATTGAGCCATATAAACTTTCTTGATTGTGACATCGAGGTTTAGTTTTGCTTCAAAAATTACCCCAACGTACTTAATTTCATCAGCGACAATAATTTCACAGTCAAAGAACTGAAATGTCCAAGCTCTGTTTGTATTGGTTTAACTGATAGTCTAGTATATAGATATCTTTGCTCGACAACACGATGAACATTATATGATGATCATCGGTAAAACTATATGGCGGAAACCAAAGCTCATTAAGTTTACTGAAGAAGCCATCGGCGACAAGGTTCCATAGAAGTGGTGATAGCATACCACCTTGAGGACATCCGCAGACACTCAGTTTTCTTTCATTATCAAATATCGGTTGCTAAGCATTGCGTGTATCCATTTCGTGATATATGAAGGTACTCCATGACTATGTGCTGCTTCCAAAATAGGTTCGAAAGACACGTTGTCAAAACACTCCTAAGCTTGATTGATTTTGAGAAAGAGCATTTTTAATCTTGTGGGCAACATCCCGCTGATACGTATGCAGCGGGTGCTCGCCCAAACTAGCATTTTGAAAATAGTGATCGATTAAACGTTGTACTAATTTGAGAAGGAAATAGGTCAGACCGATCGGTCTAAAGCTCCTTCTCATAAGTAACGCGTAACCTTTGGGAATGAACTTTACAATTATTTCCCGCCACGCTAATGGAATGTATCCCGTTGCACGACAAGCGAAAACTTTTTTCAAAATATGCTTGAAGTATTCATATCCTTTTTTTATTATAGAGGTTTTAACCTTAGGATCATTCACCTCTTTTCGGGTTAGAAAAATGTCTTTGGAAAAAATTCTAACCCTATGTGCAGTGTTGGGAATCGAACCCAGGTGAGATGCGTACAATGCAATCGATTTAATAACTACGCTATGCCCGTCCCCTATTTATATCCTCTTTGAAGTAGAGTTGGAATGCTTTCATATTTTCCCTGAGACTTATACGGAGCAAAACTTTAAACCTACCATTTGATCGATTCCGTTGTCACAATTCTACGAGTAAATAACCAAGTTTTAAAACTACCCGAATAGAACTCAGAAGCAGTCGTCGATGATGTTTGTGTACTACATCATTGTTAGACGAGTATTCACCATTATCAGTTCTAATTGAACTGACATGAAAGGTTTTCGATTTCGGAAGTAACTTATTTCGTCTACTAGTCTCGTTGAGATTTGAAAGTTTTGAGCACTCCCAATCACTTCACTCGAAGAGTATTTCTGTATGCTTTGCAAGCCAACTTCGATGCCTCCAATCCGCCTCTGCGTTTACGATTACAAGCTCCTCTACATCACTTTTTGAGTCGAACAAGTTCGGTATTCCACCAAGGTGTTCCTCTAGAAGCACGAATAACCCAAAACGGACAAACCGCTTGGTATGCTGCTACTGTGAGTAAGTTTGTTTGATCTCTCCTTCGTGGAGGTCCTAGTTCGTAGATTTAGGATTACGAAATGTGACGATATCTAGCGACATGCTTAAATGATCCAAGACGATGTACTTATGATCAGAAAATGAAAAGGTTCGAGCTCGTTAGGTACATTTGCATCACTGCCGATTACGAGAGTTTTGCTACAATGTGATACAACCCTTTTCAAATCATCGGAAGGTGGTGGTACATTATGCAACAAGTATACCGGACAATATACGTCTCTCATGTTTATGTTATAAACAGTCATATTGTTCGTGACAGCACAAATATCGCGAATTGTTAGGTCGGATATAAGACATACGTCAATAGGAATGTTCACAAGTATTCAATCACGAGGCATTTCACGTGGATTTGTCATGTAATTTTTATTCAAAGCTACGAAGACTAATTTTGGGAATTGAATCCTGCGTCATTTAGATCATGTGAACAATTTTTATGCATTAGAAAGATCAGACTGACGCTTTCGTTAGCTTATGTTTTCGTTAAGTCAAAAAAAAAATGCTTGGAACTATAAATACGTTTAAGACGTTTAATATAATACGTCATATTATATTTAGAAAAAACCAAAGAATATGCTGTGTGCGGCCCCGAATTAGTGTATTGCGATATCTATGTTCATTGAAGTTTTACTTGATAATCCAACTTAGAGCCTGAAGTTCAATAGCCGTAGTTTATTTTTCCAATCAATCCATTGAATACGTTGAAAATAAATTACCGTTGAAATCATCGAGGCTAAATCAAATGAAACTCCAAGAATTGAATTCCCCGACTGCCAGCAGCAAAACAATGGGATACATAATCCCACCGCACGTCAACGCATACCGGCATCTCCTCAGACAACAAAGACACAATTTCGAACAGCCAAATACGTATGCAACAGTTTCTAATGTGTTTTCGATCCAATTTGCCAAATTGTTGTGCAATCCAACCGGCAACGTAGCCAACAAAGATCAATTCCCGGTTTGAATACCAATTTCCTTCTTCCCCATGTAAAGGAAGCGAGGCGTAAAACTTTTCCTGCAATTCAGTCAAATCGTACGAAAACGTCGGGGGTTCGAAATATCAAGTACGTGTCAAAGCAATCGTTAACCTATGTCAAACTCGACAGGCAGGGGTCGACTGCTTGGTACCTGGTAGAAACCGGGCTTTGCTCCAGTTTGCAAATCGATAATCACGTTGATTAGTTTTCCCGCTTCGTTCAGTTCAACTCTTTCGGAGGGGGATGGGGGGGGGGGGGGGGTACAAACCCTGCTGCGGTGCATAAACCTGAATAGACACTTGAACGAATTTTCGCTCATCCTGCTGGTTCAAGAGGCCCTTCCTAAAGGCTTATCCTAGAAGAACCATCTTCAGTCACGTCTGCGGTTTTAATGCGATGAGGAAGAGGCAAGCCGCGAAAATGCACTATCGATGATGGTGCGGTGTTACGATTTCAGTCAAGTGGAAACGTCTTTTGTACCGAGCACCGATGCCGATGATGATGATGATGAGAAGGACCAGCCAACAAACGGAAACCATCCTCGCCTCAGTGCTTCCGGGTTTGCTACTGCTTCATGGTTACATGCCACATTTCTTTCATTTTCCACTTGAATGATAAATAGTTTGTGGAATAGCACAGCAACCGCACATGTACGGAATGCCCCCTGTATCCTCCGGACCGACAGGACCCATCACGCTGGCGACACTTCTGTTGACTGCCGGGTGCACAACACCCATACACATCCCAGAGTTGTGCTTCAACCGCAAATCTAATATCGCCTTTGAATATTTCAAATCAAATCTGAGAAGTTCATTTATTATGCAGGGAACAGATTACGGCCAGCTTCTCTGCTTAACTTGCTGGATGCTGGATGAATGTAAAAGTGCACAGATTGGAAATTTTGCAGTTTTGGCGTAGCATCGTTTTTCGGATATTGGGCAGTTAAAGCTGGGAAAGGTGACAGAAAAAAAAATTTGAGCCGTTGCTTTTATAACATTTTGATTTTTTGTCTAATTTTATGCTTGTTCCAGAATTGACATTTAGCGAAATTTTGAGTAATAAATACTTCCACTAAAAATTAAAAAAAAAATCATGTGGAATTTTTCTATCAACATACTGAAACACAAAAAAGGATGAAATTTTTTTTTTAATATCGTATTATAACGTTTATGAATAACGTAAAATTAAATTAACTACGGAATTTGAGTTTTGAGAAAATAGCTTAAAGTATTTTTTCATACCTATAGTACAGAAGAGCCTGAGTTATAATATTTTAGGTAGTTTTTTGACGACTGTTCATGGAAAAAAATCCGTTCATAAATTCACAAAAAAGATCACGATTTCGTGAACTGAACGATTTATTGAAACCGTGATCAAGTTCTTGAAATTATGAATAATAAACCTCGTATTCATGAAACTTTTTCTGTATCCAAACAACTAGTTCGCCCCGAACGTATACATAGCGTTATATTGGAATGTTAGGTTGCGTTATTGTGATTGTTCCCTAGACATGTTTAGTTTTCATTATAAATCTGGTTCATATTTTCATACGATTTTCATAATTGCAGTATTTTGCCATTCGTCACGATTTGGAGTCTTCTGAACTTTGTACGTATGCATTCCCTCCCGGTTCCTTGGTTATTTGAACGAAAGACTTTGACAAATTTAACCTTTTGGCTACATCTCTGACCGATGCCTTGGGATTCCGCTTAAACACTTTCACTATACGCTTGTGATCCTAATCACTAATAGAACATTCATTCTGACCACATTTCTTCTTCCGTTTGATGCTCAGAGTTTGGTAGTAATTTTAATCACCCGACTGGGGATGGGCATAGCGTAGTTGGTAAATCGATTGCATTATACGCGACTCACATGGGTTCGAATCCCAACTCCGCACATAGGGTTAGAAATTTTTCTTAAGAGATTTTTCTAGCTTGAAGAGGCGAATGGCCTTAAGGTTAAAACTTCTGTAATCGAAAAAATCACACGACTCACCGTTGACTGCACGATTTCCAATGGGTTTCCGATGTCCCAATGAGAGAGTTGGGGATTTTACAGGTGGTTGCGCAAAATTAATTCACGACGTTGCTTTTCGGGTGACGCAATTTTTTTCAAATTTTCGAAAAAAAACATTGTAAACAATACAGTATAAACAACTTCTGTCCAAATTTTCAAAAGAAAATACCCAATGGATTATTTTCTAAAGCGTTTTTCCGTGATGTAACTTGATGGGAAGGTACCATTTGAGCCAGACGTTACATGAAATTGAAGTTGAGCTAGACACTACATGAAATTGAACCACTTCATGCATTCATGATTAACATTTCATGATTTTGTGAACTTTTTTACGGGCACGAATGATCTGTCGTGATTATTGTACTAGGCTAGCATAAACCAGCTCACGACTACTTGAATAATATTTAAGTCGTGATTAATATACTAGATATCATGAACCAGTTCACGAATAAATGAATATTTTCAATTTTGTGAACTATTTCACGGACACGGATGGTCCACTATTATACTAGGAATCATGAACCAGTTCACGGATACATGAATAATATTTGATTATTTTATGAGTTATTTCACGAGCATGGATATAGAATTGTGACTAATATATTAGGAATCATGAATTAGTTCACGAAGGTTGAATAGATTCATGAATAAAATTCCGAATTTCATGAAATAAACAAATAATTTTTTTTGGTTTATGACGTACGTGTGATTTTATGATTTTGGTGGTACACTGGAACCTCCACTTACGAACCAAACCGGAGGTTCGTAAAAAAGTGTTCGTTATGTAGGATTTAGTTCGTAAAAAAAGATTGCTTCACATTTTTATTAAAATTCGTCGGTTGAGCAATATTCTCGATAACCCTATTAATATGGATATTTTTGGAACGAGCTTGACAAGTGGATGATGAAAATGGACAATTGTGTATCTTCTTGAAATTCAAGATGGCGACTTCCAGTTGAGCAATATTCTCGATAACCCTAACAATATGACTATTTTTGGAGTGGGCTTGACAACATTTTTACCTAGAAGGTCGCGAAATGTCAGTGAAAATAGGTGACACCATCTCTGAAACATTCACTACTCCCTCAGGCGTATCCCAAAGAAGGCAACTTCGACCTTTCTTATTCCTGATATACATCAATGGCCTTAATCTCTCATTGAAATGTTTAAAGCTTTCCTACGCGGATAACTTCAAGTTGAATTTCAAAATTTGTGGCCAAACTGATATTCGATCTCTGTAACAGCAGCTTGATAGTGGAGAGACCCAATAAATCTACCTAGTTACGAGCACCGTTGGTACCTAATTGGTCTTGAAATGCTTAGTGCTCGGCGCAATGTTTCAAAGGATACGTTTATATCCGATTTTCTTTTGGACAATATTGACTGTCCTAGTCAACTGAACATAAACATTAGGCGTAGAACCCTTAGAACTAATAATTTTCTCATCGCTTCCTCTGCAAGAACGAATTATGGGTTCAAAGAACCAATGTCAAATATGTCCAGACAATTCAACCGATGTTACACGTCCTTTGATTTTAACTTGTTCCGTGTTTCCCATAAACTCTTCACAGTGATATTTTTAAAACTTGACCCATAAACTCATAAATGAATTGTTGTCTTATTATTACTTTAATGTAGTCAGACCGTTAATTTTTTGTGTGGTAATTGAGTAGCTTTAAGAAATATTATATATCATTTGGATTATGTTATATCTGTAGGTACGAAAAGACGAGGAGGTTTTGCGCCCACCTGAGAAAAAACTAATGTGTGTTCAGTTCAAACGAGCTTTTCCCTACTCAAATAAATAAATAAATAAAGAATTGGATGACGAAAATGAATATTTGGAGCCTTTTTGAAATCCAAAACGGCAACTTCGCGTTGAGCGATATTTATCTAATACGGAAGTCTTCATCTTGGATTACAAAAGGGCTCAAGACATCGATTTTCACCATGCAGTTGTCAACCCCATTCCGAAAATACCCAACTTTTATTAGTAACAGTTAGCTTAGAATATGTAAAATTGTATACAACTTAATGCTGTACTGAACGTAATCAAGTTCGTTATTTTGAATTTAGTTTGTAATAAAGTTATGTATGTATAAGCTGACCAACTCTGACGAAAAAATCCGTACACCATACCGCAAAGAAGCGAAATCGTTCATCACGCTCAGGCAAACGGTTTTCATAGTGTACGGATTTTTTCGTCAGAGTTGGTCAGCTTACGTATGTAGAATATTACGTATAAAAAGAGTTCGTAAATGGAGGTTTCAGTGTCTCAAACGGGGAAAACAGATCGAAATGGTGAGTTAAGCGAAAGCATGTTTTCGTAATGTAAAAACGTGATTGTTCCAGAATTCGTGGCACTTTAACTACGATTTTGGGTACAATTTTTTCCTTGTTGAAGTCAAAATATTTCGAGGTTGTCTTTTGAAATATCCCTGAAGTTACTAAGATGTAAGCTCAGTTTGAAGAAAATTATCACAATTTGCTGTTTTTGCAGAACTTCTTTCATACTAGTATTGGCTTCGAAATATTTTTACTCCTTTGGCTTTATTTAATTTATAGATGGGTTTGAAAAGATGTCATTTAAAAAAAGGCCTCGTGTAATATGAATCCAAGCAGAAGTAGTACCCGCACATTAAATATAACTATCCGAATTCTAGTCGATCCATCCAAACCGAACATGCCCAATTATTTCGTAAAATGGTCTCATTGATTTCTATTTCGCATTAATTGCACCTACCCAGATAAATCATATTTGCACCGAAAGCCACATCAATCAAAATCGCGCTTCTCAAGCCCCGAATGGCACCGGAATGAATAATGTGTTCCCCGTAAAATGACCCCTTGCCAGCCAGCCAGCCACCTCCAAACTTTCGCGTCTGCTAAAATCTCTCTGATCCATTCGGGTAGACCGCTCGTCTGCCACTCGTATTAAATTTAATCCCGATAATTAAAATTTTCTACCATGTTGTAATTATAGCCGGTGGCGAAACAAAGTCCGTTTGCCCTCCCCATCCGCAACTGTCCTGGCGGGCGCCGGGCGTAATGTTATGTTAAAACATAATCGTAATTGCACATAATGAGGAAATCTTCCACCGTCTTCCCTTGCGCCCACACTCATCCACCACTATTCGACTCGGCACCAGGACTTATCTGATCCCGATATGCATCAGCTGCAGCGGCAAGCAGCAGCCACACAATTTAAATTCCGCTCGTCCTGTGTCAGCTCACTCGGAAGTGAGATTTCAATGACAAAATTTCCCCTAGGGCTTACACGAACCGGACAAACTCACACACATCTGATGTGTGTTCGGTTTCAATGCTTCATCTGGGGGGTAGTTCTTTGAGGGTGATGTAAGAAATCCGTGTAACCGTACTCGGTTCAACGGGTTAAAACATGTCCTATTGTACTCTCGTTCATAGAAGATAATGTGCTTGTTCGAAAAACTCTTCAGGGTTGATTTTTCAAAGTTCACACCGAAATCCCTCTTTGCTTCGCCTAATAGGTAAATAATACTGTCAACAAATTTAGATATATTACTTTATTTCGGTACGACCTCGAGCTCGAACAAAAGGAGAACAGACACAACAGACTAGATTCCAACAGAGTCAGGCACAAGCTGGTATGTTTTTGGCACAGGTTCAAACGGTCATACGTGTTTTGGCTGCAATTTTCTCCCGGTGGATTGGTTTCCTATATGGCAAATTCACCAAAGCGGATGGGAAACATTTATTTAGATTTATGGAGTTAGTGGCTGGGATGGGGATACACTTTAAAAAAATTAGAATGCAAAAACAAAATTATCGATTAATTCTGTGGATTTGTTTTATTTGACAATCTTTTCTTACATAGCTTTGCAGCTATGGCTTTTTTCAATTCGAATGGCATTATAGGAAACCTTAACGAAAATTCTTATTTACCTTTTATTTTTATTTTAGTGTGTATCAACTGGCACTAGTTGCGTTTGAAGCAAGACCTAGGTTCTCCTCAGTAACGGAACGACAAAGTAGTTTGCAGATTTCTTTTCCACCCTCTACTCTGGTAGAAGGATTTCACTCCCTGCTAGACAAACATTACAGTGAAGCGTCCTTCACATCGGAAGGCTCTTATTCTTTTCCCCCACAGTCCATAGCAGCATCAGTAGCAACAACCTTTCGACAAACAGGTATTCGTTATCTAAGTAAAACTTTTCCCATATCTGTTGATTTTAGGGCAACCAGAGTGACGGTAAGACCAGGAATGAATAAAATATCCTTCGCTTTTGCTGCTAAGCCTCTTCGGATACAGGAACCTGGCCCTACGACGTCGTCGTGTGGCACAAGGTAACTAAGCAAAGCACGCGAGCAGACTGTCTGGAGTGTGTGCATTCGGTTCTTGAAACCGCTCCGAGTGGAGGAAATGGCGTTTAGAATACCACTTTGTTGCACGAATACAAGTCGGTAAGTGAAAGCTACCTTCTTCAGTCGGGCAAACAAAATAAAACAACTGAAATAAAACGAACTCTTTTCATTCTGGGGTTTCCCTCTGTTTCCATTGGTTTACTTGTGATACCAGGCCAGTCAGTAAGTTCCTATACCAAGTGCTTTCGAGGAGCGATCAGGTTCAATTCAATTACGGGAAAAGCTTCTAAATAAAATATTGCATCCCGCGGGATAAGTCAGGGTTGGGAAAGGGGGAAGAACCTCGTACGGAAGACTTTTGTGGAACGAAGTGGTTTTTGTTTTCGCAATCGGTTCGGAGATTTTCCGCTCATAGTTGTTCACCTTATTTTCAGCCTCATGGGCAAACATCGTTTGGTAAGTAATGAGTTTCTTTGAATGAAGTTTTTTGTTTTTCGTGGGTTACCTAGTTTGTGATATATTCATCCACTAACGAAAACGTATGACTATAGTTGTATGTCCATAGCCTTTGGGGTGTGTTTGGAAATACGTGACAAGATGAATAATTGAGATTGAATTGACGCTCTTTTGTCTGCGAGTTCAGAACTCTCTACATATTCGAGGTTTACCCTTGTTTGCGGCATTGTTCGACTTCTTGGCAACCCTTTCCACATACTTAACAGATAATTGATATGCTTATCGAAACATAATTCCCTGATCTTATCTGCTACGAATTGAAGGAAATCTGCTCCTACCAAAAATATGAACTCAAAGCAAACAAAAGAACCTTCAACCGAATTCAACCACTTCCACCGAGTCATCACGTCAAGCTGATTGAATTCAGTGATTCACGAATTCGAGCAGGAAGTCGTTATCGATTTCCGTGACTGGGCAGAACGTTCCGCACCCCGGTGCCCAAGTTTCCCCGGGGGGACAACTTGAAAGGCACCTCCGTTTTCGCTGACTAACGACGCAATCAGAGCGGCAGAAATATTAAACGGTACATGATTTTCCGTTTTTTTCTTCATTTTTCTCCCCAGTCAGTCAAGCTGGCCAATTTTCCCCATAGTCATGCATGAAAAACTGGCTGTCTGTCCCATCAACCGAGGTCCAGCGGCAGCGAAAGATTCAATTTTTCTTAATAACCTAATTACGGTTGGGAGAAAATTTTCCCTTTTCAGTTCCCTTCACGTACCGAAAAAATGAACGAAACTTTCCGAAAGATGCAAACTTTTCACTTAGGATAAAAACATTCTTCCCGCATAGTAAGATGAGAAGAGAAAGTCATTCTTCGTAGGGTCTGATGGGAGCGTTTAAAATTAAACTTTATTTAATCGCTCTCATTATTATTTGAAAAGCTATTTGGAAAGTTTGCCCCAAAATAGTCACTCCCGGTGGGCGAACGGTTGGTAGTGGCGCGAACTATGGTCTTGGTCCGATTTTCCACGCCGCCGTAGCAGGCGAAAAATCTCTCAGTGTGAATACGGGTTCAGGCATTGTGTCACCAGCCAGCAGTTGGGAACAAAGGAGGAAAAGTTTGTCGGTTGTTGGGTGATGGTGATGGGTATAGAGCCAAAAAAAAAAACAGGTTTATGGAATCGTTCCAAGTTTGTGTTCAATATTCATACGGATGGCTGTCCGGGGCTAACCATTATTGGAGCCATTTGCGGTTTCAATCAGTATGTTGTGTGGTGCTGAGAGTTAGTTGGCTAGGTTCTCCATTTTTGGTTGGCAGTGATATTACAGAGTTTGGTGTAATATGTTTGATATTTCGAAACTTTAATTTTCGACCTTTATTTTCTATTCAAAATAATTTTGGACATATTTTATAAAGAAACAAATGAGATGTACTTTATTTGCTTTCTATTATTCGTCGATGTTCGTATTGCTAGTCCTTAATTGGATGCGACCAAAGTCCCTTTAAACAAGGTCCTAGGTCCTATTCTTTAAACATGTCAAAATTGTTAGCGATGATGAACCGATAAAGCCTAAGCGGTTTTCGTTTTGACGCATGATAGGACCTTTCTATATAAGAACGTTGGGATGAGCTAGCGATTTTTGATCATGTATATCGAAATGGCGTTTGGTCCTGTTTGGAATAACACATATGAGCATAGGAATAAGAATGAAAATAAGAGTTCGCCCGTGATTGCTACTCCATTATTGACCAGAACCAATTGAGATTGCAAAAAGTTCATTAACGTAACATGCTTCGGAAATACATGATAAGCCACATTGGCTTCTGGGAAAGGAAAGAATATTAGTTCGATTTATGTCGCTGTTAGAGACCGAGGATACATCTGCATTTCCACATGCATCACGAAAAGGGGAGAGTATGTGTTCCAACAGCGTTATCATGTAATAATAGCTCTAGGCAGCCGGTTGCCGAGAATTTCGTAAGTTATTATTATATTTGATCTACGGATAGCCGACCAAGAAGAAAATTGCTATATTTTAATAAATCGGAAACGTTTACTTTTCCATCACGCGACGAATTTTTCGTAGCTTCTACACGAAATTTTTTTTCGCAAAATCGAGAATAAAGTGACATGAATTCTGGAACAATCACGTTTTTACGTTACGAAAACAGGACCATGAACAAAAATCATGTGTTTTATAATCATGTTCCATTTTCATTCAGTAACGCCTATTTAATGCTAGAAGTGGAGATATTTTCTTTTGTATTGTGTACTTCAGTCACGGTTTCCGCCATATCATTACCAAATCGATGTTCTATACGTAAACTAGTTCACAACTTGATGAATATTATTCATAAAATCAAAGGTTGAATCGTGATTTTATTCATAACTTTTGGAACATTATTCCGAGTCCGACTATGAACATGATCTGGCTATCGTGGTTGTGAAGTAGTTCACAAAATCAAAACATATTTGCTCGTGAACTATTTTCCGAAACCCGGAATATTATTCATGAATCCTTTCAATCATCGTTAACTAGTTCATGATTCCTAATATAATAGTCACGATGCAATATCCGTGCTTACGAAACAGCTCACAAAATCACAAAACGTTATTCATGTATACGTGAACTGATTTCTGTTTTCTAGCAAATTATTCACAACTAACCATTCATGCTCATGAAATAGTTCAATAGTAATAGGTGCAAGTGATGTAGTTCACAAAACAAGATACCGCGAATTAGTTACGCTTTTATGAGCCAAATCATAATGTCACGTTACTCTGAGTAAAAAATCCGATAATAATTAAACATGAGCATGAGTCACACGTGTCTCAAGAATAAAATATCACTATAACGTGCCTATAAATTACGACAATTGTGGCTAAGATCCTGAAATCACGAACATAAATTATACTACTCGTGAATAAAATACCAAAAATCGTGACTATGATCGTGAAATCACGAACACAAATCATTCTACTTGTGACTAAAATATGACGATAATGTGAATAGAAATTACGAAAATCGTGACTGAGATTTTAAATTTATGAATACAAGTCACAATACTCTGCCAGAAAAATTCAACACGAAACTAGTGAAAAAAATATCACGAAAACGTGGATATAAATAACAAATATCGTGACTAAAGCCCTGCAATCATGGATATAGATCGTGCTACTGTGCCGGAAAAATCCAATATTAAACTCATGAATAAAATATCACAGTAATTGATAAGAAATTACTAAAAAGCTCCTGAAATCCTTAACATTGTAATTGATATACTACAAACTATCCCCAAAGCATGAACAAAAATCATAACAAATACTAAACATGTCCAAGGAACAACCATAGTAACCCAACCAAAAATTTCAATGCAGCGCCCAGAGCCGTAGCGTGATCTTCTGACACCCTTGGCGATGTCTCAGTTTTGCGCCCCTTTGGTGTTAACTTTGTCATTCTTTTTAGTTCGCCTTTCAATGAATTATTTCGCATGTGCATGGAAACGGCTTCGCTCTCCTAAGGCGGTTGCCACAAAGGCATTTGCAGTATTGTCAGCGTATATGCCGCGGTGACATGAATCTCCCCAAAAGAGAGACTTCAAATGTTAAGGTTTAAAGAATTTCACATATACATGTGAATACAACATACGTTGTATAACACTCCACTGACACAAACTCGAGAAGCAGTTCGATAACATAAATTTCTTTCGTGAATTGGAAGGGTCAAAGTTATGGTACAATGCAGTTGGATTCACATAAAAAGTTTTGCTGACTTGACAAAACAGTTTCGGTTAAAAACCGTTGGGATTGTCATCCCTTGCGGATTTTTAAACTTACTACTTGTTTGAATTACTATCCTTTGGCTTGTCTTTCACTTTATTATATCTCCCGTAATTTCTGTCTCTGCCTTTGTATTATTTAAGTTTTCACTTTGCACCGGGCTTTAGGCCCGGGCATAAATAAACTGATCTCAAAAGATCCAGATTCCGACTTCCCGTTTAAAAACACTGATGGAACTCGATTGAACCATATTTGAGCTTCTTCCGGACCAAAAATAAGTATTGTAGTATTGTAAAGATTTTGAAAGCACTAATACAGACTTATTCAATAGTGATAGATATCCCGAAAGGTTATCCAGACAAGTTCAGAATTGTGATATTCTGTCTAAAGCGAGCAATTGACGTTAATGGCGACAAGGCTTGTATGAAGGACTATCGCGTCTAAATGTCCACCTGCAAAGTTGAGATCGACGGGGGGTCACCGACTCGAAATTGTGTGTGGATCTACTGAAGCACGGGGTTGGCTGTTTCAAGGTCCCTTTGCTTTATTGAGAGAAGGTTTTTGAATGGAAATCGCACTGGATGGGACAAAATTGTGTGTTTGAAGGGAAACTCGCTTCGGGTGAAATTTAGTTTTTAATTACGTCTCGACAAGAATCGTCTGCCTGTTCGGCTGTTGTACCGAGAATCGTGAGGATGACTCTTGCATTGAGAAAGCTGAGTAATAGGTATGCCTATTATGAGATACTAGCTAATACCCATCTGCCGCCATCTGCCGAGCATATAATCTCCAACTAATAGTATACAAACACGCCCCATGACAAATACCTACTGTGTATAAATTTTTACGGAAATCGTTTAAGCCGTTTGGGAGTCTATAAATCATATACATACAAACTTTTATATATATAGAAGATAGATAGATAGATAGATAGATAGATAGATAGATAGATAGATAGATAGATAGATAGATAGATAGATAGATAGATAGATAGATAGATAGATAGATAGATAGATAGATAGATAGATAGATAGATATGAACTAGGGTCCTATGAATGACTCTTTAAAGACGATCTATGAACTTTTGCAGAAAACTCAAAAAGGCTATGCCAGTCACCACGATAAATCATTATGCTCTTTTGGAATAGTAGCACTCTGATGAGCTCTTGATTTATCCTCACAAAAATAAAAAGTCGGTCATGATTTCAGCGCCCCTTTGAGGCTGGTACCCTTGGCGGGGACCACCCTGACCAACCGCACGCTACGGCTCTGGCAACGTCACGTACATTTTCACACGAATTAGTTTTCTGAAAACACATCAATACGAAGTTTATTATCTATAATTCAGGAACTTGGTCGCGATTTTCGTAAATGGTTCAGTTCACGTAATCGTTATTTTTTGTTCATGAATTTATGAACGAATTTTTTTCCCGTGTGGAAGCAGCTCAGAGAGAATCTCATGTTACACCACCGAATAGCTTGCCAACGCAATCTAGTTGTGAGAAAAAAAAAAGCATTTTTTAATTTAAAATGAGTGAAAAACTCCCTTTATTGAGCATTTATCTCAAAAACTCAACGTTGGGTTTAGGTATTTCAACAAAAACTGTGTATGCAAAGTTTGAAATAAATCGGTTAAGTAGTTTATGAATGGCAGTTAACACCGAAAATGGTGTTTTTTCAAGAGATGTTCTACAAAAAGTTTCGTCACCGAGTCGTTTGCCGATATTTTTGCACGAAAAAATTACAGAATGGTATTGGAACGATGCATTATAATACACAAATGTTTTGGTAAATTCGCTTCACCCAAATTTTTAAAAAAATCCCCAAAAAAGAGTTTTTATTTCACGCTGAAACCCTTACCCCGCCACAAGGTAATCCGAAACAAAAGCATCCTGTTTGTGCTTTGGTTCAAAGAATATCTCTTCCACCGGGCGGTTTGTTTTCCGTATGCAAAATTGATGAGAAGTATTCTACACAAGCGTGGCCCATAGATCGACGCAATCCTTTCAAGTGGAATAATATTTCCAATCCGCTGAATAAATGAGCTTTCAAAGTAACAGTTCAAACTTTTATCTTCTTTAAGGACGGTAATTGCAACACAGTACAAGCACATCAGCAAACTTTAATCTGTCCAACATCGCCCCCTGCAATGTCGTTCAGTACACTGCATCCGATGACGCAACTCTTTGCAAACTAGTTAAAGTTTCTGCTGCCGCCTTTGCAGTGCCCCCTGCCAGGATGTAGCGTTCGACTGAATTCTTTACATTTTCTCCATTCACGTAATATGTCAAACATTCCTTCCTGGCTGGTTTACCCAGCAATGGCGGTTCATCACGTGGAAGGGATGCAGCTACTTCCTTCCGTTTCTCGAACGTTTTCCATTCCATTACCTCCAACTACTTTGCCGTTGCATTTCCATCCGAAGGAATGTTTGCCGAAGGATTGCTGAGGAGTGTTTTTGTTTGAATTTTAAATTGATCCATCCCTGATATGCATATGATAGACGTGGTGAAAGGGGGTGCAGGGTGGAGAGATGGAGAATTGCAATTCTGGGGCATCCATGGAAAATATAACACAAAGAAGTTTCCACCCTTTCCAAAGCTTCTCCCTCCCCGGTTTGAGCCGGTAAATTTATGAAGAGGACGAAGGTGTTTGGCACTCTTGCTCGCTAATATGGAACCAATATCCGGAGATGGTTCGGCTGCTTGCACTGACGTCGCCAGTATTACAACTCGCTAAAGAGGATTGGACCAGACTAAAGGTGCACACTGGGAATACCTATACACTACATCCGCCAGCGCTTCAACGACGTATTTATTCCAATCGAGTGCTTGCTCAAGTGGTATATAGTCGAAATGAAGAAACGGCTGTGCTTCAACTAGGTATATGCTTTCTCGATTAAGCCCCTCATCGACATGGAATAGAGCTCGTTCGGGCGTAGACAAGCAAGGGCTTCAGTTTACATCTAAATAAGACTTTTGAGGGTAGTCCTTTATTTATTTTTTTTCCTCGCAAAACGGGAAGTTCATGGGAATCTATCTCCTAGACCCATAGTCCTGGCTTTCGCTCCGCTTGATTGCCTTTGGGTTTTTTGTCTACCATCTTCTCTTCAGCTGTCGTCGGGATATTGAATTAGGTAGTAATTTGATTAAAAATTGAAGTACCGTTCCGCATCGGATATTTCCAGCGTCTGGTGTTGATTGTATGTCTCAGTGTCCTCCCTCTCCCCCTCCGTTATATGGATGCCGTAACTGATGGATATTTTTTACTGTTCACAATGTCCGCCAAAGGCTGGCAGCTCTGTTCCGTTTCTCCGCTTTTTATGTCAATGATTAGAGAAATTTAATTCCGAATATTGGCAGGGTAGATTTTATCTGCCCGGAACGACAAGGCAACCGGAACCATCCGGATGTGGACCACACGAGGATTCGTTGACGGTTTGTAAATTAGAGGAATTTGCGCGATGCTATGCAGTCCAAACGGAATGAAGTGTCGAACCTCCGGCAATTTTGGTTTTCCACACTGCACCATCGAAGCGGTGCCATCGACGCTGTAGGACGTGGACAGTGATGGTTTAAAATATTCAATGAATGCTTGTCCGAACTGTGGAAAATTGTTAGGACAATTGACATTGTCGTGCTGTTCGCATTTCATCGCAAATTAGATGTTTTTTGTAACAAAGACATGCCGGAAATGGTGATACTGATAGATTATAGATTAACCTTCTGGTAGTAGCGCTAGTGCCCTGTGCTCACGTCGTCCTGAAAATTGAGCGAAATCGTCTTTGAGAACCAGCAATTACTCGTTCAGTGTTCCATTTACACGATTTACGGATGGAATATGTTTGCTCTTCCATATACAGAATGGGTGTCAATCTGAAACTGTACTTTCTAACCGCATAAATTTGTAACGCTTTTCTATAGCTATCGTAAAACATCATTTTCAGTCTATCTTTTAAATTTGACATCAATCACGTTGCCACCAATATAAATACCTACATAATAATCGTTATTGTTTGATTCATATTTTGAAATTGTAAAATTGAAATCTTGTTTTTAATTAAATAAAATCTTGCCGAAAGCTATTTTTGTTCAACGACAAAAGTTTCACATAGTACCTACATTCATTCCGCTGAAATTTTACCGCTTATTCCGTATCCGTATACAATTTCAACCATTCCAACTCGTAGGACGAGCTTCAATTTCTCGATGAAGTATGAATACGACTGCCACACTCCCACTTCACGTCAACATCTCGTTCAGCGGAAAACGATACGTCATACACGATTGAGTTTTATGCGAAAATCGAGCGAAAACGAATAGCTTCTGGCATCCCAACCCGGTACCTACTTCAGGAGTCATTGCTATCGTGTGGAATGGAA
This sequence comes from Topomyia yanbarensis, assembly GCF_030247195.1. Classification (NCBI taxonomy): domain Eukaryota; kingdom Metazoa; phylum Arthropoda; class Insecta; order Diptera; family Culicidae; genus Topomyia; species Topomyia yanbarensis. The sequence goes on along the minus strand of NC_080672.1, from coordinate 264,740,968 downwards.
GTAAACGAGTAGTAAACTTCGGGGGCCGCCGCTCATGCTCAACCAGAAGTATAAAGTATTGCATACAATCTACATCTTCTTGGGTTGTCGGGCCAAAGAACGAACGGAAGCTGGGTGCAACGATTTTTCTTTTCATTCCATTGGTTTCATATACATATGTATGTGCGCCCAACTCGCACGAAAGCGTTCCTTTCAACCCTAGGTTGCCATTTTTCAAACATCATTAGGTCGCATGTCTCCTTCGGCTCACGGCATACAAAGTCAATTGGGTGAAAAATAAATTTCTGGCGCAGTCAAGCGTCGGAGCATTACAGTTTAGCGAGTATCGTTTGGTTCGAAGTGGAATCAGTGCTTATCACGCAGCTGAGATTAAGGTAACGAGGTTGAAATTAATTGTCAAATCAGGAAAGCGATTCGTTGGTCGAGGATGTTTCACTTTTGGTAAATTAGATCAAGTTATTTTTAGATTCGCATCAGCTTTCTTCCGTTTCTGTTTATTGCAAGGAAACCGAAGGGTAAATAAACGTCTTGTCAGAGATGCCCTCCGTGAATTACAATGAAGCGGATTGAATTGAACAAGATTGCAAAATGATATGCACAAAAATAGAGGAAGATGGGTAAAACGTACTCCCTGTTTTACCATAATTTAAGCACATTCCTGTGAAATTTACAGCGTTGCTTGTTTGTTCTGTAGCACTACATATGAAAATTCCACTAAATAATTCTCTTTATGCTAGATTTACATCTTTGCTTCATCGCACAGTGGCACCTGTTCATTAGGGTGGGACAAAAAATAGATTCCAGCTTCGAGCGCCTTTTTGGGTACCATTTGGGTCCTAGAACATCTGTGCAAATTCTTAGCTTAATCCCTGAAACTATATTTTTGCGTCCACTGTTCAAAGTTTACATGGGATTTTATATGGGAAAATTAACTTTCACAAAATAATTCCTACAGGAGTCGCCCATTGCTTCCTAAAAATAAACCGTTATGTGGCTTTTGTAGGAAATTTAACACAGAAACAAAGTCTCGAAAACTACGAAACGATCTGACGCTTAAGAAAAAAGTTATTAAGCTGAAACCAATTGATGCTCTGACGATTGATAAAATATTCATTTTTTCTAGCACCACTGTTGTTGGTTGTCCAATTGTATGCAATTGTGTTTTGATATTCTCTTAATGTGTCTAAATCATTTTCCCATACTGTTTGGCCACTTCGCAAGAGTTTTGAGGGATAAATTGAGTCTTCTTTTGTATATAAAAAGAGAAAATTAAAAATTTTGTATATAATTCGACCATCAGCAGCAGTGATGCTATGAAAAGTAAAATTTTCATCATTCTTCAGGGCATCGGTTTTTGCTTAATAACTTTTTCCACAAGCATCAGATTGTTTTGCAGTCTTCTAGACTTTATTTCCATGACGAATTTCCTATAAAAATCAGATATCCATTTATTTTTAGGAGGTAACGGGTGACTCTTGGAAGAATTAATTTGCAAAAGACGTTTTCCCCATACGAAATCCCATGTAAACTTTAAACCGTGGGCGCAAAAATATAGTTTCACCGATCGAACTAAAAATTTGCAGAGTTGTTCTGGGAGCTAAATGGGACCCAAAAAGTTACTCGGAGCGAAATTTTATTTTTTTCATATAACCATGTCCCACTCTACTGTTCATACAAAGTTGTGACAAAATTATAAAATTTGGTCTGTGTGTCTAAAAATTGGAGTTTTAACTAATTTTGGGTTGCTCAATCCATTTCTGCTATTAGTTTTAAAATTCCATATTTTTTTCGACTACTATTATGTAAACCCATTTGAAGGCGTACATCGTCAAAGGGTTAATATACACGTTAATCATAGTAGTCAATCTCATCGGATAGCAGACATGGTTGACAAAACTAATGAAAATCACAAATTTTTTAGGAGTATGACATTGTTTAGGCAACCAATTTGTAAGGTGATTTATGAGCTACAGGGCGTCTCCATATTAAGATAAGACCTGTATATCACTAATTACACTAAATTTTGAGTCAGATTCATCATAAGTAACCCATGGGAGACAATCTCAAAAATTGGAAGACGTATAAAGATACATTACTGATATGACATTGAGCTTCTCAATTGCTTTTTGTCTGAAAACGTAAATCATTTCTGCACGAATAGCTCACATCCATAGTTTCTTTCCAAATAAATCAAAATCACTCCAATCGGCCGTGTAGCTCTTGAGATATCGCCATTTGAAGTTCTAATGTACTAACAATCCTAATAAATTGAATTGAACAGCAATCCTCTACATCACTTGCTTCAACGACATGTTAAAATATCATTTTTCATCCAATTTTCGTAAAATTTGGAGATACTTTCATTTAAACTGTGAGAAAAATAAAATGAATATTTACAAAAAAATTACAAGACATTGATTTTTGGGGTTTTATCACTCGCCGTGCCACTGTGCAACGGGGGCAAAATGCCCCCTGAGGAATTCATATTTTGTGGTCGGCAGTTTTTTCATGGAATCTCTTCTCTTCTTTGATCTTGCTTGCTTGCGAAAACAGAAAAAGCCTAATAATTACATAAACTAAGGCATTCTTTTATGAATTCCCGACAGAAAAGAAAATTACTTGATTATTCACAGAGCATTTTGCCCCGTTGTAGCGGTGAATTCTGCCTCTTTGTTGTGGTGCATTATGCCTCGATATTGTGGTGCATTTTTCCTATAATTTATAATGATTTAAAAAAAAAAATAATATTTTTCATGCGTTATGATTGGGATTTCAGAAAAAAAAAATAATGTCTAAAGGGTTTTTAGGCGAATGACCCTCAGTGGTTAAAGCCTTAGTAAACATAATAATAATAATAATAATAATAATAATAATAATAATAATAATAATAATAATAATAATAATAATAATAATAATAATAATAATAATAATAATAATAATAATAATAATAATAATGTCTAAAGGATATCATTAATTAATTTCTTCCAATTGTCCGCCAATAGCTATGTTATGATCATATATCCTAAGGGGGTGCGTTTCACTCCATCTTTCCCTATGTAAAATATTCAAAATTCAAGTATTTGGAGAATATAGTGACGGAGAAAAGACCACAGGGTTGATGATCCGGATGACCTGAGTACATTACCGATAATAGTGTAAGCGGTAGCATTACATTGGATTTAGCTCAAAACTACATAGGTAACTGACCTTGATTACCACAGTGAAAGTGCTGAGCAGAAATAGTTTACAAACCCTAGTATAAATTATTTTTTAACAATATGAAGTAACTAATCTGCAAGATGATTTAAGAGGTACAGGGTGAAGGAATGAAGGTATTTAAAAAACGTGCATGTAAAGTCTTTGGTGAAAAAATTGCGCAATAAGAGGTCTGTATTTTTTCAAATTATACTGAATTCTTAGTGATATTTCCAGTCCGTACAGTGTATAACGACAAAGAATATTGTTTATCCCCTTTCAAGGTTGTCTTGTGCATTCTCCGCCTCTTCGAGGTGTTTAACTTTTTTCTTCTTTTATGTGTGCGCCTTAACCGTTAGTCGACTAGCAGATTTCGTGCTTTGTAAACTGCCTGGATACCAATATCCAAGATAAGTATCGCTATTATTTTACGTTCCCCTTTCTTGGTTTTTCTAATAACGTGCACTGGTCAAATGACTTCCCTTGATAGTGGTTCATTTCAAGGTGAGATGGATGTCGAAACAAAACCGGCTCCCTGGCTCAAGGTTTATTCATGCTTGTCCGTCGGCCTTACGTGACCTTCATCCGGCCAAAGACAAAAAAATGCTTCAATTTAATGCAGTTTTCCAGAGCTCTGACGGAACGATATACGGCCTTCGCTTTGGGTGGTGGTAAATAGTTTAATACAAGCAAATGACATATTGCTGGCTATGGTCCTTTTACGAATGAATAGAGAGTATATGTACCGGCAAATCAGATTGAAATTTGTGGGGTTATCTCCGATTCGAGTTTGAATTGCGAGGATCTGCTGATACATGGGGTTGGCTGTTTAAAGACCGCATACTCTAGCCAGTGAAGATACTGGAGTGTAAACGTTTGCATTCAGCATCAGTTGCAACTGATGGAAAGAGAACATAGGTCAACCCAGACTCCTATCGGAGGACCTTTGCCGACTTTGCCCTCAATAACTAAGTCTTCTTTGACAAAGTTCGTCTATCTGTTCGCTTTTTTGCGCGCGGCGGGTCATGTATGTATTAACTACAAACAACTGGGACACACAGCCTTTCCTTGTAGCAATAAGGTTCATTGTGGGTAATGCAATGAGAATCATGTGGATGATTCCTGTGTAAGGGATATTAAAAAGTGTCTTTAATGTGGGGGAAATCCACATGATCTCCCAACATGTCCCGCATACAAACTGCGCTAGGAGATACTGAAGAGTTCCCTTCAGGAATGCTAAATATAGTTACGCCACCGGTCTTTACGATCATCTATACTATCTTGTCTACTGACGAAGGCAACTGTGATGAACCTCAGGAGGAAACATTTTCTGCCGTGCCTAGAAGCATAGGAAAAGGAGGAAATTTTTCACTCCTAAGCTTCGTTGTAAAGACCAGAAGGTGTCTCCTCAAGGTCCTTCAAAATAACTACTCGAGGAAGTACTGGTGCAAACAGAGCCGTAGCAATCCTGCTTTGCGTGAGGGGGCTAATATTTTTTTGATAAAATTTAACGTATATTTAAAGCAAGGACCTGAAAGAAGAAGTATTTTTAATATTAAGAGCCACAGTACTAAAGACGGTCCTGACTCCTGCGGTAGAACGCAAAGGGTTACGTCGTCGGCAAACTTTAAGCTTACTCATATGACATTATTCCACGCTGTTCTAAACTTTCTTCCTTCATCGTCTTGCTCGTTACAAGATAAAAACAAAAAAAAACTCACTCTTAGTCGTTAACAAAAAGGAAAAAAGAGCTACAACCCGATTTGGTTTTTAATGTGGATGAGGTGATTGTGCAACGTCGACACGGATACAATGTTGCGCCCCAGGATCCCGAAGCTGCAGTATTCTTTAAAGCCGATCTGTGAACCTCAGAACATGAATGGTAACGTGCTTCCAATTCACCTGGAATTTGTGCAGAATCTGGAAGTATTTGGTGCTGCAGTAGCAACCGTAAGATGTTTAGGATACCGAATTACACCTAAAGGGGATCTGTCTCATCATCACCGGAAAAAGCCAGAACCTATAGCAGAGATTGGAGAGTCGGATATCGAACAACCGTGCCGCTATTGGAAGGCTGACCGCATACAGAGACGGCAAAAGATCGGCGAAATTATGTGCGATTATTATTCCTACTGAGCTTCGCATGCTAGGAGCTCACCAGCTGACACAAAACGCGACACACTACTACAGCAATAGTATAATAGTGTCCTATCAAAATGACTAAGGCGTTACAATTCTATGACCAAATCAGCCACAAGAATCTCAATTGCAGGGAAGGTCTGGAGTAGGGATATCAGCGATGTCACTAGCTTTTGAACCGGTATTTGGAGGCCCCGGACAATATTGCGAAGGGCAACCGTGGCTAAGGCGCGAGGAGAAATGGGCAGGTGAAGAAATCAACGAGATGTCAGCTGTCTCCGTCGAAATCAATTATTTACGCGAGGGTACGCGGTACCTTAGGAATTGGGCGTTACGCGAACCCCGCTTGTCGTCGGATTTCATCACCAGTGGTACCACAATTCTCCTCCTCAAGGATATACCAATTACCTGTCTAACAAGTCTGTACAAGATCATGAGCACATTCATCACTATTTATTTAAAGGCCCACTGTGAGAAAAATAGCATCCTGACAGAGAAGCAGAAGAGATGAACAACACACTAGATTGGAGAAATCAAGCCATCATCGATACGGTCAATGTTAGAGAATTAGTTTGTAACCAACGGAACATTGGTATGGGCTATATCGATTACAAGAAGGCATACAACTCCATACCGCACTCACTCCTTATTAAGGTGTTGAATATGTATAAAGTAGGTCTGTAGTCTGCGGTTCCTGCGGCAGGTGATGGAGAGACAACACTGCTCAGCTCAGAAGTGAGAAAGACGTGTTGCGGTCTAGAATACATCTTGCGGAGGAACTTTCAAGATGATTCTTTTATCCCGCTCGTCCTACCATTCATTCAAAACGGGCATGACTATCAGATAAGGTATAGAGAAAGCTCACCGGAAGAGATGACCCATACTTTCAACGTAGACGATATCAAGATCTATGCTGACTCGACAGAACGATTGGGTGTAGTCATCAAACTAGTCGAAAGAATTAGTGGCGACATCGGCATGGCGTTTGGTCTAGAAAAATGCCGATCTGTTCAGCTGCTATCAGTGCGATTGGTCCACACAGGAGGCTGCGAGATCGATGAAGGCGAGATGATTCTGGACACGATTCGTGGCGAATCGTATAAGTATAGCATAGAATTCCTGCAGCTCCGCGAGATTCGCCACACCGACATCAAGCTTAAATTCCGAAATAACGGTATTGAGTCAAGTGAACTGTATCTTGAAATCTTCCCTGAACGCGGGGAATAAAGTCAGAGCAATCAATACGTTTGCTTTCCCCGTACTGACCTACAGTTTCGGCGTCATCAAATAGAGGAAGGCATTTAGAATTGCCACGGGATGAAGGAGGACAAATAATACGACATCCAGGCAATATGTGTAGTGCAGGTGCTACAACTGCGAGAATACTTTGTGGAAAATTCCAATCGACATGGAGTATACCAAGCAATCTTAACGGCAATTTGCTGACTACAGCGGAGAAGATGGCAAAGTGGAAGCAGGAAGCTGTGCACGGTGCCCATCCACACCAGTTGGAGCAGCCGTACGTCGACAAGGCTGCATCTAACCTGCGGTTCAAGCGAGGTAAGCTCTCTTTGCGATCGAATCCGACATGACTGCCAACCACGACAGGATAATGCCGTCGAGGAATTACAGGAGGTATGTTTGCTACCAAGATGTCGAGGATATATGCCGGATGTGCCATTCACCGCACGAGACCTGCGATCACATTATGGCAGGTTGCTGCGTACTAGTCATTGCAGCCAATACCGAGCATCACAACAACGTCGCTAAGAGTTTGCGCCTGCAACATGGTCTTTTGGAAGAGATTGTGCCGAACTACCTTCATCTGTCTGTCTGTGCCTGTTCTGGCAAATCCCCTTTTCAAGCTGTACTGGGATCACACTGTTGTATTGGAACAATACCTACAGCACAACTGCCTGACTAGTCTATGACTAGTCGGCGTTCCACTGGACCACAATCTGGTCGGTGGAATAATTGCCAGATGTCGCCCATTGGGTAACCACCAACACAAACATGCGCCGTGCCTTGTTGTGTTGTGACAATTTGCGGCGGTGAAGTTTCGTGACGATAATAATTTTACACAGTATAAACTATACAAACCAGACCCTCCTACTCACTCTTTATTGCTTTTTATTTGATTAATCATCAAATTCGTTCTTGTATCGATTTCATATATGAGAAACTAACGTGGTGCGGCAGAAAACGCGTGAGGGGGCAAAGCCCCCCCCCCCCCTTACCCCTTAGGTTGCTACGGCTCTGGGTGCAAACCCGATGCAAGTAGCTCTCAGGCTCAGAAACCTGAGCTCAGAAAAGGAACTCTCAGCACTTCCTGGAACATCAAAAAGAATCAAATGCTGGTTTAATAAATTTCTTTGACATTGTTGATCGTATATTTACAGCATTAAATATTTCTGACCCTCTTAAAAGCATCATGATTAGCTTTCTCGCTGCAGTAAAAACATTTTTGATGCAGTTCACTGCAAAACGGCCCCTCCTTTCAGCGATTGTATCCTTCGATGGTCGCGGATCTGATCACTTGAAATAATTTGAAATGCGATGGATTTGTATTATGCGAAACATGGCTTACTTCAATAATACATCTCAACTTCCACGATTTTATTATTATTCGCTTGGATTGAGAAGTCTCTTAGGGAGGAGTACTTTTGGGAAGCAAAAAGTATTATTCTTTCAACCGAATCGACCTCCCCTCTGCACCAGACATGGAAGCTGTCGCTTGCCAAACTAGAATCAAAAGGAATTAAAGACGTTTGCATTGCTTCCACCTACATCTCCCTAGAGCCACAGTTGGCCACCGACGGCTTTGTGATATTTCGGAACTCCTCCCCGCACCGATGCTAGCTTTAGGTGATTTTAACTCACGGGGTATGGCATGGGGTTGCTTTCACGACGATTGTCTTTCCACGAGCTTTGTGACAACTTCAATATGACGATTTCGAACACGGGTGAAATGACAGAGATTCCGGTCCCCCTGGTGCGCTCGAGTGCCTTAGACTTATCCCTATGCTTGACATCGCTGTGGTTAGATTGAAGGTAATCTCTGACGCCCACGGTAGCGACCATCTGCCAATCGTAATTACTATTGCTAACGGTTCAGGGCCACCGAATACAATCAATGTTTCGTATGACGTCAAACAAAATATTGGTTACCTGTTAGCTATCGACAGAACGCGGTGATTAAAACGCGAATGAAGAGTTTGATGAAAGCCAAGAAACGTAGTTACTGGCCCCGTTTCGTTGACGGACATGACCTGGTGTATGCGAAACCTAAACAGTACTAACCAGAGCGTGGAATTTTCAAACTGTTAGATATTCGATTACGCCAAGAAGGTTTGTCCGGATTCCGTCTCGGAACGTCCCCTCCGATATCGCGATCCAAACGCCTTTTTCTTTGGTGGAGTTCCCACTTGATCTCGTATCATATAACAATAAACCCCCATGGACAGGCATAAACAAATTTAACCTGTTGAAGAATCTGCAAGACTCTGCCAAGAGACGCTTGTTGAGATTAATTAAAACGTTTCCCTCATCAGTTCGGTTTACCTCAGAAGCTGAAAATCGTTCCGCTGCTATAGCAGGGTAGGCAATCAAATTTACCCGTGTGTCGCTTTGCAAAAGCAAAAGACAATTCCTACTACCTACTGTTTGAAACGTGAACGAACAATGAGTGATAATGCCAAGCCAGTTTATTGGACGGTTCGGCTGAGGTGTGTTGCTGTTGACTTTTTGAAATGTCCGATAAGACCATCAATTCGTGAAGTGGAGCAATTGTGAACATGAAGCTCAACATAGCAGAAGTTAATGCTGTGCAATTCGCCAAGAGGCACTGATTATGTTCAAAAACATTAACCAAGCAGAATAATTTCTACCCACAACAACTTGAAACATGTCGTTGAATGTAATGACATTGTGTACAGTATCTCAACATACACAGACCGTAACACTATTGAAGTTAAACTACATAACTTGGCACCGCGTAATAATCCCGATGCTATCAAACAACTCATGTCAAAATACGGTGAAGTGGAAACCATTACGGAACATCTTGCTCAGAGGCTGCTAAAGAAAGTCCATCTGCTACGACCAAGACCGCTACACAGTCGTCCACAGCCGGTTGTTAAACCAACGGCAGCGGACCGCGCATTTACGAACACTAACTCACCAAAGATCGGGCTCAGTACAACTAAACCAACTACCGTTACGAACAGCGAAATTACAACTATTGCACCAAATGCTTCCAAACCAACAACCAACACCACCAAAATGAATCAGATGCCGATGCAGACCGATCTACAATAGCGATCCGCATGCACAAAAACAAATAAGAACATCCAACCGTGAGCAACATGAATGCAGTACCGATGACGACATGGACGTGAACAAAAACGCGGGAGAAAGCGAACGGAATGGCTCTTAAGTTGCGGCAGACATCGTAGCTGTTTCACCGCCAAGGTAGAGGATCTGGACACGCAGCAGCAAGTTGCGTCAACAAGACCCGGTGGACAGGCGCAGTGAAAATTAATTTTTATTTTTCCATATTGTAAAAAATCAAAAAAGACCCACGGCTCAGTTATGTTAACGCATTAAGCCGTGTCAAATGAATAAAAAAAGAGTTTCCCTCATGACTGGAGGCAAGTAAAGGTCATCGCCATCCAAAAATTAGGAAAGTCAGCCTTCGACCACAACTCGTATCGACCTGTTGCAATGAAAGTTGTTCGAGAAAATTATCCTTTTGCTATTCCTATGATGATCCTATTGCAATGCTGTCCTATTTCAGAAAATGATCCTATTCCTATTCTCATATCGATTGCTCATACGATGCGATATCTTGAACCCGTTAGTAATTGCAAATTTCGAGAGGCTTGTCGAGCTGAATTCTTTAGGTAGATGAATCTCTCTTTTAGTAAATATCGATTAAGCGATACATTTATTTAGTTTTAAATGACCTGCTCTGGAAATCCAATTCTATTACACATTGTTATTATTCTTTTCCCTAGGGTTGTTGTATCGAAAATATGTATTTAATAACATCATTGCAGGATTATCATAGAACAAGTAAAATCCCTTTCCGTGAGCAGTTTTCTCATCGCACCTACAAGTACTCGTCAGAATGCTCCTAATTCCGACCCTAAACCTTTTCCCGCTATGATCACGTCAGCAAGCTGTCATTCTTGTCCCAAGGCCGGAAACACGAGCATACAAGCCGCTAAATGCTCCCAATTTGCTTCATTAAATTATTCCAATGAAAAGTAATGATGGTGTTTACGGTGGACGGCAAACTTGTCGCCTTATTACACTTCGTGTCAAATAATTATGGAAATTTTCTCCGCTCGCATCCACACTTGCTTTCCTTCTTGTCAGCCAGAAAACGGTGGCATAACTTGTTATAGTCTGGCGCCCAGTTGGTGTGAGTACGTGTCGCAAAGAGAAAAAAACTGAACGTGCGCTTTTGCTCGAATCACCGGTAAAGTTATACCGCTATGCTTCAACGCCAATTTCCTTTCAACGCGACGAAAGAAACTTTGTTCGTCATTCGTCACACCAAGCGGCACCATTCCGCACTTTCATGAATGGTTAAATACACTCGCGAACTGAAGGCGCGGCGTCTTTTGTGACGGCTAAATTGTTTTCCTTGTAATACTTCACCCGACACTGTTGTGTGTTTTTTTCGCTCCATTATTCGCCCACTGCAGTGACACTTTCCACATTTCTAACAATAAATAACTACACCCATAGACCTCAACAACAAACGACATTGTTAGTCTGCGGAAAAATTTCCCCCTTCCTAAGCAGGGCCACCAAAACTAACGAGCTCAACTAAAAGTTTTGTCCCAATTTTCTCGCGTCTTGCCCGAAACGAAAAGCAGGCCCACTCTATTAGTGAGCCCATCTGTTCGAATGAACTTCCGAAAATCCCTGTGTGCACTTTCCTTGAACGGGAAAATCCGTTTAAAATAAGCACGCAGAAATCGAAAAAGAACTTTGACGGTGCAGGCATGCAGGCAGGAAAAAGTTTCATCGTCTTAGACTTACTTTCGGGACAGCTTTGCCCCTCCTTCGCTGTAACACAATTTTCAGCGGCTTAAGTGCTTAAGACCAAAATGGGAAGCAAAACAACAACCTCTTAAAGAGGCTCGGTAAGAGCGTGCAGAGGATGGGGGACGATGTTACGGATGCTTTTCAGGGAAAATATGCACGAATAAATGAAGAACTTCTCGTGTTTTCCTGCACCGACCATTATGGCCGGGGATCGGCTGGCATCAAGTACGGCTATTTACTTATCTTCGTTGGTCATGGGGCGCTTTGTTCTGGCTGGGTCTTCGCCAGTTCGGTTCGATTGTGGCTCAAAGAACAGCTTTTGAGAACGCAACAAAGTGATTGAACATTTTAATTTATTCTTTTGAACGGATTATCCGGGCGTAATACTTTGATAAACAATTTCATGGCTGGAGTTTTGTGTATTTTTCCCCAATAAATGGGGAGGCAGATGATCAATGGGCAACGGATTGCGTTTATTTTTATATCTGTTGAAGAGTTCAGGATTTGGTTTATATTGTACATAAAATGTTTCCTGAAAGAGCTTTGCTATAACGAATATCAGTTTGAAGTGTTATGTGTACACTTTTTGGATTGCCGAGAATTATTGATGATTTTAAACAAAATTAGTTGTGCTATCGTTCTAGTAATGCGACTATTAATAGATGACAAAAATTATATGTTTAAATTTCTTACTTCATGACATATCTAATTCTGCCTTTCATAAAAATGTTTTTAAAGAACGACCCACAACCAACCGAGTGCCTGATTACAACGTGGCAGGAGGTTCAGAAGAAACAGTGTAGTAAGTTGAAAGCAACTGAAAAAGACGATTATGAGGAAGAAAAATACCCGGCACCGATAAGAATCAACGACCAGGGCGGTCACCTGATTTTATAGCCGATTATATAGGTGTTTTTGGGCACTTTAAGTTGTTGAAAGACTAATACACACAAACAGAGTAAGGCTTGAGAATTATAAATTAACACGCTAGAAGAAATGTAAAATGATATTCGGGAGCTGAAGAAAAAGTGCGAAATGTAATTAACCACCTGATCGTGATGATAGTAGAAAACATTTGCATGGTTGGATGGTTTGATGGCTTAACGATTGTGATAATTATTGACACATAACGATCGTCGATATTGCTTATACAATACTCTTCCGTGTTCTATTTAGCAGACAACGCTCATTGACAGAATATTTTGTTAGTGAATAATAGTGCAGGTTACATGAAGTCAAACTACGGGCCATTTTCCTATGACAATACTATCTGTCGTTATTTGTGTTGCTGGCTGTTGCTTTGGAGGCACTGGGTGCAATCGTAGATTCTGTTCAGTTGGTACTGGCAGTAAGTTTCTAGACACAAAATAAATCAGCTATTGGGTGGCCTTTTGATTGTGTTTTAGCAGCGTATATCGAAGGCTGTTTGTTGGTGATGATTGTAGTAGGTTGATTTTTCTTGTCGGTTTCGGACGCATGGATTTCCGTAATGTACCATCTGGTTGCAGAACTAGCGCGTAGAAATCTGACCAGAGTAGTGGTTTGCTCATAATTAATGTTAATTTACGCAAAAAAGCCAGACAGGACGAGATAGGTTTGGTCAGGGTAAAGGGTTGTCCATAGGAAACGTCCACGGGGACATTAAAAATGAAGTTTTTTTCAAGAACGTGTTATATAATTTGCGAATTAATTTTTCATCTATCAAAACTATTGACTCATCTGAGGACTGGAGACTAAAATATCTTCAGTAAAGACATGCTACATCACGTCGAAGACTACATATTAAGAAAACTGATATCTCTTTCCTTCCCCCATACAAACGAGAAGCGACAGAGGTTGCAGCGCCTTTATTGGAGCAAGGTAGGAAGCTTAATGTAAAAATGTATATGTGTGTGCCTCACTATGAGAAGTACCACCTTTACCCGCAAGTGACGTTGCTGTTACTGTCGCCAGATTCTGGACAGAGTTGCCAGTCTTCTTGATATGCAGTCTTCGATCACGTTCTAACCACTCTCCTGCTCGCATTTGTTGCAATTTGCTATAGATCTTCCCCGTTAAAACATATGAATCAACTAGCAAGAAAGGTCCCAAGCTCACTAAAGAAAAAATTCATTTCTTCCACGAAATATGAAATTCATTTTTCAATTAAATTTTAAATAAAAAAATTTAGATTTAGTATTTTTTAATCGATTAAGGGCTAAACAACTAAAATTATTAAATAAATTATAGTGATATTACCGTGCTATATTGAAATTTCGACAAGTCTAGAATTAAAGCGTATTTAGTTTGAAACTAATTCATTGAACTTAGTGCATGTTGAGTCCGCCCGTGCTTTCGAAATACACACGGAAGTATGTTCATAAATGCCTTAGCGGTAAAAAACGCATAAAGTATATCCGAAATTTGAAACATGTGTGCTAATAAGCTTACAAACTGCCGTGAACATTTTGGCATGAGAATGCCCTTGTGTCGTCAACCCAACGCACAAATAAACATAAAAATAAATTACCCCAACGCAAACCCACGAGCAGCGCACACACTTGTACCCGGCAGTGTTGAATTCAATTAGAAATCAACCCTACCCACCCACTTTGCAAATCACCTATCGGATTCCTATATTCGTGCATGTATGCAAAGTTTCAAACTGCACGGCAGGCTGAAGTACTGGTACGGGTGCAACGTGTACCCGAAATTTTCGTACACGGTTTAACTATGTGTGGGTTCGTGCCTTTACTGCCGAAAAGCCGTAACATCTACCGCCTACTGCACCTTCCGGATGATATAATCATGATGTTGCTCGTTTGGCATGTGAGCAACAAATGATTGAAACATACACGCGAAACCTCTATTCATACTCTCGTATTTGATTGAGCTTATTAGGTGCTTCCTATTGACGGCAGCAACGCAATTGCGATGTCGAGTTTTCAACTCTCGTTACATAGATGATAGTAACACACTAAAGTGTTTAATACAGCGTGGTAAAGAGCTTTAGGCGTTCTTGCAGATGATTTGAACTGCTTGTAAGTTATTTTACCCATTATTTGCTTTTTGGGACAAGACACATAATTTAGCCATGTGTTGTTAAATGGAAAAATAGACTTGACAGGTTCAATTGAAAATGATCGAAGCGAAGAAGGAAACATCTATTGTATTGTACTCGCTAGAAGTCGGCTGGTCCACCCGTTTAACAGAATGGCCATAGTGAAAACATAACTCATCATTACACATAACTCATTCATTACACACATAACTCATCATTACACGACTAAAAAAAATAAATATCGAATATTATGTCGTACTAGATGGCCGATCTGTCTAAATCAATTGTACCAGAGCCCCACAACCATCGCAATAAATCTACCGGCGATACAGTAGCATTGAAATGCTACAATCCCAATCAAACTTACGATTACCGTAATTCACTACTTTAAGACCCTTGCAAAATATTACGATTTTAATCGCCAAGAACTAAAAACAGATTTTCCCCGCCCAACCGGGAACACCAATAATCAAAACCTCCATGAAAACTTATCCCCACCCCATACCGGGGATTAACTTGTAACATATTTGATTGTCGATGCCTCGAGCGGTAGCAAACCCGGCTAATCTCCACAGATTTCCGTCGAAATTAAGTTGACCTTTCGCCTGACCCCTTTCTGCTGCTCATGTCCACCGCCCACTACCAACCGCTTTTGCTCTAGGTAGTCTCTGTAGGCAACTAATTTAATCGCTCGAAATGGGGTAAAAGGTTGCAGCACTCGTTACGGACTGCCGAAGCAGGTTGTCGTCAGCAGGCCAGACCGGGCATAGTGGCATATTTGGAATTCAAGATATGTTCTTCACGAAGGCGACCAGACACTTAATGGGATGATAAAATTTGTCGCTGGCAGTTGGAAACCCCTTCGGGAAGGACTTGAAACTGGTCCCTTTTGCTGTGCCCTAGACGATGGCGTAGAGGGTAGAGTAGTTTGGTTAGAAAACATGCTTCAAAGTATCCTAAATTAGGGCGGGATATTAGAACGATAGTTTTATGGAGCAAATATCATGTTCCCTCGGTAGATTTGGAAGGGAAGATTAAAAACTTTTGTGCTTTCGGCGTGTTTTATACGAGATTGGTTCGGTTCCGTACCCACGCCCCAAGCCAGCCAAGCCACACATTCAGGCGAGGGATTTGGGTTGCAACTTAGTTGCTACAACTTTTGCCGCTTCTCTTCACACACATATGTTCGATGAAGCACGGAGAACTTAAGCTCCGACGGATCGTTCGACGAAAGAAAAACACTTTGATTATAAGATATCCTATGTGATGTGCATTCATTATTTCGGAAGCTTAATCGAATTAGGGAAAGTTTTTGCTACCTTGAAGCGGTACTGGTGCTGCTATTTACTGCACCGGTTCGTCGAACGTCGTACAAATAAATAGCAGAGCAGATAGAATAGGACAACTTCAATCTCGATGTGATTATCCGGATGCGTGGAGGAGCAGGTTCCATTCGTTGCATACCATGTGAGGTCTTTCGGTATTTGACGGAACTCGATTATGGATTTTTTGGTTAAGTACCATGCGCCTCCGTTTATTTTATTACTGAAGCTGACGCGTATATTTTATAATGAAAGATTATTTTTACCGAACAACTACTAAATAGATCGTTGCAATATCAATTTGAAACTTTTAAACTGTTGTTAAAAGTATTACCAGCATATGCATGCAAGAAGCTGTCTCTAATCCCAGATTAAGCCGAACTGAGCTGGAAACTCTTCACAAGAACGGAATTTGTAAACAGAGGAAACATTATGTTCCCTTATCATACGTACTCCGTACCAGCTTCCTCCTGTCTTAGTATGACGCAATAAAATAATCAACGAATTATAAGCGAAAATCTAGATAGTTTCACTTGGGATTAGAAGAACAGAATCAGAAGCCAGAGAGAGTTTTTCCGGTTGCTCCTGGGTTCTCTGTCATTCCGGCATTTTCTAGGTGCGATTATGCAAATTAGAAAATGAAAATGCATCCCATTTTCCACCGAGTACCGACGGGTCCGCTCGTTGGAACATCGCACCTAGGTCTGTGTACGGTTATATGTGTTTATTTACATCATCAGATGCAACCGGGAGGATACATCAAATCCAGACGTGACACTGCTGGTGAATGGTGCATCGAAAAATAAAACATCGACAGAAGAAGGGAAACGCAGGATCCTTTGACAGTTACAAACAGATCCGATACACACGCACATACACCCGTACACACATCCATAATCCGAGTGTCAGTCAGTAGCATATTCAGCGGTAGCAGCTTTTCATGCTGTTTACAAATTGAATCATGAATATTCTATTTTTTTCCTCTTAGGAGAAAGAGAAAAGGGCGTTGAATTCCAACCTTTCTGCTGTTACAGTTTGACAAGTTTCTCATGGAATCCACCGGGAGAATGAGAGAAAAAAGGGGAATACGCTGCCAGGAATAAAATAAACGAAATCACATTTTTTCCTCATCACAGAACGTATCAAAGCGTATTGGATGTGTAGTTATTCTACGTTATTGCCGCACCGTCGCTAGTGGTGTCATGCAACATAAAACAACGAATGAAAAAAATGCACGGCACGGCCAAGGTAGCCCATCATATACCGTTAGTGCTGATGGCGCCGATGCTGGTGATGGTGCAACGGGTCGCGAGGGCAGGATTGCTATAGTTTTGTATTATTCAGACGTGCAATAGCCCCGAAGGAGTACCGTGGTATCTCGTCACCTCGTGAATGACGGGGACACCAAAATAAATAAATGTATATATGTTTGAAAAAAAAAATCGTTTCTCTTTATAGAAGACACAGTAGAATGTGCTTCAGAGACGCGGGTGTAAAATTTCATTAATATTTAAATTTTTATATTTTTCGCACCATCATCATTGACTCCCGGGTGGGAGCTTTTGTGCATCCTGCTGTACTGGCGTTGGGTGCTCAATATTTAAAAGTTGATGGGCTGACGTACAAAAAGGGGTAACCCAATTTTTTTTTATTTTTTAGAGGAAACGGGAAAAATTGAAAATGCGGGAGTTAATTCGGCTCATTGATCCATGTTTTCTAAAAAAAATAAGATCATTGCATGTACTACTTTTAATTTCTCGAGCATTTTCGTAATTCGTGGTGAGGAGGGGGGACCCCTACGGAACCAGGCGTCCAAAAGGGAGTAATCCACAATTCGTAAGTCGTTTCGTTATCTTTCGTTTTAGATTTATGATGTCCATGGCAAAGTTGTTGCAGAGCATCTAGCGCCCTATTTGATCATCCCACGTTAGTTCGAAATTCATACGCTAGAGCGGTGCTCTTATAAACTTTTTAATGGTACTAGAGTATCTAGTTGGTATCTCGTGTAATATTTATCTTAACGTGATATACTTTTATATTATGTGAAGATACAAATTTTGTAGGTTCCACAAATTTTGAAATTTGGTGCATTATAGAAAACAAAAACTATGAATTAAATTTTAACCCAATATTTGAATATTTTTAATGTAATCGTGTTTCATTATTTAGTGTGTTTCATCGCTATGTAATTGACTCTACTGTGGGAAGAAAATAAGTGCACGATCATTGTCAAAAATATAATTTGGCTTCGCATTAAAGTACCATAAAAAGTTGTCGCAAGTTTCTACCATTATTGTAGAGAAATCAAATTTAAGCAACTATATCAAATATGGAATTATTTTAGCTCATACGGTTTCCGATCGAAAATAAAAATTGACGCGGGGGTTAGGGTGTCCACAAGAACAGTGTTTTTTTGCGAATAACATTTCAAATGTTGATTTTTCTAAAAGTCCACTTAAAAGCACTTTTAGAGCATTTAAAATCATATATTTTTCACTATAAGAGATGATATGGGACTTGATATGTTTTGTTTTCTACTGTGAGTATTATTAGAGAATAAAAGAAATTATCATAGACTCGGGTTGCGCTTAGTACACATTAGAGTGGGACTATATTTTTGCGCCCACGGTTTAACGTTTACATGGGATTTCGTATGGGGAAATCGTCTTTTGCAAAATAATTCTTCCAATAGTCGCCTGTTACCTCTTAAAAACAAATAGATATCTGATTTTTATAGAAAATTTGTCAAGGAAACAAAGTCTAGAAGACTGCGAAACAATCTGATGCTTAAGGAAAAAAAAATTAAGCAAAAACCGATTGAGTCCCTGAAGATTGATGAAAATTTCAATTTTTATGGAATCACTTCTGCTGACGGTCGAATTATATACAAAATTTTCAACTTTCTCTTATTATGTACAAAAGAAGCCTCAATTTATCGTTCAAAACTCATGCGAAGTGACCAAACAGTATCGATAAATGATTTAGACACATTAAGAGAAGATTAAAACAAAATTGTTTATAATTGGACAGTCAACAGCAGTGGTGCTAGAAAAAACTTAATATTTTATCAATCGTCATAGCATCAATCGGTTTCTGCTTAATATCTCAAGCATCGGATCATTTTGAGGTTTTCGAGGCTTTATTTCTATGTTAAATTTCCTATAAAAGCCACATAACGATTTATTTTTATGGAGTAATGCGCGACTCCTAGAGGAATTATTTTGTGAAAGTTAATTTTCCCATACAAAATCCCTTGTAAACTTTAATCGGTGGGCGCAAAAATATAGTTTCAGGGATCGATCTAAGAATTTGCACAGTTGTTCTAGGACCCAAATTGAACCTAAAAAGTTGCTCGGAGCTGGAATCAAATTTTTGTCCCACCCTAGTACACATGCGCTTGCCTTTTGGCGTTCTTACGATCGCATATTTTCAGCATATTTGTTCACTTCGAGAAAAATTGTTCCTTTGAACTTTTCTAAATTGACTGAATAATACACGATCCGTTTTTGAGAACCGTAAATGAATTGTGGCACGTTTCTGCAAGCAAATATGCATTAGATAGTTACTAAGGAACCTTAAAATGATTATCCAAAAGAAATCTGGGCCGGAGTAAATCAGAGTGAAGACCCTGTTTCAATCCACCTAATGGTGCAATTGTGTCTTTCTCATTTGTCCAAACTACGATTCCATGGCTGGTTATGTTCAATACAATGGTGGAAATGTATATTACATATTCAGTACGATTGGCATATACATACAATGGATCGACAGCTACGATCTTGAGATACTATGTGTCGACACTGAAACATCGCTTGAAACCAGCGGCGGATCAAGAAGGAAGATCCGGACCCTGCCACAAATTTTCAATCTGCTAAGAAATTTTAAATTAATTTTAAATTTAAAGTAGCAACCCCTCACTGCATACTCCTACCTAAGTCTATATAAGTCAAAAAAATGAGGTTGACGATTTTTAGAGTGATTGCATAACCTTTCTATATGAGAAAGGTAAAATGTGTCAAAATCCAAAAAAGTCAATTTTCGTCAAAATTTGTTTTTTCAAGATTACATCAACTCTCAACGTTTCATGCATTTTTAAGTCATTTGGCATCAAACATACATATTCGATTTTGAAATTTTTTGAGAATTTTACATTTCAGTTTATATGAGAATTTGCTGTGTGGTAGCACTCTTCAACCCGTAACTCCAGAACCGGAAGTCCAATCAATAAAAAATTCAGTAGCTGCCGATGGGAAGGAGGTTGTACCTTTCATCTGAGGCTAAGTTTGTGCAAATCGGTCCAGCCATCTCTGAGAAACAGAGGTAACATTTTTTCCACATACACACATACGTACATATACACACAGACATTTTTCGATCTCGACGAACTGAGTTGAATAGCATATGACGGTTAGCCCTCCAGGCCGGGATTAGGTTGACGATTTTTAGAGTGATTTCATAACCTTTCTATATGAGAAAGGCAAAAATTGAATTTGTATCTTTTTATGATTTAAAAAAAACTGTTTTACATTTGTTACAAAAAAATTCTAATGAAATGAAATTACCAGTTGCATTGTTTGTAATCATTTTGATGCAATGAATCAAAATAACGCCCAATATACAAAATTAATGTCACAGTTCTAACCATCATTTACCATTCCTCACGCATCCACCCTCTTCTCTCTCCCTTCGAGTTCATGCCAACTGTCACGACTCACGTTTATACTGATATTTATCTATCCATTTCAAAGATCTTCAACTAAAAAGAACTATTTGTTCATGTCCAAACTGATTTGATGTTTGCGATGTAATTGTGTAGGATACAGAACACAAATCTATTTTTGTCTGCTGTTTCCCTATAAATAATTTGTCCATTTTAGTGTACAAACAACTTAATATTACATTCTACTTGAAAAAGAAAATATTTGTAGACTTGACAAAATTTTAAAATATTTGTATTTTGAGAAAATTATATCTGATTTATATTCAAAACCCTGCTTTCTCCTGAAGATGAAGAGTTATCGCTTCGAAACGTTGCACTATGCAGAGTTATGTGACCAAAAATCCGGTTCCTGTTATGAATGGGTTACGGTATTGATTAGATTATTGAGAATAGATATTGTTATTTTTGTTACTAAATATTATGTATTTTTCACTTGACTTTTTAATACAAATTCCTTAAAATTTCGATCAATTCTTCGAAAGCTATGTATTGTTATGGTTAAGGAACGTTCAATTGTGGGATGCATGGTAGCTACTTATACTTAAGTAAGCGAATACAGTTAAGTTTTTCACATTACATTACATAAGTCGAAATCAAAAAAGAAAAAAGAAAAAGGAACTGATGGGAATCCATTAGCAGAGGTGAGTAGCTGCTGTAGGCAATGCCTCCAACTTACACATAGTAGCAGACCCGCTACCACTGTAGGAGTAAAGGCAATAGCCTAATAAAAATCTACTCCGGCATTTGAAAGGCATACATAGAGGAATGGCAGCATTTTCATCGATGTTGTTAATAGTCGACAGATTTTCAGTGGTGATCTTACGTAACTTCTCTTTTGTCGGTTCTCGTGGTAAAGAGGGATAAGTCCGTCTTTGCTCTGAGACATGTTGGTAGACTTGAGTCATTTGTAATAACACTGCCTAAGCTCGACTCGTGCCAGCAGAAAACAAAAGATTAGTCCGCAAGATTTATATGATTCAGTGAATAAGTTTGAATAATTCTTCTAATGTTACACAGTATCTGCGATGAATTTGTTGGAGATATGAGAAATGCAATGATATACTGTGATGAATTTGACTCTGCTATCTTAAAATTGTTGGATCGAATAGTGTATTTATAAACAATCCTAGTAAGTTACGGCTTGCAGCAATGTTAGCAACCACGCTGGATTATACTTTTACTATGTTGGTTTTTCAATTTGAGTGCAATAGCGATCTGTATGAGCAGAAAAGCAAAAAAGTAGTTATTTGCATACTAATTTCCAAACATTCCGTCGCGGAGCTTCATTATCCGTTTCGGCAGACTTTGCAGCCGATTCTTACTGTACAGGTGGCTGATTATGCATTATACCTGTTTTAATGCAGAATATGCACTAGAATCATGCGTATTTGCATGTAAATTATACGGATAATATTTTGGGTATAGTGGCTAATAACAGTTATACCCAATTTGACTTCTTCTATTTGGTTAAAATGATCAAAGTGGTTATATCGAAACCCCTTTTGTGAACTTTTTGAGTTTAAAACGGTCTTGTCTCACTTTAAAATTATCAAGCTTGCATAGAGCAATAAATTCATCGTTAGTAAGTGATTTTACAATGCAAACATTTCTAGGTTCCTTAGAATAGAGTAGTGGCATTTTATATCCTTTCATTCTATCACAATATGAAAGAAATTGAATTAATTTCGAATGCATTTGACCTATGCCTGGACGCAATTTTCCTGTGATGTCTTTACTAATAATTTCAATATTTAGTTAAAATAACTTTGTGTAATTTGTTGATGTATGAAATTATGGTATCTCTTAGAAAAGAGAATAATTTTGTAGTATTACGAAAATCTCATTTAACTTAGATATGTGCGTTCTTCAAAATAAAATAAAAGCAAAAACACGGTATTCGAATCATACAAGAATCCTAAACAATCTATCATTTATACATTATTTACTATAAGAGGATTACGACAAATATAAATTATAGTAGCTTTTTTTTCTCGAGAGGTGATTTGTACTTTACCGTTTAATGAGACGAATGATATATTCAGTTGTGATCTCTTACCTGCAAATAAAAAGAATTTTTGTTTTAGTTCAAATATAAGTAATAGTTTATAGAAGAATAGTTTCTATGCAGAAAGTTTTAAAACTGTATGAGATTTTTTAGGTACTTTCCTGAAGTTTATTAAATCAACATATTAGTAGAAGTTGCTCGAAATCTTGCTAGTGTAAGAAACTAGTGTGATATTCATGAATATTTGAAACATCGCATGAAGCATCTTATGAAATTATGTAGAAGATAAAAAGGGATTAATATCAATCAATAGTCGCGATACTGATCCGGGTGATATATGAATTTATATGTATATATTTTATTTTTGATAATAAGAACAGAACGGTACCTATTTGCTAGGACTATTTACTATTTAATTTTATTCAGATTTTTCAAGCTATGTTTTCATCACAAACATTGAAAATGCATTTTCACCTGCGCCAATCAATGGCTGTGACATTGCTTTCTTCGGACTATCGTAGGTTTGCTGTTTCAATAAGTCAAGCTCAATTCGCTGCAGTAAGCGTTAATAGATCAACAAAAATATTTGTGCTTATAAAGAAACACATTATTTTGAGCTGCAGTTAAAACTAGAGATGGTCGAGTTAAATTTTTTTCGATCCTGAACTCTGAGAAAAGAAAAACTGAAAACCCCGAACCCGACCGAATCCGAAATGTGTGAATTACTTCTTACTGAATGTACTCTCGCGAGCGGTTGTTGAAGCAGTTTGTGAATCAGAGCAAAAGCAATTTTATCATTGAAAACAAAATTGCGATATTTTGGGGCCAGAAAATATGACGAATTTAAAAGATTGAAGGATGGAAACAATTTGTACGGTTTATAATTAATACATCATCAATGCTTATTACGAAGAAATGCCTACACTACGAAAGGCAAGGAATTGTTGGTTTTAATTTGTTCGAACCTCTCGAATTTTAAATGTATAGAATCTGAATGCAACTATCTGTAGTAAAAGCGTCCCACCACACCGTGATACTGGCGTTGATTACCGTGACAAAACCTATTTTCTATAATCATAATCGTAAGCACCCAGTACGAACCCCTTCTCATTTATTAAACGGCGCAGAATCGTCACACCATCAGCCAGATTTGTTCGCAAACCAAAAATGTCACAAATTTCCACTAACGGCAAAAACTTGTCACCTCCATTAAACACCTCACCCTACCCATTCAGTCGAATCCCAGCAACCGAAACAGGCATTAGCAAGCGACCTCTAATCCACCAGACGTGTCCAAAAATTGTGCCCAAAGATTAAAGGCTCGCACGCTCCACGGGCAACCACCGTTCTCCTGCTCATGGCGTACATTTCTCATTTCCCGCTGTCAATCTTCGCACCATCGTCGTCACCAGACACTCAGCATCCTGTTCCCTCGAACTCCCTCTAACAGTTCAGAGTTTATCGACACAACAGAACAACATCAGCTTTGGCAGCAGTTCGTCACTTTTCCCGCGCTTCTGCATGTTACCCCAATCAACTCATCCACTCGAAGGAACTCCTCCCAAGCAGAGTCATCCGTCGATGCTGAGCACAACGCTGGGGCAACTACTGATCCTGGCCGCTGCTACCGAAGCAGCGAAAGGTATTTAAATATTAATGTTGTTTTAGGATATATTCAATTTTTCTGAAGCAAACAAAGTGTGGTCCGATGCTCGTAGCCTTTTCCGGAGGGTTCATCCTACAGGATCGGTCTTTGACAGCACATACACACACAAAAGGATGGTCGTCATCACCAAGGCAAATTGAGTTGCTTGCTAGCGCGTTTTTCCCGAACATCGGATTGATTGAGACCTAATCGTGATGAACTGGATGGCGGACGAGCGAGCGACAATATGCAGATTATGTTTGTTGATTCATTAAAGCGAACATTTTCACACAAATGCGCTAAGTAAACAGTGCAAATGGGACAGGCTCTTCATGGTTGGAAAATCACGCTCTGATATCGGAGAGGGGATGGTTGATGTTTACGCTACTGCGCCGGAAAGCTTCTGCTTCTTTGGGCTTGCTCGTGTAACGTGGTCCGAAAACAATGACGAAAAAAATATTGATCAAGTATTTTAATTGAGAGGCATGAATAAACTTTTCTGTAAAACCGAGAAAGGATGGAAAAGATGGAAGAAGGTGAACATGATGATTATGACGATGAAGATGATGGTAATATTTTCCCAAACCTTTGGATTGGAATTGATTTTACCCCAGCTACTAGGCAGTTAACTTTGTTGGTGGTTTCTTGTTGGATACTACGTCGTTCGCTTTTTGCTCGAATTACAGCCTCCAGGGCAGCTAAACTCTTCAGCAGATTCGACAAGTACCGGGCACGGACACTCTCTTCATCTTTTATATATTCATTTATTCGCCTTTTATAAATATTCATTATTTTCGATTTTACTGGCGATGGGCAGAGTGGGTTATGTTGATATTGCTTATGAATTTATTCCAATCTAACGAGGCAATTTTTTAGATTGTTTGCAGATCCCCAATAAGCGTTCGATGATTTTTATAATTGGGTACCAAGTTTGCATACTCGCCTTAGAGTAATGATATTACAACTCTGAATAGCTGTCCAATGATTTCAAAAGTTACTGAATTCTTTAAACCCACCATCGCTGATGTTGTATAAAAGGTTATTCAATCGATTCCCAACAAACTGACTGTATTAAAGCTCGAGACAGACATAAAGGAAATATTTACCATCGCTCGTAGCGGAAGGCATGATTACACCGAAAGCGGAGATCCTTTGTTTTCAGGGCCAGCTCTTCTCCGTCAGGGTGTAGATACCTTAAATGTGAAGGGAAAAAACCTCAGCTCCTGATAAGACGAAAAACTTTCATCATCAAAAATATTGATTTATTTTGTTATCCATTGACCGAGCATACTTTCTTGGTGGAAACTCTTCCATCTCGTCCTGTTCAAGTGAGTGAAGGAAAAATCTTTACCAGTATACATATAATTCAATTTCCGTTCGTTACAACGACAACGGTAACCTCGATGGAAAACACAGCGATAAGCTTGTTCGCACACACGGCCACCTTTTCATATATCGGAAAGACATGTTAACTACCCTGTCTCGTACAAGCATCAGCCTTCATATGTATTTCATACCGGTACCGAGGTAGAGGATAATTTAGAAGGGTGACGAAAGAGGAAATTTTTTGAAGTGAAAAATTTCTAAATATTCTGTGGCAGTATGTTATTAAATATTCATCAGTTCATGAATGGTCAATCACAATTGATTTGGAATTTATCATCTTGGTAAGAGCTCGACTGTTTTGTAATATATTCTTATTGGATTTATTTCGGCTGAGCAGTTATTCGGTATTATTAAGCTAGGTTTTAATTTATCCGACGTTTCGTTACTGTATAGCACCATCTTCAGGGGAATTTATATTCTTCCATTACTATTGATATTTGTGTAAAATTCTTTTTTATGGAAATGTGCTCTGCAGGTGTCGAGTCTCTTCTTGTGCAACTAGTTCAACTAGAGTAAAGAATTGAACTTACTGATAAATCGTTGGATGAATAACTAAAATCAAATCTCTGTCTCTGTTTGCACTGAGTACCCATTACCGACGCCAGAAAGAGTACTCCACAATCAGATATTAGTTCATCAACACATGGACCGGAACCAACGGCTTTACTTCTCTTGCGAAGGAAGACAGAGTATTCACTTTAGAAAATCTCAACGACCTCGGCTGGGATTCAACTCAGACCCACTGGGATGAGTGGCGGTCACGGTTATCACTCAACTACCAATCGATAAAAAGTCTTTTTTTTTTTTTTCATAAATTCAATTAGTACATAATACAGAAAAAAATATTCAGCTAAGTTTTCGATTGAGCGTCATATAACTACTGCCATCAAATTCTGTACGGTCAGCTCGTTCATTTTGTTTGCCACAGCCAGTTTACTTAAACAGTTTTGGGGCTTCTTCAGGTTCCGCTTGATGATGGACCAATATTCTTCGATTGGGTTGATTCTTGTGCTTGGTGGCATACCACCGCAACATGTCCTTTCTTCCATGATGGCAGGATTCAAAATCCGGACAAAAGAGCATCGTGTTGCTTCATGAAAGATATCAGATGTATCACGTAAATTTTCTAGTTGACGGTCTCGGTTGCAATGAAAATGTCGCTTTTCAAACCACAGGTACAGAAAGTCTGCCAAACCAGGTATTTCTGTGAGAACTTCGATAGTTTCATATGCTTGAAAATATCGACCACTTTTCCCTTCCGCTTGCCATTGTGTTAGTGACAGTTGATTTGGCCACTTTTAACGATTTCGGCGTGCAAGTAGTTCGGGTTCAGGCTATACGCGAGCAAAATTTCGCTGTTCGGCAATCTTATTAATGAAGAGTAAACGTCAAATTCTAAAAAAGGCATCTTCTGCACGCAGGCATGAGGGTTTTTCAAATTATTTGATTACACTTTTGATCGTAAAACCATCGCAAATATCTCGACAAAATGTTTAGTGGGTTTCCCGAAAGCTTGGCGAGAAATAACAGGCGCTCAAGTTATGAAGAAGCCAAGAGTTTTAGGCCAATCAGCTTAAGCAGCTGGATCATCACATCAGGAACGTTAGCTGAGCTGGATATCCATTGCATAAAACGCAACATGCATATCAGTCTGGAAAATCCACGATCACTCTGCTTCACGATGTTGTTTGAAATATTGAAAAGGTCTTCTCGCCCAAGCAATTTATCTTGGGTGTATTGCGAGATATTAGGAGGGCTTTTGAAAATGGTTATGGGGTATCTGCATGTATATTGGGTTGGATTAACGCAATGCTTAGTAACCGAATTCTTTACTCGTCCCTGAGAAAGGTAGAGATACGAAAGTTTTGCGTATTTGCGGTTATCCTCATGCTGGCCTTCTCTCACCTTTGCTATACATTATTTATTCAGGTGTCGGTGTTGCATAAATTTGTTCGGATCCTTGTCTAGTTTCACCATTTGAGTATTAACACTTACAAGAATATGCTCTAGAACTGAATTTATTGCAATTAGTCTGATTGAATTCCGATGTAGCAGTGATGCCAGGGACAGTTTACGTTGACGACGGAATGAGTTTTCATATTTCTTCGTTATGTTGCAATAACATTGAAAATTGATAAAGTCAATTTAGACTGTCTTGTGGCAATTGTGAACATTCTAGGATAATTGTATTGAGCAGTGAAAGATTAAAATGGAGCAGCTTCTAGCACTGCGAGGGAAGCACCTATCTTTATGAAAAAAAGGTTTTTCGTGTTTCTTAAAAATTGTTTTGAAACCTTACAGGCACTAGAAAAAAGTTGGGCATCAAAGGGTTAAAACCTTGTACAAATTGCGAAAATAGTACCAAAATGGAAATGCAATAAATTAAAAAAAAAGAAAACAAAACATTCAATGGCAATAGAATTTAAGGAAAGAACGACGAAAAAGGACCAAATGAGGAAAAAAATTAATAGATAGAATGGAACAAATCGAGAAAGTTGTAAAAATACCTTTTAAAATACTGGAAAAGATTAATAATATGAAAATAGCCAAAAACTTACCAATATCAAAAATAATCCAAATCGTAGAAACAACAGAAAATGGGCAAAATTAAGATAATGCAACGGTTAAAATTTGAAAGTTTATAAAAAATTTAATAACAAACAAAATAAAACAAATTGAATAATTGAAGCAATCAAATTTAACGAAGAAAATTAGAATAAAATTAGAATAAAATAGAAGAAATAGAAAAATATTGGCAACTGGTAAACATTATGGAAAGCAGGTAATCGGCAAAATGAAAAATAAAATAATATAAGAATGGAATAAAGACAAAAGGGCAAAAGGAAGTAACATGAATACAACAAAAAATCAAAACCAGTCTACAAAAATATAGAAATAAACAAAATGAATCCAAAAAATATTTGAAAAATGAAAATTAGTAACAAAATATAAAATGGTAAATATTTCAATGGAAGATATGATAAAAATGGAATATACAAACATTCTCAAAAAGGAAATTTTTTGGACAAGAGCAATAACATTTTTTTGTGCATGAGGACACAATAGCAAACATAAAAGATTGGATTTTTCAGATTCTCCTAACAACTAACACCAACTTAATACCAGTTAGATATGTCCAAACCAGCACCATATTGGTGCAAGTTAGTCTCTAAAATCCAAAAAGTCACACATCTGGAATGAACGACTGGCTTGTACCGAGTTATGTCTCGGCAGTAAGTGTGCTAATTTAGTGCTGATTTGAATATGTCTAACTAGTATTCAGTTGGTGATAGTTACTGAGGAGAAATCGAAACACTAAAAAACCAAACTTTTAAGAGTGGAATAAAGAGATAGATATAAAATACCAATGAAAAGTAGAAAAATGGACACAATTCTTTTTAAATGAACTAATTTGGAATTGAATAAATGCGAGGGAATAATAGAAATAGAAATAAATAGAAACAATTGAACGGAATAGATTTAAAAAAGGAAAACAGTGGAAATCACAGAAAACACAATAAATCAAAATATTTAAGCAGGTTAAAATTAAAAAAAATGGAATAAAACAATAAAGGACATTTATAGCAAATATAAAAAAAATTATGGATAAAATAATAAATTAACTCATATAAAGTAAAAATGAACAAAATTCAAAATTTAATGGAATAACAAACAGAAAATATATACAAAACGCAAAATAATCAAAATAAAACAATAGAAAACATGTTCAAATGAAAAACAAACAATAAAGAAAGAATGAATCTATTTTTTTTAAATGAGTAAAGTTGGCAAATGCTAAAGGTGATGAAACGTACCAATAGCGAAGAATGGGAGAATATTGAAAAAACATGCAAATGAAAAACATAAATTTCAAAACTAGTAACTGGAGAACACAAAAATTCACAACACGAATGGCATTAAAATGAATAAAATATAAAAAAAATGTTTCAAGAAAATGAGAGACACCTCAAAAGGAAAAATAGGGAAAAAGGGCATATTGAGAAAATACTAAAATGACTTTATTTGAAAATATGACAAAAAAAGAATAATAGAAAATTATTTTTTTAATTTTAATAAAATAAGAAATCACCATTGGTCTAATGATTTTATCTTAACCTAACAGCTTATGCAAAGCAATAAACAGCTATTTTTTGAAACCCATTCACAGATTGCAAAGCTTCGAAATGTTTAGTAAAATGTGAATCAAATCAATTTTTCGTGAGCCCGGAACTCAAAATCACTTAAGCTTTTTTTAAATAGTCCGTGAGATAATTATAGTTAAGTATGAAATAGGACACAATTTCAAAAAAGATCGTATACAATTTTACCCACTGCACGTTAAAATCATTCCTTCTGTTCAAAGTTCGCGTTTTCTCTACAACTCCGTGCCCGGGGAGGAAAACTCCATCCGCACTCCCATCTCGGCGGCCCTGCTTACAGCAGTAGGACTAGTTATTATTTTCCTATGATACAAACCGAATGTATGATGAGACCTTCCGCACTAATAAAATCCTTGATCAAAATTTAGTTTACTTACTCGTCACAGCAAATGGAAGCACAATTAGCTAAATGATAGCTAAAATAATGTCACTGTTACCCTGCTTGGATCATTTTTCTACGACCGTGTCATCATTACCAGCTCAGTTCCGTAGCATAATAATGTTTCCCACAGGACCGCCAGCGGTCCTCCATTTTTGCCAATAATTGATAATGCTATCTTAATTAAATTAAAGCATAATTATAATTTAAATTTAATTAAAACATAACAAAAGACGCCCTCCCGCCTCGCCCGCTTCCGGTCCAGCGGTTTTCGCTGTAGACTTTGGTCGCATGTGGGTTAAGTCCACAAAAGCACAAATAGATAGAGATGTGCCAACATAATAGGCTTCAAAGGCGACAAGCGAACTGTGCTGGCGGCATGGTTCGGCATTGTGTGTATGCAAAACTCACTTATCTGATATGGCTATGCGAGTTATAATCCTCAGCCTCGACGGTACTCAACTCATCCGTAGTGATCTATTAATTTTGCCGGGCTCTTTCCCCAGCAGGACTCTCTGGTCGTCCATCGGTACTAGCTTATGTATAATCATTTCTCCACTCGAGACCAAACCTCTTCACCACTCGCTGAGCTGATGCCCTAACAATGTGGCGTGGCAAAACCCACTTGTGACGATCTACTTCAGCTTCGTCTCTTTCTCCAGTAGTTGGCAAATAGGGCGTCGCACTGTGGGCAGAATCTCTTGCCGCTCGAAACGAGCCTTCAATAAACATCGACATTGTAGACCTACACATAAATACACTATTGTGTAAATATTTATAATCACTTAATCATGGAGAGAGCCGAACGCCTAGCCCCTTTAATAACCGAGTGTTTGCGTGTTCGGGTGGATAGTTCTACTGGACACCCCTGCGTTCATCCTATGCGTTCCAATCGCCAACGCCACCGCCACCACCAGCAGCCCTGGCACAAACCACCTTTGCCGAGAATATGGGCTTCCGAGACAGAAGGCCGACGTGCGGTTCGGGAAAAAACATCCAACTCACCGTTCGCAAATGGCTTTTAATAAGCGCATCGATTGGTGGTGAAGCACTCAAATTACAACGCCGCAGAAACCACCCACCCGTGGCAGCTATACCACAGCCGAGGCGAGAACCGGCAGCGCACGCCAGCGGGGGTTAATTGAAAGGCGCGTAAAACCATGTTGGTAATGAGGAATCGGGCGTGGACATCCATTTTGACTATAGCACCGAACCAACCGAACGTGCGAACATCATATTTCGAACGAGCGGAGACCGGTCCTGTTTCCGCAACAAGCAGCAGGTATTTTGCGAATATCCTTTCATTTATCTGTTCGCATACACTCAGGATACACGGTTGCATAATAATACAGTTGGTGGGATAATCAATACACTTGGGCGCGGATGCCTCGAGTCATGGATTTTCCCGCTTTTTGCCGCTTGTTCAAATACTCTTATCGACTGGGCTGCACAGCACAAATGAGATATTTTTTGTGGTTTGAAATATGATAACCTTACAAAATGAAAAAAAAAAAAAAAAACTGATAACTGAAACAGCTTCACATAATTATGTATCGAGGGATTCAATTTCATTATGGATTTTATTATGCGGAGATTGAGTTGGGAATCGCTTTGTATAATCGATAAGATTATTTTGTCTTGTATTCTAGTATATTTTGTCATTACTAGGGGAATGCATCATTGGTTGACTCGGCGTTCAATCGATGGAATACCTATAAATTTGCATCAATATTTTCGTATCTAAGAACCGGTAAAATATCAAAAATGGTCTGAAGTTGTTGTAATAGGGTGGATGTACCAATAGTCGCATGCTTAAGGAAAACTTTTGATAAAAAATCGATTAATAGACCTATGGGCAATGTTAATACATTAAACGAAAGCTTTCAGTCCCTACTTCATAGGAAAAATACAAAGATGGCTTAATAACCAATTTATGTATTCAAAGCCGCTTGTACCACTATAGGAACACATGTACCAATAGTGGTCCAATCGCTAATTTCGGTGCCTATTGTTGCAAATCCCATTGCTTTCTTATGGGACTTGCAACTATAGGTACACTACATCAACTATAGGTGCAAGGGAGCTCAAAATTCTAAGAAAATCATTTTTTTCAATAGTTATTTGAGCAAATTTCAAGGATAACAGTTTTATTGTCGCATAATTTTAGTGCGATGAATCGATAAAAAAATATTTGTTGATGGTTGGTACCTTAGTTAGGCGTATAACCCACTACTGCAACTATTGGTACACCTCAACTATAGGAGCACCCACCCTACTCGTTAAACGCTACGAAAACTTGATATGAGTGCCTTAAATGTCACCCTACCTTTTGAACGAAGATGGCAAAGTTGCTCTAGTCAACAGCTTCATGTGTATAAGGTGAGAATAGGAACAGCGCGAAAAGAGTCCCTGTCACAATCTCAATGAGAATTACATACGCTTGAATTAAAAATACGCTTGTATTAAAAATAAAGTCAAAGCTCATCGATTTTTCATGAGATTATTCTGCCACATGGTGGTGGATCCACCGATGTATCGTTAATAATTATAAATAGGCTGTAAATACACAGACAAAAGTTGACAGCTCCATCAGTTCGTTTACGGCTGCTATGGTGCAAGCAGTGAAGCAACTACGTTCGATGGTTTGTAATTGCTGCCGGCTCCACCATGGATCGAAGAACTTCATATGCGAAGCCCATATGGTTAAGGCTCCAAAAATGGCAACCACAGGCGAAATTATTTTTTATCAAATTTTGCGTCAAACTGTTTGTTTTCCGTATGTATATAACCTCTAATATTAGAAAATATGAATGGTGATCCCAGAAAAAACTTTCATGTCTGTCATTTATGAAAGTTTGTTGATGCTACTTGCATGGCCTGAAAGTGACTAAAAGACAGTAAGGAGATAAAAAGGTAAACAAAATCCATATTTTCAACTTTTTGCTTGCAACCACATTTTTCTATCGCAGTCTAATTTAAATTTTGCTTGAAAAAATTTGATGAATATGGATTATTGCTTATTTTCAGTTGTGAAGTAATGGAAACCAAATAACTTGTAACGTGACAGATCAAAAATTCAAAAAAGTTTTGTGGATCACACCAACAGCATGCAAACAATGTCTAACCTGCATTTTTTCTTACTACTTGGAGTCTATTTCTTGAAACTGCATTGTGAAAACTTTAAAGTTTTATTAATTTTTAAGAAAACACAGTTTATCTTATGTAACGTGACAGATTTTTTCTGCTGTAAAGCAATTCTATCAAGTTTGATTCAATTGCGTCAATATTGGTGACCATCTTTGATTCTGATGAAACCTTTTACGTTTCATGTATATGGGAAACTAAGTGTTTTTCAATATTAAAGAAACAATTTTTATTCAAGAGTATTATTTAAAAAGGGCGTATGAGATCTTGAATGCACTACTTTCAATATATATTTTTCGAAAATCGTCATTTGTGCAGCAAAACTATATGATAGCGAGTTTTAGGGAATTAATTGTTATGTGTGAATATTTTTTGGTGAAATTTTTCAAAAAAATGCCAAAAATGTTAAAATACAAATATATTGTTAAAAAAAACAAAAAAAAAATGAAAATACAATTATAGAAAAACAATCTTTTTTTAGTTAACGAAAGCCTGTAAACTGATGAAACTATAATTGCACTATTAGGAAGTTATTAGTAAGAAAACATTTTTAACTTCAAGTATTCTTCTAAATTTCTTAGTATTTGCCAGTCATAAATATAATTTTCTTATACAATATTAATACTAAATATAATTTCGAAGCAAAATGCTCTGAAGAAATTTTTTTCGAAATATTTTGATTTTTTTTCAACAAAATTATCTAGTAGTGAAAATACGCTCTTTTAATAAATTACTCCCAAATACCAAACGCAAAAAACATAACACGTTTAAAATTTAATTGCAAATAAAAAAATTTAAAAAATTTTATTGCATCGTAGAGAAAATAATAATAAAAAGTTTTATCATATTTCAATAATTCTTTTAATTTTGAATTTTTATTTATTTTTTTCTCTTTAAATCATTTAGTTATAGAATGTGTGTGTGTGTTAACCTTCCTATCTCCCACTAGCTGGTAGTGATTTACAGAAAAAAGATGTTTGCATTATTTAAACATTCATGCAAATAACTTGGTTCACGGATTTAGGAAGGTGTTAGCTCAATTGACTTTCCGATGACCCATTTCGTGTACAGTGCCAGACATGTTCCGAGGTCATCGTTCCATCAACTAGCCCCGCCTTACTGTAATGTTTGTATCAATTGGATTGTAACATTACAGTAAAACTTTCGATTCCATTTAAGCAGGAAATCGACGCGTATTTATTATAATGATTCAATTTGTATATATAACATAACACATGTGTACTAAAACTTACCATTTTTTCAGTTTTCTACCTTCATTCATATCTTCCATTTATGTCTCCTTTAACTCTCATCCACATTTCTTGAATTCCTGCTTATTTAAGAAAGAAAAGGGGAAATAATAAAAAAGAACCGATAGACTCCGTGTTTTCCTTAGCGCTTCCGTTTCTCCTAGTCTGGTGTCTCTGCCTGTTGGACTTGTGTAAGTTGTTCCATTGGAGATCTCCAAGGAGCTGTAATTGGAGAAAGATCTGACTTCTATCCAGAAGTATCAGTTTTTCACCTTAATAGATTATATAAGTACACTACAAAACAATCCCGTGTATAATGCAACCATTTTTTGAACATTTATATGTACATATACACACATAAACACATACACATATATACACACATGTTTACATAAAACCGATTTAATCCACCCATCAGTGGGATGAGACACCTCTCATACATATAACTGTTGTGTTATTCATTAATTTGCCAAACGCACGCAAAGCTGGCAAGCAACTATATGTGAGACAAGCACAGCCTCGAGTCCTGCACGTATAACACGTATAATAAACTGAATAAATTAAAAAAAACAATAACAAAACAAACCAAAAATCAAAACAATTATGAAACAAAAAAAGTTATTCATAAAATGGATAGAATGATCCATATAAATCAAATTAATAAAACAAATCAAATTAGCTCAAATGAAAATCAGACAATATCAAAAAAGTTATGAAATTAAGAGAGTAAACTAAATTGTTGCAAGCTAACTAACTGTCATCCAATAACTAAAAGAACTGACTAAACCGAATTAATAAAATGAAGAAACTGAACAATATATGAACCAACCCGGGGACAACTTGACAGATAGTGCTTGTTTCATATATGTACCACCGATTTGATGGTGGCGCTAGTATGCCTTCTCCGTACGAGTACCACGAACAACGAAACGAAAAAGTTTCAAGAGAAAAGCGTGTTTCGTTACGTGTGTTACGAACGTCGTCAATGCGGCTAGAACAACATTTAGAAAAAGCATATTCCAAAATGTGGATAAAGAAAACTATTATTAGAGAATAAATTTATCCTTAACTGGAAACCGTCAGCAAAGTTACATAAATCTTATTATAAATTTAGCTGAAAGTCGTTGTTTTTAGCAACCGGCTCTCTTCCTTCCTAATATTTTTTTTGGTTTTCTTGTTGTGTGAAGTTTGTAGTCGGTAAATCATTAGTGCTTTTTTCGAAAAATATAAACGATAAACATTTTGGCTAATGAAAATGAATCACCAAGTTTAACAATTCGTGAACCTACGACGTCTTGTTTCAAGTTCATTAAGAACGTCAAGAATTCTAGGATATTAATCGGGAAAATAAACAATATATGTAGGATTTTCTACCTATTTAGCAAAATTGGTTTTGAATAGAATGCTCGGTTTCAGCAAGAATGCTGCCAGGAATGTACAATTTTGTTCGACTCCTGCCAGAGTTTTGTTCGACTTTTGCAATAATTGTGTCCGGAAGATATTGCGATGGTTTTGGTATGGATCCCTTCAGAATTATTCTGGCGGCATTTTACTCCAGTCTGATAGAAACCTAACGGAACGGCATCTACCGGAGGATTCCATGCCTGGGGAGATGTTGATTCGATCCGGAAGATTTTCGGCAATTCCAATATAAGCGGAAAAGGCTTGATTTTGAAGGTCAACTTCTTGTATTTTCGAAAATCGAATTTATTTTATTTTGGATTTTTAAAATTAAAAATGAAATCTATGTTTTTGGTTAGCTATGGCGGAATAAGGACAGCTTCTAATTTGAGTAGCGAAATAAATTTGATGATAGAAATGCTCAAAATGTTTAATTTTACAGATATGGAAAATAATAAATGAGATGCGCCTTTATCAAATTTTGCACCATTCGAGCCGCCATGACATCACCAAATCACCACAAAATTTGCTTATGAGTTCAATATATGGGAGCTGTCAAGTTGTCCCCGGGCTGATATGAACTGAGAAAAACTAACAATTTAATAAAATGATTAAAACAAATGAAACAATTAACATGAATAAAACAATAAAAAAATTATTGAATTAATAAGATAAATAATATGAATAATGTGGATAACACTAACCGCCATGTTTGAAAAATGCAAAAACAACCAAGTCCATTGCAGCCGCCAGAAAATTTGTCGTCTAAGTATTGAAATTGCCTTTAAATCGCATTCGCAAATAGCATTTGTTCCTAAGGGCAATTAGCACAGGCGAGTTGAGTCAAACGTCAAACTATTAAAATCGCCTGACGATCTTAATCCGCATTTTTTTTTGACCGGGTACTGACTCCATTCAGATATCCGAACCGGTTCCGGAATGAGTTTAACTGGGAATCAGTGAAATCGTTGCATCAACTAGTCAAGTTCAGATGGCGCTGTCGATGCTAAGTGGGAACATTTTTTTGGTAGCTCGCGCACATACATAGTAAAATAATGGTGATGTGACGATTAAATCACTACGTCAAATTACACTATTCCAACGATACTTTTGCCTACCAACACATAACACAACAGGAGAAACGACCTACCGAGCGATTAACTTCGATTTCCTATCAAATATATTACATTTCACTGCAAAATTTTGCAAACTATGGGAGGAACACAAAATCACTTCCGAGAGATTCGGCAGTGCTGCCACTTCCATCATCATTTAGTTATAGAATGTATTTCAAAATGGATTTTCAATTCAAAAGGCTCACGAAAAATTATCCTTCAAAAAGCAGATGTTTTCAAGTTATTTTGGGTTTTTTTTCGACATAATATGTTACTTCGTGAAATTACGACCTTTTCAAAAGTTTTTCACGTTTGTTCATCAAAACCAATATGTTTTTCAAAATAAACATGAAATTTCCCGTTAATACTCAGTTCCTAGACTAAGGATGATTTGTGTACGATTGTCTTGATATCCTTGCTTCAATGAAAATGCAGAGCTGTAACGTGACAGATTCTGGTTGTAACGAGACAGATCATTGAGAATACTCCATAAAATCGAAAACAAAGTTTTTCTTCAGGAAAACTATATTTCAAACTCTTCCTTGCTTTCTAAGCTTCAACTTAAAACTGTTTTCATGCAAATTTGGGGGCCAACGGAACAGACTTTTTCTATTTAGTCGTGTAACCTCCAAACTAACTGCGAAAATTGTGTAACGTGACAGACGTATCAAAATGACAATAAAGTGAAAACGGTTCATTATAGAAAAAAACTTTCTGTAGAAAAAATGTGCAGTTTAGTGCCCTTAATAATGTGCATTTGGGATAAAATATGGTTTTATTGTTTTTGCTGACTTATCTTATGAAATATGCGTAAAAATGTAACGTGACAGACAGAAGCTTTGACCATATACGATGGCAGTGTATACATTGTATGGCGCTTCTGGGGAAAGGTGAGAGCATCGAGCTCAAGTCAGTTTCCAACCATTCGATGATTTTGCGTTACCAGAAGGTACAACAAGCGCTAAAGCAGAATACGGAAGATAAGCTAGCGAAATCCTTCCGCCCCTTAGGCCAGGAGGTCAGTGAGACCGGACAGACAGTCAAAAGGTATTGGGCCAATAGGGACTTCGTTCTAAAAAACCGAAAGTCATGGCCGGCATTTTGGAAGCGAAAATGGCCATTTAAAAGCAGTAGCTGTGACTGTGTTGGTTGTGAGCACGGACGACGAGACGTTCCTGAGGCTTGACGACAATAACTTGCAGGAAACCAGCTATTTCACATCCCTAAGGAAGGAAGGAGGTGATCAGCGACGTAAAGTACACCTCCCACGCAGAGTTCTCAAAGAAGGTCATCGTGTGGAAGGGGATGTTTAAGTCCTTTTATTTGGAAATAGCGGTGAACGGGGAAGCGCATAGCACGAAGTGTTCACCACAGGTTTCGCCCTTCAGAAACACCACTTGAAGAACGTTCTTATGTTCTGGCTGAGTCAGACTTTGGTACATTACGCGAAGCAGTTGCTGGAGGAGATGGAGCGCTTGACGATCCCGAAGAACACCAACGCCCCAATATGCCCAGCTACGTCCAATCGAAAATATCTGGACAAACCTGGAGCGGATGATCTATTCTACCAATTTCGTGACCTAAACCAAAAAGAAACTGATCAATAAGGCGATCAGAGAGTTAAGTAATATGCCACCATCTGTCATATCAACGGGTTTCGCCTAAGTTCCGGCCAACTGCTGTAAGGTCGCCCGACAGGGAGTGGATTCATTTTTGTGCAATCATGAATTAATTCAAATTTGTTTTGAAGTGCTTTATCGTTTTGGTTATCTCATATAGAAACGTTATGCCATCACTCTGAAATCCGGAAGGCCGATTGTCATATACCATACGACTCAGTTTGTCGAGAAATAAAATCTGTATGTGTGTGCGTGAAACTGCTCTCATTTTTTAGAGCTGACTGGACCGATTTGCACATACTTAGTCTCAAGTATTGTTATTGTATTTTGTGTTGATCGGAGTTTCGGTTCCGGAGTTACGGGTAGAAGAGTACAATAGTACACAGCAATTTGTCATATAAACTGGTACCACCATAATTTCAAAATGATGCGAAACTTATTAAAATAGGTGCAACATTTTTTCAATGTTCCAGCCTAGATCACTAATGACTAACCAAAGCCGCTTTGACCACATTGGCTACTTGTGACGGTTTAGGAACTGAAAAATGTTTAAAAAAGTGGAGTAAAGAATAATTTTAAAGTAGAATTTGTATGTTTGATTCCAAATGTCTTAAAAAGTACTCTCCCCTAGATTGATGGGTTTGACAGTATTGCAAACATCATCAAGCAAATTTGTGCATCAGTTTTAAGGAACCTCTGATGGGAAATTGCTTTAAGATGGTTGCATTACGCCTAGATAGTGGTGCATCGAGGAGACCGAGATGGCTTATAGGCCTATTTTATGTTTTATGTTCTTCATACTTTGCACCATCCCAAACTAACGATCATCCATTAACCTGTGCGCGCTGGCGTGGCCAACAGGTAGCTCGACGTAGATAGACTTTTACTGTGGGTCGTGTTTGCAAACATTATTCCACAGCTTAATGGCAGTGTTAGTGGACACGGTTCGCAATGGGTGTCATTGTGTGTCGATTCATCGGTCGGCTTTGTCATCGTGCACAAACTTATTAAAGAAATATAAAAGTAGAGGCTATTAGTGTTAGGGTAATAACAATTGTACTTTTAGGACTTGTGTACATTTGTTAAGTACTAGCCCTATGTCTATGTGTGTATGTGTTCGTCTGAGTTACAGCTGCGTTTACAGCTGGATCAGGGAATGGATGTAGAACTGGCGTATATGGTAGAATAGTGGGTAATCCTTCCTAGTATTTGTTGGTCACTTTTTCCGATGTTCAATTCGTGCATTCGATTCTGTTTGAGCACCTATAAATTTACAAACGCGTTCTAAAGCATTAGCCCACTGCTCGCGTGATCATGAATCAGTCACGTCCGGAAGTCTCTACCCTCGGTCCTAAAAGACTAAACTCATGGCTTCAGTTGGACCAATCAAAAAAATACACTCATATCCACTAAACAGCACGTTCCATGACAGGAAACTTTAGTGATATGGGGAGTCTCACTCTCTTCCAGCATTCAGCACGTTAACATACAAACGCTTAAGACCTTCAAGCTCATCAACGCACACCAACGCTGGCAGTCTTACAAACATGAAAACTCGCCCATGATGAAGTCAATGTTTTAGCACTAATAAACGTATAAACTCGGTCTCAAGCGGGAGCCTACAAACGCCCATATTAGCGCGAGAATCCGCGCACGACCATTCAAGAATACACGCGAATATACGAATGACCACACGATTACAAAATAGAATTTATGCACGCAACGTTACATACACGCTAGCACACGCGACAAACACGTTAATATACAAATGCTCGAGCCCTTTGCGATCATCCGCGCACATCTGCTCTCGTGATCTCATAAACAGGATAATGCCCCGATGACTAAGTGAACGTTTTAGCACTTATAAATTTACATACTCGGTCTCAAGAGTGAACCTACAAACGTCTGTGTTCATGCGATCATTAATCGGTTTCACACGCATGTCCCTACTCTCGGCCCTAGCAGCCTAGGTCCATGCATTCAGTTCAGGAATCAGAATATATTGGCTTAAATGGCACGTTCCCCGTATGTAGTCGGGGATTTGTGCCTCATCCAGGTCCATGCCTTCAGTTGGACCAATAAAAAATCGCTCTTATCCACTAGACAACACATTCCATGGTGACATAACCAGGGACTCTAGTGATATCGAAGAACTCACTCTCTTTTAGCATCTGAACCTCACACCAAAAATTATACATTAGTTTCACGGACTGCGCGCTATCATCTAAGAACACACACGAATATGTGAATGAACGCACGGGTATAAAAACGAATTTATGCAGGCGAAGTTACATACGGTAGCACACACGACATACAAACGCCAACTCGATCGAACACGTTAACGTACAAACGCTCGATCTCTTCGCGATGATATACGCGATCGTGAAGTTCTCGCACATATCTGAATAGCCCTTCCGAGATCCTAGCTCTATAGACATATTCAGGATTTTAATGCATACAGAAACAGTGTGAAGCATGTTCTGGATAGTTTTACTTGAAAAGCTTAGTTAGTCGCTCAGCATAAAGATAATCACAGGGCCAATGAAATTGAAAGGAATTGAAAATAATTGTGCTGCATGGCTGTTTGAATGAATGAAGCAACTAACAACTGCATTTTTTTATATAGTAGGTAATGATTTGAAATTTGTTGCACCTTTTAGTTCAAACAGAGCTGGTGACAATTTGTAGCTCTGACTAGGATAGATTTTTTGGATTATAACAGGGGAGTAGCTAGTGGCGTGCGGCAAGGTGGGCACAATTTGAGAATTGGAAATAGCGGCTTTCTGTTGTTATTTACTCATCAAGCCAGGTCCAATAATTCCCATGTTGTGAAAATTTTTGAGTATATTCTTTTCAACCCGAAGTCGTCATTTTGGATTTCAAATGATGTCAATCGTTGATTTCTGCCAGCTACTCGTCGAGCCCGTTCCAATAACATTCACATAGGTAGAATTTCGGAGATTTGTTCTCAACTGGAATACTTGGAAAAATATAACCATGCCGATCTACCTATTTGATAAAAAAATAGTTTAAAGTTATATTTATATTCGTTTAATTTTGTTAACTGGAAAATAAATTCTATAGGAATATGAAAAGAATTTATAAGTCCCTAATTTGGTTCGGAATTGATGTTACAGTGTATTAAGGAGTGTTTGATTTAGTTGGATTTTTTTGCATTGTGATTTTTTGGCTATTTCTTTCTTATATTTTACATCATTGTTTAGACTATCTGTTTCTTATAATTTTTTATATTGTTATTTATTCTCGTTTTCGATTGGATTGGATTGGATTGGATTGGATTGGATTGGATTGGATTGGATTGGATTGGATTGGATTGGATTGGATTGGATTGGATTGGATTGGATTGGATTGGATTGGATTGGATTGGATTGGATTGGATTGGATTGGATTGGATTGGATTGGATTGGATTGGATTGGATTGGATTGGATTGGATTGGATTGGATTGGATTGGATTGGATTGGATTGGATTGGATTGGATTGGATTGGATTGGATTGGATTGGATTGGATTGGATTGGATTGGATTGGATTGGATTGGATTGGATTGGATTGGATTGGATTGGATTGGATTGGATTGGATTGGATTGGATTGGATTGGATTGGATTGGATTGGATTGGATTGGATTGGATTGGATTGGATTGGATTG
Organism: Topomyia yanbarensis; assembly: GCF_030247195.1. Lineage (NCBI taxonomy): Eukaryota > Metazoa > Arthropoda > Insecta > Diptera > Culicidae > Topomyia > Topomyia yanbarensis. Next base: position 264,698,724 of record NC_080672.1, on the reverse strand, counting down.
GATTGGATTGGATTGGATTGGATTGGATTGGATTGGATTGGATTGGATTGGATTGGATTGGATTGGATTGGATTGGATTGGATTGGATTGGATTGGATTGGATTGGATTGGATTGGATTGGATTGGATTGGATTGGATTGGATTGGATTGGATTGGATTGGATTGGATTGGATTGGATTGGATTGGATTGGATTGGATTGGATTGGATTGGATTGGATTGGATTGGATTGGATTGGATTGGATTGGATTGGATTGGATTGGATTGGATTGGATTGGATTGGATTGGATTGGATTGGATTGGATTGGATTGGATTGGATTGGATTGGATTGGATTGGATTGGATTGGATTAGATTGGATTGGATTGGTTTGGATTGGATTGGATTGGATTAGATTGGATTGGATTGGATTGGATTGGATTGGATTGTATTGGATTGGATTGGGTTGCATTGGATTGGATTGGATTGGATTGGATTGGATTGGATTGGATTGGATTGGATTGGATTGGATTGGATTGGATTGGATTGGATTGGATTGGATTGGATTGGATTGGATTAGATTGGATTAGATTAGATTGGATTGGAATATTTTCTATAGTATCGAAAAAATACGAAGTTTTCACGCCAATTAAAGAAGAATGTATGTGAGGCTTCATTCAAATTGAATTCCCCATCGTTAACCTTATATTTCATTAGAACCAACACTTTTAGTCCTGTGCTGACGAAACGTTACGAATTCGTGAGTGGTGTTCGAATTTAGGTGGATCTTATTACCCAGTTACGGTAGCTTTCACAACTAAGCAAAATAAAGCGTGATTCCAATATACAACATTATAAAATTGTACCCGAATTTTTTGACAATGGTTGTATGCAAAATTTTCTCTACTGATACCACCAAAGAAATCGAGAAATTATATCTAAACCCATACAGAAAGTCCACTCGGTCCAAATCGCAGAATTCTTCCCTGAGTACCATTAATTCCATGATAAAGTACCGCCACCCTGCAGCTTTGCAAGCCAATCTCCACTTGCGAGCCCGGTAACAGAGTACTGAAGAGGCTTTTAAAAAGTTTCCCCAGACCATACTTAACCACCAGAAGCAGCAGCAGCAGCATACAGAAACGCGCACATTTCGACCGAACGACAAGAACACTGTGGTGGGAAAAAAATGAAAAATGCAAACATTCGAAATCATTCATTCTACAGTCGCAGCGCCACGCCATTGTGGTTCCGCTCAATCCGAGACTCGCATGAGTAGGAATGTTGCATTTTTCCACCCCCACTTCGGACGGAGATCCTGATTCATGCGGCACCAGGCTGGACGGACTCACGGTTCAGCATTCGCCATTGACCCATCCAATCTGCAACTCGGGGAGAGAGTGTGTTGCAAATTGTTCCAGTCAGTTGTTGCAACCTAACCTATCATTTTTTGCCCATCACCATACCACAGGTCCCGCACTTTCCCATCTATAAGCTCTGGAATGGTTGGCCAGTCATGGTTCGTATTTTTGTAAGAACACGGGAATTCACCCTCGTGATATATGTTCGCTTTCACCTCGACTGTCATTGTGGGCGGAAAGGATTTTTTCAACTTTCCTCGAGGGCGCTTGGACCAAACTAGCGGGAAGGATGCTGCTTTTCCCCCGCAGCTAGACGAGCGGAGGCAATAATAATAGTGCCTTTGAGTGTACGACATCGTGAGGGAGGTCTGCTGTTGCAGACGTCCTTCCCGTTGTTGGAAAATTACGAACAATAGCACAACCGCTCCGGCTGCTGCAGAGTGAAGTAGGGCCTACAAGCCGTTCGACCCGTCGAGAGAATAGATTTTGAACAGGAAAAAAAATATATGCTAAGTAACAACAAAGCCAGAGCAGTTAATATTTATATGTAGATTTGTTTTAACCCATAAAATTCCATTTCCATCTATTGCTCATCGTCGGTTCTTCCGGGCTGTGGTTCAGAGGTTGCAACATGCATACGGTTGTAATTAGAAACTTTGCCGAATCGTCCGTCGGGGGGTCTACCTAATACATAATATTCAAGGGGGTTTTGAAGCATAGTTCTCCGCTCCAAAACTAGTATGCCAGCCATGGGAATATGGGGTAGCTTAAGAAGGACTTTCAAACAAATTTCGAGCTTATCAGTCAGTGGATTTAAGTTCACCTTGATAACTTTAGAATAAAATTCTCCAATCGAAGTACCGTAGCCTGGGTATGATAACCGATGAAGGCAATACGGCCAACGTATACAATCTTTTCGTGTCCTCAACAATGTTGTGCGCCTGTTCACGAACGACGGAACCGTACAGTTGGCCTATAGGACAACCGGCATAACCGCACTCTGTGTGCGACACGGTAGGAGCTGTTCCAGCGAATCCTTGCTCCGTCGCTATGTCACGACAGTCGGTACTGCACCGTTTCGACTCCGTCGTCGTTCGGTCAGGCTAGGCCAAAGGAGGTTTGTATTTGTTCCGGCGCTCATCTCGGCTCGGTTCGGTGCTGAAAGTTGGCAAATAGAAACACTGAAAGGCTGGGTTAGCATGATGATGATGACGATGATGCTGGTGATGATGACTGCCGGCATCGACGTGAGTAGCTTAGCCGATCTATCGGTAAGTGTGCACCCAGTTATGAGAGCTTAAAGCTCATCTGTCTCGTATAGATTTTCGGAACGGATTACGGGTGAATGGGTGCAGTGCATGGATTGAAATCTATTATTCCTCGTTTCTCGGGTTGACTTTCGTCTATCTGAGGTGATACGGAGTGGATCGTCCGTACTGTTGCTTGAGAGATTTTTCCCCTGTTCGTATCGAGAAACATAGAAGTATAGTTGGGGGTTTGGTAGAGGGTTGGGGCGATGGATGGGCTTACATAATGCAGTATTAAAATCTTCGACAGATTTGCATGATGATGCATTGAAAGGAACAGTGAATAGGTTTTTTTACGAAAAGAATGGAGAGACTTTTTGTTGCTTGTGTTGGAAAGTACGAGAAACGATTCGGACGCCACATGATGGAGAAGCTAGTTTGTTTAGACTGCTTTTCTGTGCATTAAATAATGGGAAGGAGAACTTCAAATAGTAGGTTGCTGTGGTTGCCTATAATATTATAGAACAAAATCTTAATTTTTCAAAGTAAATAATCGAGCATTGAAATTAAACAAGTTAGAAATTTATTTAAATGGTTTATGATCGAATCATTGTAGTAGTGTTGTTAAACATTTGACAGTAACTAAACAATCTTCTAACTATTATATTTTTTATACTATTCATTGCACTAACAATTATTATTATGACATATTGGTTGGTTGGTTGTTTATTACGGGATTTAACCTACTTGGTCATTCGCTCTAGAAGACAATAAAGTGTAAACAAATTTATATTACATTATAGATTTCATTGGCGATATTCTAAAGGTTGAGTGTTTGGTTGTTGCGTTGTGAAGTGCTCTAGGTTTTAGAGTACTCAGGAGCGGGCGAGGCGGACAGTCTCTTAAGTATGAAACAATTGTCTCTTCACTTGTCGTTGATCAGAATGTCTCGGATTGAAGACGGTAGTTGGTAGAGGTTTCGAAGGTTTTGAAACTCTGGTCAATCGACCAGAAGATGTTCCACGGTGAGTCTAGTTTGATATACCTGGCAGAGGGTTGGGGTAATTTCGAGTGATCGTATCTGCGCGAGTAATTTTGGTGTGTCTAACTCGTACGCGAGAGAGGGCTCTCTGTTCGAGCATGTTACTCTGGTCGGTCCATCGTTCCGGACCTACTTTGGTTTTTTGGAGGTGGTCGAGTTTCTAATTTGAAGTGGAAGATGAAATCTGTCGATGGGACCAATTTAGTGAGCAATATTTGGGCCTGTCTCCCACGAGCTGCTAACGTCGTTTTCGCTGATCCCGCAGTGACCGGGTACTCAGCATATTTTGCCCAACGGACCGCAGGTGTCCTTTATAGCCTGTATGTGAGAATGGTGAGACGTTCCCGTTTCCAGGGCGGATATGTCCGACATATAATCCGCCAGTGTGATAGTCGGTATTCCCTCTGGTCTCCTTGTAATTGCGGTACTGATGGCAGTAGCTTCTGCCGAGAAAAGGGAGCAACTTGTGGGAGAGGTACACACTTAGTTGGGAGAATACCAGCTTCGACTCAAGGTGCTTCGGCGGGAGTGCTCGGCAGTAGGTTAGAGGCCAACCAAGTCGTTTAGCTGTACTGGGGTGTGTTGAGCGCATCGCAGACGTTCAGAGCGGTTCTTCTGTTCCATGTCGGATGCCGGGCACTGATGGTTCGAATGCTTTCATAGTCTCGTTTGAAAATCCGGAAGTACGATACGAGAGTAAGACGGCAGTCCAGCGTGATATTGAGGATTTTTGGTTCTCTGCGGAAAGGAATAAGTGTATTTGTGAGTTTTACCGTTCTGCTAGCAGCCGGGTGATGGGAATTGCAACCATACTGAGCATTTGGCGGCAGCTATGTTGAGCCCCATTGCTTCAGAGCATTTTCCGATGGTGTTTAATGCTGCTTGGAGATTTACCTATCCTGGAACGATCTTTCGTCCCACTACGACGATTATGATATCGTCGGCGTAGACTAAAATGTAAAGTCCCCTCGGCAGAGATGCCTTTGTATGCCGGGAGTTTATGCTAACGAGGCATAAAGTGACGGCGAGGAAGGATTCATGTCGGATATCGTTTTCTTTAACATACGTTCTGGACTGTTGGATACCGACTCCCGCTTCGTAGACACGATCCTTGATGTAGTTCCCAAGGTTTTCGGTGACTACCCAGCTAGCTAGTTACCGGAGAAGCCCCTAGCAGTAGATTTGGCGATGTCCAATACTGCTATGTCGACATGCAGATCATCCACCAGGGCATGACGGAGGATTTCTCCAAAGGCTCCGAGGTGGGCTCCAGCCCCTCCACCCTTGCGAAATGCGAATTGGCGTTGGTCAAGATAGGAGTTTTCTTCGAGGCAGGGCATAAGCTGTTTGTTGAACATCTGCTTCATAGTTTTCCCTATGCAGGCTAATCGGCCGGAAGTCTTTCGCCGTACGGGGAGTGTTACCTCTCTTTGGTATGGGGATTACAAGGGCCGTTTTGCAAGAGGATTTTGAATGGATTTGCCTTTCCAGATGCGGTTATAACATTCTAACAGCACTCTTCTAGTTCTTCTGGTGGATCATTGTGTAGCATAGGGTGGTAGCAGGGGCCGCCGTTAATTTTATCCTGGAGAACGCTCCGTTGAAGTCTTGTCTGGAGTCCGGTGGGAAGGATATGGGCACTCTTCCAAGTCTTCGGCACCGCGCTAAAAATGTTGGGGTAGGGCAGCGCCTAAGGATAACGAGCTGAAGTGCTGGCGAGTTTATCAGCAATTTCTTGGCATTCGACTGTTGTGGTTCCGTTTATTTCGAGGAAGAAGGTTACTTGCCTTCTTTTCCGGCTTGAGTTCCCTTGGAGAAACGCGTTCCTGCTCTTGATCTTCGAAGCCTCGATAACTTTTCTGGTCCGGTTTCGTGATCTACGAAACTCCACGGCGTCCTGGCTGCCATGGGACGCTTTCGGTTTGAGACGCGCGCCTCAGGTGGAAAATGTGTATAGATCTTGAGAACGTATTTCTCGGCTTGGTCTGTAGAGGGCGCCACTGCTGCCGTGACTTAACTGCGTCTGCTGGTAGCGTATCTGAACAGTTAGTATTCCGGTGCTTTCCATGCAAGCCTGTGACTTCCGCGTCTTTTGTCTCTCATAAACCTACCAAATTAGTTGAAAAGGGGAACTCGCGGCAGTAAAAGTCGCAGTAGTCGACCCTTGTCGAAGGTATTAAAGAGGAATTAGTTTACCGAAACCGACACCGAATATGTGAGAACGTCCGCGAAGAAATTGAAAGCTGTGAATTACGAGAACATTGATCTGGACCAGACCATCAGTTATGTGATTTGCAACTTCGTCGCTATCTTCAGCTTCTTAAGTGAATGCTTAGCTTGCCAGTCCTCCGGGGAAGACGTGATATTCAACCGTGTATCTGGAGCATGATTAGCCTTCAACCTCGTGGTGAAGTTCCAGTGCAGCACGCGGCACGTGGGTTCGAGTCATACTATTGGCAGTGCATATGAAGTAAACCGCCGTTTCATGTTTGCGATGTGCACGCTGGGGGTCGGACTAGGAAGATTGACGACTTTTTTCGGATTAATGGGCATATAATTCACTTTTAGTAACACCATATAATACAGTTTTCTCACTACACTTCAAACTGTCACAAAATCAGTTTTGGAAGTAATTCAGAAGAAGGCTGTGGACGATGAAATGAGGCTAAACACCGAAATTCGCATTGAAGCAACGCACTTGTGCGTTTCTGGAGGCGGTTCTTGGAAGAAACGAGGGTTTCATCTGTTTTTGGGATCTCATCACTGATTGGGAAGTATTCCGGCACAGCTTTGTACTTCGTTGTCAAATCTTCATTCTGACAATCTCCCGCAAACTGAGCGTCGAAGATAGGGACGATAGAGTACAACGAATGGCTGAATTCCCTTGGCGAAAGCAGCACTGCGAATCATCATGGCACTGCAGGAAAAAGGGTGTCGACGCTATTAAAGAAATGTTCGCGCGGCCGAGCAATTGCTGTGCATGAAATATGTTAATCACATCGGCGATGGCGACTCCAAAACCTTCAAATCTTTCTTGGACTTTGACCCATACGAAGACGTCACTTTGCAAAAAAGGAACGTGTGGGTCATGTGCAAAAGAGGGTGGACTGCGAGCGGTGAAAAAAGGAACCAAGGGACTCGGAGGAAAAGGCGCGGGTATACTGACAGACAAGCTGATAGCGGATTTAACAACATACTACATACTATGGACTGGTGAACAGAAGGAACACAGACACTGTAACAAACATGCTATATGGGTATCTTTTTCCACAATTGTTCAACTGACAAGAATCCGCAGCATATGAAGTGTTAATAAGGTGTTAACAAGTGACGTGCGGTGGAGGCGAAAGGCGAATTGGCTTTTACCACACACGACCATCTTCTTCAAAAGAACGTTCAAGATGCCATCAAACCGGTGTACGAGGCTCTTTCCGCAGATGATTTGATATAGTGGTGTACTGGAGAAAATACCCAGAATTCCAATGAATTTTTCAACGGGTGTGTGTGGAGACTGGCTCCGAAACATTTGCATTCTTCTTCTCAACCCATGGAAAGTATACAAAACGGTTTTTTTACTCGATTTTGGTTTTTCAACTAGCAATAATCGCACCTCGGTTGTACCTCATTGGTTACGATATCGCCACTGCGCAAAGCTACTCGATTTTGGTAGAAATACTATCTAATTTTTAGTGGGGTCCGCCATATTGGATCGGCCAGTTTGAATTTCGAAAAACTGCCTTTCGTAATCAGCTATGTAAAAAACCCATAATTTCATGTGACTGTTTAAAAAGTGTTCTCTAAACTTGAAACGCGTTTATCTCCAAACATGATTTTTTTAAAACTGCGTGCAATCTCATTTGAAAACGGTTCGATTTGACCACAAAAAAAATCTTTTTCATTGGGGGAATGACCTATAAAATCTACAAATTCTTTGTATTCACAATTTTTAGAGAAGCCGGAAAAAGGGCTGAAAAATCGATCTCAAAGTTTGAGATGGTGCGCCATTACGTCAAACTTGAAGTTTTTTATTCGTTCTTAAATCATTCCTCTAACAAATTTAGTTTACTTTTGAGCCTTATTATTAGTTATGTGTTTCAGATCGATTCTGAGGCAGCAGTCTGTACGCAGTTTTGGAATACTAGCACTTAATCTTACACAGAACGTCACAACGGGCGCCATTTTATTTTTTTCATCTTCATATAATCTGTAAATGAAGACGAAAATGTAAGTTTTTCGAATCTTAAAACCGTTCCCTTTTGTGTTTATGTCATTGACCAAGAAAAAAAAACAAATTTTGCTCACTTTTTGGTCATTTGAACGAGAACCTCTCCTAAACAAACAACTATTTGGACATAAAAAGGAAAAATAATACATGCCGGTTCAGACGACACATTATGGAAAACTATGCTCATAAACCACTAAACAAAACTCGTGTACGGAAATCAAATCCAAAACGCAGTTCAAAATACCATAGCGTAAACCAAACTTTTGGTTGTTGTCCAGTTCATATTGTCAACTGAAAAAGCTGCATCTAGTACCTCAAAAAGAAAAGCTGGCACCACTAACGAAAAAAAAAAACAATTGGAAAAGACGACGATGTTCCTTCTTACTTTTTGCACACTCGTGCACGCACCGTAAGTTCAAGAAACAGGGAAGAACAGCACGAGCATCAAGGCAGCATTAACGATGATGACATAGCTGTTCACAACGAGAGAGCCTAAGCAGCGCACTTTGTTGCTGTATATTATTTTAAAAAAAATTGTGCAACATACGTAGTAGAACAACACGATTGCTGTCACAGAGCTTCTATATCCACACAACTGCACGCACGGATATTTTAGGACTAATAAGTTCTCTTATATATTACCGGTATAAAGAATAATCCAGGGGTTTGGCAGGTCCTTGTAACCGGACACTCCTGCGCCGATTGGCGACTACCACCCGTAACATTTTACTTCTTTGCCCTTGGCTAGTCACATCCATTTCAATTGAGTAACTCAATTTGATTTTCAGTTCACAAATTACTACAGTGATGTCTAATTTTAATGTGCTTCAAAAAAATAATATCACTACAAAATAGACGTCGATGTGTTTACGCCATAAAGTGCAAATTTTCTCGAATAAAAAATATAACATTGAGTTGTAAATCTGACGCGGAATGACCCATATACTAGATCTCATAAGACAAACTTCATGAGTATTGATCTATTTCCAGTGATCGGTAAAGCGATTTTCTTTTTTACCCGCTAGTAAAAAAACACGCCAAATTTATTGCATAATATCTCATTTCATACAGACATCGTTCAATCAAACCGTTTTCCCCGTACCAGCTCTCCGCCCAGTGCAGTGATGTTCGCTAAGTGATAACTCATTTTCTACCCGGTTTCGAATGTGCGAAAAACATGCCAATAACAATAAACTTTATAGAAGATATAAAACGCTGACAGGAGAAAGCTCAGAAATGCTTGTACGTGTGTCGTTTCTTTTATTTTGTAGGCTCTCCTTATAAACCTCTTCCGATTCGAGAAGACTATGCAAGTATATTGATTCATAAAAATGTCGACATCAAATGAAGGAATTCACAAATTATTGCCGATCGTATCGTTTCATGCTTTCATGCCCCAGCCTGGAAATTGTTTATCAGTCAGTACAGTACAGCAGAGCCGGCGACCGGAACTCATAAAGTCTTCCCTGCCGCCCGGGAAAGGAGAAAGGCACGGGTGGTACCTTTTCCTAACCGATTTGTGTCAATTCAATCATAAAAATTTGGATACTATCAAATATTAATACAGAAAAATACGTACGATCAACAGTGAGTTTTATTGCTATTTGCCATATAAATGGTGAGGAATAAAACGAAATTCGTTTTCGAATCAGAATCGATGTTTATTTTTACAACTTTTTACGCTCGCTCAGCCGCGGTTTATCTTAATCTCGGGTGAAATTTCTCCGACTGCCTTTTTCGTGCTTTGATATTTACTACTGAATTTATCTTCGATTCGTGTCGAATATTGCTGGCGCAGATCTCTCCGGTTTGTTAGGGATTGAATAGGAGAGACCCGATCCGAAAAGTAACAGCAATAGAGGGAAACGAAGAACATCGGAAACGGTACTTGTAGGCCACAGCGAATCGTTTTATAAAAGCAATTTTCCTCCCTCTGGCTATTCTCGACTTTTTTGCGTGCTTCGAGAGTCGAAACAGTTTTCCCATCTGTTTGTTTGAAGTAGACTATTCGAATAGAGAAGGAATCCCAAATTGATTTGGTTGCAACTGCCCTGGTTTTTTTCTGTTTGTTAAATCAACTAGATTGGCAGGAGGCGAAATGAAAGAAATTTTACAAAGCAAATTTTAATAAGAATTTACAAGATGTAAACAAATGAAATAAAATGAGTCTCTTTGTGCGACATGGAGGGGAAAATTGCTTTGAACGTAAAAAAAACTTCAGATCGATTGATTTCGGCCAAATCGTGGTGACGTTTGGGGAATTTAATGAAACATTTCTTTCTTAGAATCTGGGTTTGTTTCGCTTCTGGTGGGCGTGTTAAATAATCAACGCGCATCATCGGAAGTGGGACGAAGTGAGGGCTTTCTTTTATTAGGACTACTGACAATTATTGGTAACGGGAAACTCATCGACCCTTATCGCGAATTAATCTGGCCACAAAGGATGGCCAAAAGTAATCAATGTCGAGGAAAGGCCTAAATAAACATGATTTGCGTTGGTGGACCTATTTCTTAGCTAACTCAGGTCGTCAATTTCCGTGACGTCTTGCAACATTCCAATCAACGTTGGGTCCTAAATAGGATCTCCAGATTTGGGAACGACAGTTTTGATGATTACCGTCAATTGTTTTTATTGCGTACCCAATCTTAATCGCGGGATTGAAACGCTGTTGTCTTTTTTCGTCTTTAGTGTTTAGTAAACGAAACTAGCTGTGGCAGAAGGTGCAAGAACATGACTTACTGAGCTGATTCGTATGTGGTATGTGGTTGAGACAAAACCAAGCACCAGAATAGCAGGAAAGATATACGACGCGCTTGTGACATTAGATGGATTGAAGCAGGACGATGAACTTTTAAATTTATTGTTTATTATGGCGCTCTAAGGTACGAAAAAGATCGGATATTTTACGACGATTTCGCGCAAGGATATTTTTTGCAAATCATTTTTTTTGGACGCGACTCATTACGCTAGTTTAACGGAGTTGTGGATGTGGATCTAAGAAATTTTATTGAATGTCAGTCGGATCTCGTGCACGCAACTTGCTCTTGAACGTAAAGAGCTTCTTTCACCGTGGGAGTATTTGTTTGCTTGTTTACAGCATTTAAAGGGAGTTCTGGTTTGTTGCCATTCAGGATAAGTGTGCCACACAAAATTATTGTTCGAAGGTCTAACTGAAAAAGAAAACTTATGTATTCAGGAAAAGGGCGCAAAACTGAGACTTAACCAAAGGCACCAGAAGAGTATGCTGCAGCCCTTTCAGTCCTATGCAGATGTTTCTATAATAAATGGAGTAGTTTAAAAATTTAAACTAAACTAAATTAAATTAAACTAAACAGTAATACCTTTACGGCAATAAGGAAAAAAATGCTCTAACAGTATGACGGTTCATACTAAAACGGCCACGAAAATATTATTGTCTTCGAATAAATAATTGTCGTGCAGACTAAAATACTATGCTAACTAACCTATTTTGAATTTTGAACAATTCTCTACTTATATTTCAGTCGTGAAGGTGAAAAACGCTATTGAAGGGCTGGCAGCAAACATCCATTGGGTTATTCTGGCCGTACGTGCGATGAGAAGAGCGCCGAAAGAAATCTATTCTTCGCAACGATCGGAACCAGGGACGTTGAAGTTCAGCTTCGCAAGAAACACAGGGCAGTCAATGTTGTCTGCGAGACGATCGAAAGTAAAAAGTCGCTGCAGAAAAACTCTCCTGTTTCGTAATGTAGGCAGGTTCATGAGAGCACAGCGATGTTCATATGGTGGTGGTTCAAATCGATTACGCCAGGGAAAGCGCCAAAGTGCATACCAGACGAAGCTCTTTTGCACACGTTCTATACGATTAATGTGCATGGTGTTATACAGGGCCCAAACGATAACTCCATATTCTAAAATACTGCGTACTAGACCGATGTACAGTGCCTTCAGACAATAGACGTCGTTGAAATCTCGGGTGTTTCGTTTGATAAGTCCTAGTACTGCATAGACTTTAGCAGTTACTGCGTTGACGTGTTCGATGAAACGTAGCTTACGGTCAAGTATAACACCAAGGTCCTTGATGGAAGAAAGTCGTTCTACTGGAACAGCCCTCACAGCATACTCAAACGTAATTGGCGAGAGTATTCGTGTAAATGTGATTATGATTATGCATTTCTAAATGTTTATAGTCATTCCGTTTCTATCACACCATGCCATGATCCTATCGATGTCCTTCTGAAGCGCACAACAATATACCAGAGTTGTTATGATGCGATAGATTCTCAGATCATCTGCGTACATCACTTTACACGATGTCAATTCGCTGTAAATATCATCCACAAAGAGCACGAAGAGAAGAAGTCCGAGGTGACTCCCTTGAGGTACACCCGATGTGATGTCGAAAGGGTCTGAAAGTACAGTTCCAAATGCACTGCGGTTTGTAAGGTACGAGGAGATCCAATTGGTCAACCAGTCCGGAAATCCAATTCTTCTCAGCTTTTCAACAGCTAGCTGATGAGGAAGACGATCGAAGGCTTTTGAGAAATCTACATACACTGCATCAATTTGTTGTCGTTTCTCTAATTTATTCACTGAAGGGTAGAGAATATCTAGTAGCATACTTTTAAAACTTTTGGAAGGCAGCTCAGAATTGAAATTCCCCTGTAATTTATGACGTCATGGACGTTACCGGCTTTATGAATTGGTGTTATTAAAGCTTCCGATCCTGGTCCCTTATAACCGTCAACACTACGTAGATTGGTGTACACTTCGCGTTCGGTGAAGGATGTTACAGGCAAATTCAAGGAGAACGTCGGCAGACTACTCAGGTACGATTCAGACAAAGGTGGTGGGTTACTACTTAGCACACTTTGAAAGCAAGATGTAATAGAATTGCTGACTCCGCAGGTGTCGTTGAGGTCCTGTCACGGTAGCTCACGTTTTAAGGAAGACCACGGTTGGATGTTTTGTTCCGCAAATAAGCCCAAAATTGCTTTGGCTCGTGCTTCTTGTTACTCTCCAGTCGTGAAACGTATGATCGAAAGCAAGATGCATTCAATGATTGTAATTGTCGCTCTAAATATCTTCACCTCTTGTCCGGAAAATCGTTTACGAGCCTTCCTTAACCGATTTTGAAGATTGCGCAGCGCATCATTCCACCAAGGACGTTTATTTATACAACGGCGCATTCGCTTTCTCAGAGGCACGTGTTGTTGAAAAATTAAGTACAATTCACGATAAAACCTGTCCACAGCCTCGTCGAGGGTACCCAGTGATAATATTTCAACCCAATTGATGTTTGAGATTCTCGCATTTAGCTCGTCGTAATCGCATTGATTAAAATCATACAACATTTCTACATCGTCAATCATTGGTGAATCGTACAGAGTCTCAATGGTCAATACAAACGGATGATGATAACGATCCAATTTCATTAGCGGTAGGAGTGGTTCTAGGATTTCAAAATCACTGGGACTACTTAAAGAGGCTAAGTCAAGTAACCTACCATTGTCATTCGTCAGGTAATTTACTTGTTGTAAACCAGAAGCGATCAAGTTTTGAGATATCTATTACTTGCCGAACATTTCTTAAATTAAACACCTAGTGTCAACTGATTTCTCAAATATACAGTTCCATATTTGCTGCTAGAATCTATATGAGCGACGGTTGAACACGAACGTCTTTGGTCAAAATTATTGAAATTCGAGTTTTCAGTGTTTTTTACAAGTTTCCATCCAATAATTCTTCTAGTTGTTGTATGATAGAAGTCGGTTGAATTCCCTAATAAATCATTTGCTCAGTGAACCGATCTCCACGTACAGTTTACAGGAAAATTCTCCGTTCACCTGATTTCGATTAATGTTACAGACAAATCTGCATTGAACTTTGAACATTTTACAAAACTCAAGTGTTCTGTTAACGACTTAGATTTTACACTCCGCTTTCGAAAGATTTTCTCAAAATTAGTTTTGGTACTTTTTTTTCATAAAAGTCAAAGCCCTGCCGAAAAGTCACGTGTCCAACTCAACACCTGATTATATGGTTTCCCGGACATACTGACACGATTGATCAAAGCGAAAATAGATGGAGTGAGGTGCTTCATCAGAGTCGAGTCTTTGAATCTCGGAAAAGATTACGGCATGGCGATGCACTTTCTTGTCTACTGTTCAATATTGCTTGGGAAGATGATAAGAAGAGCCAGGATTGAGGACTTGAAATTTTCGCTGCAATTGAGTGTCTTTCCTCGTATCTAAGCATAGCTTCCAGAACTCGCATATATCCAATTCAATTCTGTCCAAAACACAATACGGAAAACTTTCATCAAATTATCCCAATCAAAAATGTGTGTTCATAATAACCCGAAACACGTTATTGAGTGTGACAACGCTAGAATCAAGATCTTTGCACCGCATACTTGCGTGGCTGCCAAAAAGGGCACTACACAAAGAAGAGAAAGCCGTTGCGGAAGCTACATGACGAAAATCTTTCATATGTTTTGCTGATAAGATTGTTTACTGCCAACCTATTCCTTGTTACCTGACCATCCAATACAAAGCATAAGGTTCTACGGTTTCACACAGTACAAGACAAAGAAATATATGCCAGTTCTGTGAGGATAAATTACAGCAAAGCATGCACAGATATCGTTAGGAAAAACTCATCTACAGAAATCCAGGAGAACTTGGTGTATGCGATGACAACTGCAAAAGCTGCGTCCAGCACACTCAAATCAACAGACAACACCTTCGCTCAGAGAAGTAACTGAAATCGAATTTTGACTAAAATTATTTACTGCTGCTATTTCTGTTATTATGCTTTATAATGAACTAAAAATAGAAAATAAAAAGTTTTTGCAACAGTTTAGCATCTCTCCATATACCAGTGCAGAGGTCGATTTTCATTATCATTTCGAAAACTAGTAATTTCGAGGTTATCTATTCACAATTTGTTTTTCCATTTGCATGGACAGATGATCAGTGGAAAATGGAAGAGATCCGTGTGCACATATTCAGAGATATATTTTTCCAAACATAATATCTGGCTCAACAGCATTTCGATTCACATCAAATTAGTAAAAATTCCAATATTTTCAAGTCGCTTGAATTTTGTGGATTGGACCAGATCGGATGAATTTAAATGTTTTTTTTTTGGATAGCTGAAGTCTTGTTTCGTAATGCTGCTTTAACAACTTTTCCGGATCTTGCCGTATGATTTATCTTTTTTTCATTCGAATTTTGAATAAAATGTAAATTTTTGTAGGTATTTTGAAGTTGGTGCAATATACAGCAGCTCTACTATTTTCAGTTAATTTTAAGCTGAGGTTATACAAATTGTTGTGTCAAACTACGTTTGTAGCGATTTCGTCTTATTTAATATAGTCCTTATCACTATTAAGCGATATTGTTGGATATATAATTAAAATGTATTAAAAAGCTCTTAAAAAAAGGGGATGCAAAAATCATTAGCAATTTTTGACATGGTCGAATTTTCGAATCATATCTTAGTTGTACTAGAACATCGCCCCGGAGATCCGGATTACTGGGAACCAGACACATTTACTCGTTTCATTTTTACAGTTGCTAAAAATTTCTTTATCCAAAACATCCAAAAGTGCCCAAATCGGTTGAAAATGACACAGTTATGTACCTTTTAATTGACGGGTACCCGGTACCCTTCCCGATCAGAAACACATAACAGAAATATTTCAAAACTATATCTCGCATTGTTACTTCTTATAAACTTCTGTTTGTTTTAACTACTAACGAGTCCTTATTTATAACAGCCAGCGTTAGCAGTCTGTTATAGGATTTTTGTGTTGGACATACAACAAAATTTAGGGAAAATTTCCCAAAGTGTGATTATGGAAAACTAAAACTGAATAGTTAAGGTGAAGATATGTGGAAGTCACGTTGCTAGGCACCGACTCGCTTGTTTACATTAGGAAAAACTTAAATCTGAAGTGAAAATTCAAACGCACAAATGAGAGTTTCTAAACATTTTTCTTTGGTCATCTGCACATTGGCAGAAAATTTGAAGTTTTGTTAGTAAACGATTAAAGTTTCGCGAGTGTGTTTGCAGTGGTATGTGAAAAAAGTGCAATGAAAACGAGAAGAAGAGTGTTTCGAAAAGAAACCCCAAGTGAAGAGGGGTGATATTTTCGCACAAAATAGGAGCTACAGATGGCATTCCGTCAAAAACTCGGATTGATTGTATAGGAAAATATTTTAGCTTCCTTAAGTAGCAGTTTCGTTGCATACCAGCAAGGTTAGTGTGTTGAAAAACATATTTTTATATTTGCTCATGTCAGATACATGGTTAGGCAGGGGAGAGGGGTGTGTGGCGTAGGAGCTATGTTGTGGCTCGCATGTATAATGTCCTTAAATCCAAAACGTCACAATTCCTCTAAACTTTTGTCCACAGAACATACCAAATATTGCCAGATGCAAGAAAAGCAAAACCTGATTTTTTTCCTATTCCTTATCACTCAACTGCCTAAGTATCCAATAAAAATATTTGAGTGTGTTTTTCCACTTTAACCCCCACAAGTTTTCGACACATACTCATACGACCGTAACAGCCGATCCCCGTCGTGGTCGTCGATTACAAAACTCAGCGAACAAGCATTGCCAATATAGCACCTATCCCGAAGTGCGCCACTTTGCAGCCCCCAAACCACCTACCTTTCTACATCCGTCCGTCCGGATAAACAGAGAAACCAAGCTCCCCCGAGAAACACTGCTAACAGAATCCAATAATCAGAATGGAACACCGAAATAAAATGAATAAAGGCGAATAAACAAAGGAATAATAAAGGCAAATTGAGTGCTACATGTGCATCACGTTGCCCCCCATCGGGGAACGTTCGTGCCCAGCCCACGTATGTATGCGCGAGAGAACCTTCCACCGAGCCCCTGGAGAGTCTTTCCATTTTGGCTGCCTCCGACAAAAGGGCGTTCTGCGGACGGCAGCAGGAAAGCAAACAGATCAGCGTGAATCTTCGATTTCGGATCTCGGTACTGTGCCATGCTGGATAAGGTTGGTGAGGATATGTGAACAGGGAGCCTATCAGATACACCTGGTGTCGAAGGTTTTTTTTTCCTTTGGATCCAAATGGTTGAACCGAAAGAAAAATGAAATAAATACAAAATTATATATGAACAACGGATGCCAAGCTAGGAGGTTCCTTTTCACCGAATGTCCCGGCTGATCGTTCCGTTTGCTGTTTTTGCTGATATCTGTGTTACTACCGGCGTACGGTTTCCCGATGGGAGGTGGCAGTGGGCTGGGAAACATGTGAAGTGAGCCGAAAATTGAACAGGATATGGTGTGTATTGTCTACAGCATCCTCGGCACAATGTCGGTATTGTTGTCCGTATAGATGGGTTCACAGGGAATAGAAATGGTGTCATGCTGGGTGTAATATTCGAGGGAATGTGTACATGCGAGCATCATGGCACACGCCGGCTAGTTATTTGGCCCAAACATTGCACGGACCACGGGAGAAGATCTGCGATTGGCCAGGTGGTACGTAATGTGCCAATTCGGATCGGTTTTATCGGCAACATATTTAGTCGAAGTTGGATAGGTTATTATTAATGCTAGTAACCCTTTGCCCATATGAATCTTTCGCTACAACGCTAATCGTAAATCGTTGGGATTGTATCACATAGCGGTAGTAAATTAATGATCTACTGATAATAATTTCTCTCTCACGCATCTCTATTAACTTGCAATGTTCGAACCCTAGAAAATACGAAAAATGGTGTATTGCCACAAGTTATGTAAGAAAGTTCAAAGTTTCAAAGTTTGAACTTGGAACATAAACAATTTCAGGGTGAAAAACGTGTCTATAATGGTGCTTCCTAAAACATAAATTAAAACTTATGTTTCTGAACATTGTTCGAATAAAATATCGCTGCTCTTACGCAAAAAGAACCTCAATCCGGCGAAACCATAAAACCATTTCGCGCCCTCATTTCTGTGGCTCTCCACAGCCGCACGTTCTCTAAGGACTGTTCCATTCTGCTTGATTTTTTGCCTTCTTTCATCGGAATTATCATCATTATCATTATGATCGTTAACATTTAATTTAATGTTTTCCGTTTTTTGCCAGTTCCCGTTGCAGAGCGTTTCAACCGTGCAACCATTTGAAGCCATTTTCCCTGTTTGCACCTCTCAAGCTCAGGGCATGTATTTTTTTTCTCTCGTTCAATGCAACGATTTTTACTGCTACCAGCACCCCATCAACATTTCAATTTAAAGCTCACCTCGGAGATCCATTTCGGTTTCCACCGTTTACCGCCGACCGAGCCGAAGAATGCTCTTCTCGCGCAAACGATGATGCAAGATTATTACCAATCAGGGTTGGAAAACAGACGGATCCCCAAACACTCGGAGCAAATATTAAATATTGAACTGTTTCTTCGTCCTTTTTTCCGTTCCTGGCGGATCCGCAGAAAGGGAAAGTGAGTGGTATAAATATTTGAACGCTTCGCTTTCCAGCGCGGGGCAGGCTGTGTTCCGGTCATTTTACTTTTTTTGTGAGGTCTTTTTAATGGATGTTTAAAACGTACTCAACAGAACGAAGCACTGTTCATTTTTTTTACGTTTGTCAGCAAATAACTTTTAGTACAGATCAGTGCATTTGGGATGGATTTACTGACTGATGGAGTAATGTAGAATAAAAATATACGGTCTGTTGTGGTTCGGAAATTTTGAGCTGAAAATATGAAAAACTGTGTTTCCGTTTGTCTCCAGTACGTTAGGATCGGTTTTATGAACATATGAAATTTTTTCGTACTATCAATTGGGATTGAAAATTGTGAATAATAACTAAAAAAGTCAAGTAAGGTAGTGAGCCTATTTACGCTCTTATTTCAATCCGCTAGTTACAGCAGCGGATCTTCAACTCAAATGTTTTCAGTATTATTTTTTTCTATTTAAACAAACTGTACCAAGTTTTCTGGGCTTGTATTCAAAAGCGATGGGAGTTCGATTGATTAATAAATGTAGTGTTGATTATTTCTTGATAATTGAATAAAACAGTTTTTGCGAAAAACTGTAGTTTTTCTGAGAATACGTTATAAATGTAGGGGACCACTTTTTGCACTTAAGTGGTAATAACAAACGAAAAAACTCACCACAGTTTCCAAATTTTGAGAAACGTCGTTTATTAGACTTTAAATTAACTCAGATAATTTAGTTCAGTGTGTTTGCATGAATAATCTATGTGCGGATAAATGAGGGAAACATTTTTCACTTAAATTGCCGTAACAAACTGACAAGATGCACCAAACATTGAGAACGATCGTTGATAAAGCTTTAAATTAAACGCTGAAGATCTGGAGCAGTTTGAAAAGGAAAAGTTATTCTAGAAAATTAGGCTGAACGTATAAATGTGGGACACACTGCATCTAACATCACAAACAAGTTAAAATATCAAATACAAACAGGAAAGGTATGTTCACGTATTATCCGCCACAGTTAATTTCATTTAATTGAATTGTCGCCTTGAAATTCACGAACAGGTGATGAGTCAGAAAGTTCTATTCTCGGAATTTATCCAGAATTTGCCGCAGAATAATCATCTGGTTCACTGTTGATCGTTCTTCTCAAAACTTGCTTTGGGATTCGCCGACAACGGATTCAGCCAACGGGAGTAGTCTGCTAAACTAAACACAAGAGTACTTGTTGAATTGCACTAGATTTTGTGGCCCTTCTTGAAGAGTTCGTTCTTACGATACGAGGCCGTTCAACAAATCCTAAAACATAGCAATTTTATCTCCAAACGGATACTCATGGCCCCATGGGAATTAGCCGGAATATTCGTTCCGGGGTCAAATCACCAAATGGTACCAAAACCATGACATACAGCCTTCTGAAGCAATTCCAAGAATTTCGATATCCATATTACCAGTATTCCGTTGGAATTCAAAAATGGTATCCCGACTGAGGCACGTTCCTCCGGAAATCCGAATTCCTGGGATTCAGATGAATCCGAAACATCCACAAGTAGCCAAATAAGTTAAAAATGCCATAGTTATGAGCATTTAAGTTTTACAGGTACGCTTTTTGGCCCGTTACGGGATGAAAAAATCCAGAAACCCTTCTTCAGGCCCGCGTTTCCCGCATCGCCAATTTTATTCCCCCCAAAGCTATGCTTGGTGGATATCCTAAGGGGTCACCAAATACTAATTTCCTGATTGAGAAAGAAGACTGGAAATTCATGGATTGAGATCGAATTATCTAATGGCATTTTCGTTTATGACAATGATCTACAACGGTGTAATCGGCGCTACATTCATTCGAACTTGAGACGAAAAACCCATGAAAACACCATCACCATGGTCCAGAAGATGCCATACAGAGACCATATACTGGGATATTTTGGGGTCTTAAGACCATTTTATGGTGTTTTAATGGTTGTGAACTTTGGTAGGGACCATATTCCTGGTCTTTTTATTGGGTTGCAAGGTGTTTGAACCCATGAGAATTTGCTTGGGTATTTGATTAGTTTCAATAATCGTTGCTGCTATCAAACAATCAGCGAACTACGTGATAGTATCACTGTTTAAAATATCATCCTGATGCATTCAACTGAAACTTCAGTTTAATACGTGATAGTTCAATTTGTTCGCCTTTCAATTTCACATCCAGCTCTATTCCCGGTTAGGTGCCGTGGTCGGTCCAGCGATCACTGGCGTCCGGAGAACTGCTGTCTGTGGATCTGGCCTTTTCCATGAGGCAATTAACCATTGTTCGATCCAACCGCTCGCTTGATCATGCCGCAGTTTCGATGCAGATCCGACATAATTTGCCCAATGACTCCGTTAATAGCGTTCTACGTATTTTAGTCGCGATTCTTTATGTGAAAGAAGTTATCTGGGCTGGTGTCTGCTTCGCTGATACTAAACATTGCACTTTGTGTTTAACCGAACCGTGGGTAGTCCAAAACTACGCGCTCAGTGGTCCAAAATGAGGTGAGAGAGAGGACTACGCATACCCGAATCTGTGTTGGTAAACCCATTTAGCAGCCATGGCATGACAGAAATTGCGTCAGATTGTAATTGACTTCTCCGTGCTTCCTGTTCATCCATGTTCGGGATCAATAGTGTCAATCCAAGTTCTTCGTTGGACTTCTCTGGTGTCTTTGTTACAGTAGCACTCCGGAGCCTCCTCAAGTAGCAATTCAATAGATATCATTGTGGCTTCCAACAATTTGGTCCGGTAAGCGCTAGTCTCCCTCACGCACAATAACCTGAACGTGCAGTTTAAATACGACTTGTTCCTTTTCGTTTATATTGATGAAAGTCAGGCAGGTTTACGAATCAGACCTATATCTACGGATATACGTTCTGAATACTGCGGTCCTATGTGGAATCTTTAAATGTCAACATCCTTTAGCAAACTTTAAACAACGAACTCCACATAAATTAATAAGAGTTTGATTTGAATTCAGATAATACTCTTATCGAAATTCACTTCGATATTAAGTTTTATTCAAATAGTCTGAATTGGTCAATTTGTCAGTCCATTCATTTCCAGTAATACCAGAAACCCAGACAAGGTAGATAGTGTTGAGAGTGCTTAGTTCTTCGTTTTGGGTTGGGCATGCGATCACTAGCTTGTACCGTGATTTGTACGGGTTAAGTGCTTTGATTGCAGCCTGACTATCGGAACAGAAATTAATAACTTTGCCGGACAAGTTCTATTATAGGACCGGTCGTACTCCGCACATAATCACGAAAATTTATGCATGGAATACTGTATAGTATCTAACTAGCGAGTGAGACTATTCCAATCTTATTTCAGGATAGTGGACACCAGCACCAGCACGTCATTTCATCAGAAAGCCGTCAGGCCACTGGCGTTTGTTGTTGTCTCTCATTATAGCCTCGCCAACGGGGGGAATCTTTACATAGAATGTGCTGTACGGAAAACGACGTGTAATATTACTGAGAGCAAGAATTTATTCTCCCAATGTAATCCTTGTAATGTCTTGTATGACTAATACCAAGATCAACATGGTTACTGTTTCAAAGACATGTAACCTTCAGTCTGTATGCACATGATAGTGCTTCTTGTTTAAGGTGCATGTGTAAAGGTTTAATATTTAGAAGGGCATCAAGGGCAGCAGTCGAGATTGTAGTGAAAGTGTCATTATTTGCAGACTGTTTAGCTTTGACTGGACCGTCATCATCTCTCTCCTCTGCCACCACACAACGCATCCGTATGACAGTATTGGACGTACAATTGTCGTATAAATCCGATTAATGTACTTGGGTTTGAGACCCCAGCCCCCAGGTCGTTCCAAAAGTTTGTTTGCACTGTCCGAAGGCCATGCACGCTTTTTTGACTCTGAACTCAATGTAAGCAGATCACTTCGTTTTGGAATCCAATATAACTCCAACATGTTTGACTTGATCTGCACACAGTAGCTCAGAATCAAAGAAATGCAAGGGACGAACCCCGGTTGTTTATCTTCCTCTTCTAAAATGAACCATTGAAGTTTTGTTTGGATTAACTGTTAATTTATCTTATCATGCCGATAAGTTTGAGAACAATTGTTCCGATGCAAAATCTAGTCATCAGTATTTGGTGATCGTCAGCAAATCCGTAGGTTGGAAATGCAAGCTCATCAAGTTTCCTTAATAAACCGTCCGCAACCATGTTCCATGGTGACAGAACGCCACCCTGAGCACAGACGCACTTACTTAACTTCCTTATCTCTGCCTGGCCAGGTGACGAGCAAAGAATGCGGTTACTAAGTATTGTGTTTATCCAACCCGAGATATATGCAGAAACTTCATGACCGCGCATGGCAACCAGAAAAACTGGAAGGACACATTATCACAAGCCCCCTCGATATCTAGGAATATACTCACGCTAGATTGCTTGAGCGAGAAACCCATTTCAATGTTGAGATGCGTGTTCAATTTTATGCATTGGATATTCAAGTAAGCTTCATGTGATGATAGATTATCCGTTCTAAAGCTTTTAGTGGAAATTCTCAAGCTAATAAGCCTTCTTCTTATCCTGAGCTCCCTCTTTGGGAATAAATCTAATATTTATTTCATTTCATTTCTCGTCATGCTTTCGGGATATACCCGGTAGTAAGACTGGTAAGCATAACCCAACAAACAACGAAAGCTGAACAAGCCATTGATCCAAGAGAATAGGCTGAACAAGAACTATTTAAGTCATTATCCAGCTAAATTGTTTGTTCGGAATCCTTTTTAAGACGTGTTTGTGAACATTAAATTCATTTTGCAGCAGCACGTGAAAGATTCCATCTTTCCGAGGCGATTTGTATGGAGCAAAACAGCCAACTGCCCACTTGACCGATTCAGTGGCAACCAATGAGCGTGCAAACACCAACGAGTCCGAAACATCAGAATAAGATCTGTGAACACTGTTCAGCTCCTGATTTATACAACCTGGACAATGTGCGTCGAAACACATCTTTTAGCATTGAAAATGCTTTACTCTACTATATGGGACTGGGGCTAGGTGTAAAACTAAAATCTGATTTCGAACTGCGTCACGAAAATGTGGTATATTTTTAAACGACTGTAGCGCTGTTAATTTTTGATGGATTTGCGTCATTTAAATACTAATAGATTCAGAGAAGTCCAACTTAAAAATTGGTTGCAACTATAAATTGGTATTTCAACTCTCCACTATTGAAAATTCGGTATTATTGTAATAACATTGAGAAAATGTAAGGAAACAGATAAAGTTTTCGCTTACGTTTTGTTTATTATTGATGGATTTTAATGATTCGAACACCAATCAATTCTGAAACTTGCCAGTAAAAAATTGTTATCAAATTTATCTGTGTATTTTATTAGCACACTATTGAAAAATACGTAAATATGCAATAAATAGGGAAAACATATACAAATTTTAACCAATTTGCGCAAGACTTTCCATAACACGGACCTCATCTCGACATTCATAAGCATCCTACATATTTCATCGAATGTTTTTGATCTAATTCCTTCATTGCTATGCCTGATCTGCTGGCAGAACCAGTTGGATTATCGCCATTGTTGCTTGTAGGAGATCTTTCATTTGATCACGAGCTACTGAAGGGGAACGTTTGTCTGTGTGCGCTGGAAGGATTTTGTTCGCAGCTTCAAACGACGATGGCGGAACAGAGGCAAGATAGCAAATTGCTGGTTTATGCCGTGCGTATCAGTCGTGCAGGCAAGGCTTAAATCGTTCCATAGGATTCTCATCACATATCCCAAACAAACCGTCCATATTAGGACGAGTATATAATGGAAAAAAGAATTCAATTAGAAAATTACTTTTATTAATTTGTGTTAAGTTTGTGCTTGTTAATTCTATACCTTTACCAGTGAATCATATCATATGCAAATATTCTTCAAAATACTAATCTACCAACCCGATGGTTTTTGCAAAACCATTACGAATATAAGTGAATATGGCAACCCTGCCACTAAGCGAAACCCGATCAGAAGGGCATAACTGATTTATAACACCTGGAGTTATTTATTTCAAAAATATTTTGAAACAGGACCTGTTATAAATCCGGCTGGTTACTTGTTAAAATAACAAAAAATAAAACAATAACCTGGGTAATTATAACAAAATTGTAACAAAATTTGATATGATTTTATCAAAATTAAAACTAAATGAGATATAATTTTTTTCCAAAAGTATATAGGCATTCTGTGAGAGAACTGTATCAGATATAATCATCTAATGACAGTGACCTAGAAACAAACGATCAATTTATAAATTGATGGTCTCATAATAGATCATGTTATAATATTGATAGTATAGAAATCTGTCCGCAATCCACTTTCAATTCCGTTATCTGAATATAACTCCCGTTGTTATAAATATCAACCATAGTTATAATAGTGTTATTGTTTTGTTATGCTCTTCTGATCGGGAAGCCACACCAAAAAGAATGATGAAAATATTTTATTTGTCGCACAAAAGGATGGTCTTTCATCTGCACCAAAAAGTTAATAAAAGAGATCGCTTTGTGTTACATAGTGCTCATTTGGCATGAGCTGTGAAAGATGAATGTATGCAGCAGAAACGAATCGCCGGAAAGGTTCGAATTGTTTCAAAGGATTTTCGTCTCGTATCCCAAAACATAGTTGTTAGCAAGCTTTCCTTATTGGGACGAGTATAATGGGAAAAAATTGAATTGCGCCTTTAAGGGTTAATAATGCTGCATTTTCAATGTAACTGCGGTCGTGTCTTGTACACCCTATAATTTTTTTGTTCGTCACAAAACACCATTTCAGGTTTTCAAAGAGTTAATTTTTAGAGAATTTTATTTACACGTTAGCCCTCCGGCACTCGTGCAGTTGTAATTAATGCAACATCTTCAGAAACTCTAGCGAAATCTTCTTTCAGCACCAGCGGCTGCTCATTCGAGTAGCCATATGTGCGAGAGTGCCGGGGGGTTATAAAAAAAATAATTAAAGTTCAAAAGGTTCATTATTTGGCAAGGGATCTGGTGTTGCGGAAGCCAAACCAAGGTTTTCAAAACTAAACTGATTATTTATCAAGTAGGAGTATCCACAAAAGAAATTTTTACACTCACCTGTAATTATGCTCGAAACAATGCGTTACAGACCTTCAATAGGCAGTGGAAATTTTTGAGTTCCTCTATCAATTTTTAAAGGGCTCGGTCAACCCTCAGATCACCGAATTTCCTATGCCAACATTAGCAGTAGATTGTCCAGTAAAAGTACACTGAGTTCCTAAATTTACCCTCGCGGCATTTCGAACCCAAATGTTACCTACAACAGAGCAACCAAAAAAATGTAACGAACCGTGGCTGGAGCCGAACGACCATCTACGCCCCTAGCTCCGACTTCGGGTTAATTTAGCAAACACACGCACGTGGCATGATACGCTTCTTGTTTTTTCCATGCTCCATCTCTTAAAGCTATCCTGCCGTTTTGCTGAAGTAAAAATTGAGACAACAGATGCGGTAACGGTCGTGTTTCTATGTTTTTATTAAATCGTGATGTGGTGTGCAAATAAAATGCGCAGTTGTATGATTATTAACACCATTATTGGATTGTGTTTGTTTCGATAATGCCATTTATGTTCGGGTTGGTCGTTTGATTGTCGATATGAGAAAGGGGTACGTGCGAGCTGATTCATTTCGTGTAGGGGAGACTGAGGAGACTTGATCCCCGGGGAGACTTGATCCCATCATTGTAACTCAAAGGCGGATCAGAATACATTAATCGAATATACTATAAAGTTGCGTAGTTTTACCTAAACATAAATTTCATTAACACAGAAAAAAGAAATTGGACTTTTGTGTAACCGAATTTTTACCGATTTAAAAAAAAGTCTCAGAAGAACTGAAGAAGATTTATTTTTCAAATTTTCAAACTTTTATACAATTGATAAAATCACCCACTACATACTCTACTTTTGCATACAGAATTACAGGAGAATGTCAATTGTATGAATAAGTTATGATTGAGCTGATTCTTTTGTTCAACTATATTTTAACTAAATTTTGCTGAAATATATGCTATGGGTTCACTTGATCCCTTCAAATTCGTGGAGATTTGATCCCCTTCGCCGTACTTCATACACACCACTGAAAATAACCAAATTCACACCAGAACAATTGAAGTCATTGTTGTCATAAAAAATGTCAAAAATGAACGCTTCATCGTAAAGAAACATAACTGTAATTGTTTACTACAGTATACGTAGCAACCATTCATCCCACATTTGACGTTCCTCAACCATAATAAAGACAGCTTTCAAATAATTGCACGGAGATTTGGTGAATTCGTAAAAAAATCAGGTGAGAGATGCCTAATATGTAGTAACAAAAATAACAATATCTAATCATAACAATTTAATCAATACTACAATCCATTTATAAAATTGAATGGGGTAATGTACCCGTTTTTGCCCTATTAAGAAGGGTACCACATTATTACTACAATAATTTTATTATTTCAGCTTCTTTGATTTGTTATTAAGGTCCATTTTTTTATTTCGATTATAGTGGTTTTAACGTTAAGGTCATTCGCCTTTTATTAAGAGCCAATATAATAATAAAATTGTCTTGAGAATGGTGAAAATCTTCTGTTTGAGCGCAGCAAAATCTCTAATCGAGTACCTCCATTATCGCAATATTTTTTGCATTTGAGTCAATGCGTTGAGCAAAGATGGCAGACGCTGCTCTAACCAAAGGCTTCAGATGGGTAGGATGATAGTAGAAGCAGGGCAAAAATAGGCTTATTACCCTACATGCTCTTTTAAACACGTTTTCATAAAGGAATCAAGTGTCTCCAAATTAGGGATCGAGTCTCCACTAATCTAAGAATTTTCCATTTTTTTGTTGTTTTTCAGAAATGCTCATACTCATGTCCAGTATAATATTTCCATTTATTTTTTTTATGATTATTAGTCATCCCTAGAAACAATATAAAACTACAAAAAATACATAGTTTGTTATCATTCCACGGAATTGGACTGAAAAATAAAAAAGGGGATCAAGTCTCCTCAGTCTCCCCTACCGTACGTTTAATATTTGACTTCTGGCTTGCGTCTGATGTAGGATACTGGGGAGGAGCTGGTGATGTGTGCTCAGACGAATCTTATTCACAGTAACACGAAATAGATTACCGCCAAGTACAAGTGAAGATGAAGGAACAAAAGGTTAGATATTATTATTGTTCGACATAACACATTCAAATAATCCGCTTAGGACAGAATTTAAAGAGCTTCTAATCCGCATCATCTATTCACTACACTACAAAGCCATTTTATTTGCCTATATTAATACACAATTAAAATTGAAATTGAATTGTGATCGGTTTTATGCTTCTATCACTTTTTCAGAGGAAACCACGCGACTCCATTGTGTGTCTGATTTTAAAGAAGACGCATTGTTACCGGATAATACTTCAACTTTTGTAAACAGAAACTGTCTGATTGAGATTTCACAGAAACCATATCAAACTCCTAATCAGAGAAATACCACGCAAACCAGAAAATATTTCTTCTTTAGTACACACCACCCAAACAACAAACGCTAACGGCAAGTGCTTTTTTACGAAATTTAGGACGGAAAAATGCCAGAAGAGGCACACAATTGCCCAGGTAACTTAACTATACGTTCTCTAATAAGGATTATTTGTTCCTTCCTTGTCCATGCAGCGCCATACTCAAACGGTTCCTTCTCGCAA
Source organism: Topomyia yanbarensis (assembly GCF_030247195.1). Taxonomy (NCBI): domain Eukaryota; kingdom Metazoa; phylum Arthropoda; class Insecta; order Diptera; family Culicidae; genus Topomyia; species Topomyia yanbarensis. The sequence continues at coordinate 264,670,677 of NC_080672.1, read as the reverse complement.
GAGTCCTTCTGAACACTCTCGATGTTCTGTGTAGAGTATAGGAAAAGAAACTCTAGACACATTTGCTAATATCTATCAATCTCCTTTTTCAGTTTCACACACTACTTGCCGGGTTGGCAGGAAAGAGGACGTCTACTCGACTCGATGGATGCTTTTCACCCTAAGGACAAAGTGACGGTGAGCTTGGGAAACGAGCATGGCCTTAATACAACCGAAACCTCGTATACCTAATGCGCTTGTTAGCTTGCCGTATACGAGACCGAATCGAGCCGCTCACACAGGGAGCACATTTACATCCCAGCATCCGGTGCTGCTGAGTGGAATCGGGCTAGTCGATGATGATGATGAAGAAGAAGAAGCAGAAGGATAACAATGAAAATTACTAGTTTGCGATAGATTGAACGAGTCATGTAAGGAGCGTTTCTCTTCAGCCAACTGCCCCCCGTAAGTACGCTGATAAACGTTTCGGCAACATGTGAACTTGGTCTCATACACACTCGTTGCGCAGGACGTCAACTGAGAATGGGAAGAGCTTTTCTGTCCGTTCGGGTCACATTATCATTTGGGTTTCTGTCCGAAAGCGAAAAACCAACCACATCTGTTGTTGATTTGGTGGCATTAGGAGAAACGTTTCCTTCTTTTTCGGGTTTTCACCATTGTTGCTTCTGACACAATCTAGCGGCGAATTAGTTGGGAGCTGGGTGGCCGCTCGCCGCTGGACAGTATCTCTCAGGAAGGAAGGAGGCTCCAGTAATCGAGAACCAACGGAGATGGATTGTGCTCCGAGTTGTACATTGTACTTTGGTTATTCGTGTTTACAAATGTTTCGGGGGATAAATTATTATCATTTCGGCTCTTGTTAATGACATCTGGCCGATTATGATAAACGTTATTGAGCTTAACAGGTGATGAATAATAAGCGCATCAAGGCGAAACCCGCCCATGGTGGCTGTCTGTTTGTCTCGGCTGTCGATGATGGGCTGGTGCGAGGATTTGCCGAAAGGTGAGATTAGACAAAAGGGTGGTCGAATTAGTTGCGGATGGTAATTATGTATACTGTTGCTGACAAGGACACAAACGTTTAGGCTGATAAGGAGTTGTATTAGCTGCCAGGCATAAGCTATGTAGAGTCTTGGTAAATGTGTTTTGGAAGGGCTTTTGTATTTCGCTTCGATATGACCGAACAATTCCGGCTGTAGATCTGTATGTTATGACGGATAAGATAACGTGTTCGCATATTAAACAACGATTACTGAAGCACATCAATATAAATTGTTTAATTCAGAATTTAAAACCGTTTCTAAACTAACACAATTAGTGCATTTTAAAACACCAACCATTCTATATATGTAGATCGCGCACTACAGTAACTATTATGCCAAACAGGAAATCAAACCCAACCCAAAATTTCCAACGCTACATCAATGGATACAGTGCAGCACGAACGCCCATTTGCGATAATTAATCATAAGTGCCTAAAAGCACGAAACTTGCCGACCAGCTGGGCCGTGTTCGCACCATATTAGAAAATCACGAGCAACCTGTTTGTATAACACCTCCAAAAACATCGCCATTTTCACACGACAACGTTGTCCCAACGGAGGCAAGGGCTGCTAAACACCCCCGACCACCCTCTCAAGGGTGGTCGTAGTTTTTCACTAAACTGCTCTCAGCCCGCTCGCGTAAAAATTAAATGAATTAACAACGATGTTTGACATTTTCATAAACTTCACGCATAGATGGTAGCTAATTTTATTAAATTATTCATGAAAATGAAAAGACCTCAGCACCACCACCGCTTCGGCATTTTCGGTGGCGGTGTCACGGTGAGAGTAAAAAATCATGTTCAAATTCCACATCCTCCCACTCCCTCCACCCCTTATTTCAGCTTCACCCGGTGAGTATTGAACGAGTGTTGAGTGAAAGTGTTTGCGCCTTCCGGTTCCGTTCCGTTCCGCATTTCAAGGCGCGTTCGACGACGGTGCCGTTTTGTTGTTCGTGCACCACAAGCACGGAGAAAGGGTTACAAATTAAATTAAGTGACACGCAATCACTTTCCATTTTGAGAAATCCCCAAACCCCCCCCCCCCCATCCATACTACGTGCGTAAATTTCTTCTGAAACAAGTCCGGCATCCGAGAGTCTGACAAAAGGCAGTTCTTGTTTCAGTTGCCAGCGAAGCGAATCGACTTTGCAATCGGCACGGACCCATTCCCGGAAGCAAAGCTCTTTAATTTGACGTTGGCTGAGGACCTGACTTCTTATTCCGATGGTGGAGAAAAGTGGACGAGGAAAAAACAAGAATCTGAGCTTTTGGCATCAGATTCCACAAGAGGAACTGAGCGTTGTTGATACTTACCGGCATAGTTTGACTACCGTGAAGGGTTGTTATAGCAGCTTGAGCTTCTTGATGCGAGGTAAATTTTACAAAGGCGCAACCTGGAAATAAAGAGGAAAAGAAGCGGAACGTCTTGTTAGTGAGCGTGGCAAAATAATATGGGCGCACCCGATTTACACAGTGCAGTGGCAGAGCTTGGTTGCTGTTCCTTTCGAACGTTGAAGTTCTACCGGGGATTGATGGTAAACGAAGTAGGCAAAGGCTTAGCACAACTTCAAGCTTGAGTAATTGCGATGAGCAATCTCGGTTGAATGGGGAACCGCGAACCCAGTGGAGTTGTTTACGTTATAAATCGTGATGGTATTGGTTTCAAGTGAGGTCGCGCCTGCTGCTTGGTAATGTCGATAATTAATTATTGAGACGGAAAGAGGCTGATGACACTGATAAAACAATTGTAAATAGAACGAAGACTGGAGTACATTGCAGTTTTGTTGATTTCACTATAAAATATGTGGTTACTTAGATGACAACTTGTGCATATTAAGCAACCTGTTTTGATCCACCTAGTGGTGCGATTGTGCCTTTCTCATTTATCCAATGATGTAATACCCGATTACTTTCAGTATAATATTGTGGAAATGTCTATTACATTATTATTACACTTGGTAAGCATATATATAAGTGTACAACAGTCACGAACATAATAAGCCATATGTCGAAGCTTGAAACAAACAAAAATTTAACATTCAGCGTGAGTTCAATGTTTTTATCATATCAACATATTTTTACATATTTGTGAGATTGGTTTAAAAAAGAGGTCGGTAAGGGTGGGTGGCTGAGAATGGAGAAGAGGTGAGTAGAAGCAGGGGAAGGAGCAGACGGACGTTTCAACATCGAACTGAATATTTTACCTTCCATTTGAGACTAGGTTAGTGAAAATTGTTCAATCAACACCAAAGTTCTGGAATATGACCGAAACCCGGACCATCCGTAATTGTCCATAGTGAACAAGATATTACAACAATCTTTGATTTGCCATCAGTGATCTAGATCTGTGAATCGAAGTAATTTGATGTTCATTTCAATAGATTTTTAATTTATGAGGTATTACGATTGTAACGGTTTGTATGAGCAATTCCAATGCGAGCGCAGTAACCAATCTGTAATTCCGGAACCAAAAGTCAGAACTGAATGAAATTCAACAAAAATCAATGGGAGAATTGTAACTCTTCTTTGAACATAAGTTTGAAGTTCTGGGAAATATGTGTGACAATCGCTCCGGAACTTGACGAGTTTGCCAGGGGCAGATCCGTTATACGTGGATAATGTGATCAAAGATTCTTTGATTGGTCATTAGTGATCTAGACCCGCAAATCCAAATAATGTTGAACCCATTTGACTATGCATTACATCATTAGGACATCATAGGGTTGCCAGTTTACATGAGAATTTGCTGTGAGGCCGAATTCAACTCGTAACTCTGGAACAGGAAGTCCGATCAACTAAAAATTTAATAGCGTCTTATTGAAGCAGTATACCGTTCATTTGAAGCTAAGTTTGTGCAAATCTGTTCAGCCATACCTGAGAAAATTGAATGACATTATTTGACACACACATACATACAAAAGAGGCAGAACATGGACATGAATAGGGATTTCATCAAAAAATTTCACGGATGGACAGCCACGCCATTCCACTACCCTAGTAAGGATGGGTGACACTTCTCCGAAACGGCTAATGGACTGATGGTACTGGCTGCTCCCCATCCCAATATAACTTTAGTCGGTCTCCAAGTACGTTTGAAACCCGGCCCCTTAGTCGGTGAAAGTAGGCTCAGTTGAAGCTCTGACTAGTGCCGATCCGGCTCTGAACGCGGTACCCTATGAAGGACCGCGTCCGTCCTTGAATGCGACCTCACTGCTCGCAAAGGTAACCATGGGATCATACAAGGCGACTACTTATTGCGGGCGTAGATAGCGGCTTGGAGTTGGGACCCAAAAAGCATGGAAGAAGACAAAATAAAAAAAATTCTATCGGAGCGAGTATGGTGAACCTGTTCGTTAAAGGTGAGCTAGTGAGATCGCCGACTCAGTAAAACGAACAAGTGCAATAACAAGTGCAACCGCAACAGCAGCAAGAGAAGCCCAGGAAGGCCATACCGAAGACGAGCGACGATAATCCAGCTGGACGCCAAGAAAAGCTAGGGTTTCAGGTGCGCACCCCGAATCCAAGAATTATCCAAAAAGACCAGCAGTCTGGGTTACCTAATGTGACGAAGTTGAGGCAAAAATCGAAGAACTCTACGAATACGTGAAAAGCAAGGGCAACGTGCATGGACCGATCAAGGCACTAGATCCTTGATCTGTCCGTTCACGTGCACGTAGCATCAAATCCACCGTAGCAGCAGCCGAATGCGAACAGATGGTGTGGACATCAGAGCTGTACAATCGGATGCTAGACGCACTAGCCAACTCGGAAGTCAGGCGAAAGCCGGTTGTTATGGAAGGAGATTTTAACGCTTGGGCGCTGATAGATAACAGAACTGGCGCTGATGGATAACAGAACTGGCGCTAATGGATAACGTTTGCCAAAGGTGAGGGCTGGCGAGCGGAAGTGGAAAATAAAGGACGTCGACAAGGACCGTTCTGTGGAAGCACTTCGTGCTAACAGCGTCACTCCAATTCCGATGAGCTGTCGGAAACAGTAGCGAGGGCATGTGATGTAACAATGCCGAGAAAAATGGAATCGCAGATTACCAGCGTCCGGCGTACTGGTGGAGCGATAGGCTCAGCATTCTCCGGGCTGCCTGCCTAAAAGGCAGAAGACGCGTTCAGAGAGCAAGATCTGAGGTAGTCAGAGAAGAGTGTATGGAAACATTCCGGGTGACCAGGACCGTTTCAAAACGCAAGATATTGCTAAGCAAGTCCATCTGCTGCAAGGAGCTGTTCAGAAAAGTAGACGCTAATCCCTGGGGCAATGCTGACCGTGTCGTTATGGTCAGGATCAAGGATCCAATAACGCCAGTCGAAATGTGCGCCGACAACCTATTTTCAGGTTGTCGGCGCACATTTCGACTGGCGTTATTGGATCCTTGATACTGACCATAATTGTGGATGGTATTTTCCCGAAGCACGACCCAATCGCATGGCCGCCTACATCGTATGTCGATGCAGACGGTGGAAATGCTGGTGATAATCGAGTTTCCAACGACGCGAAAAAACCTCCCGGACGGGATGGTATCCCCAACGTGGCACTGAAGACTGCGATCCTGGCGTTTTCGGACATGTTCAGGGTAGTCCTACAGAAATGCCTGAACGATGGTTACTTCCCGGATAGATTGAAGATCTAGAAGCTGCTGCCAAAACCAGGGAAGCCACCAGGAGATCCAGCATCGCTTCGGCCTATATGCCTGCTGGATACTTTTGGTAAACTTCTGGAAAGGGTCATCCTCAACGGACTGATGAACTGGTGGACGCTATCTGCACAGTCATCCCGAGCGTGGAGAAGGCATTTAAGAATAACGATTTCATATCACCGTATATTTATCGTGCCACCAAGAAAGCATTTAAGTAAAAGAGAAGGGGTAACACTACTGCGCCGTGGTTATAATAGACGTGAAGAAGGCGTTCAACAGTGCTAGCTGGGTGGCTATCGCTGTAGCTCTGTGCGGTATGCGGGTTCTGTACTATCTGTGCAAGGTTCTAAAAAGTTATTTCCAAAACCAAGTGCGAAACGAACATGGGGCCAAGAAAAAATACTACTAATTTTTCTTGATTTTGATATACTTTTCTATATAAAAATCCAGTTAACAAGTTTTCTATTGCGATTAGAACTATGTTCACCTGTTAAAACATGTTAAGATATGTCTAAGGAACAACATTTGATGATATGTGGGCATGTAGGGCTTATTGAATCAGAGTGTAAGTGATCTTACTATGGAAACATAGCAAAAACACGATTTTTGATTGGAGACACCTCTAAATCATGTCCAAATTAAGTCATTTTTGGAGAAACTTCTTAAATTCACACGTAGAACAAAAATCTGAGCTGACCCATGTACATTTCAAAACTTTTTCAAAATGTGGAGAGGTCTAATGCACATAATATCATGGATCAATTCATATATCCAAGATTACTTTATTTCACCAGCTCGGATATTGCATCGTGCCTAATATATTAGATATCATTGATCAGTTTACGAGGTCTGAAAGAATCCATGTATATTACTCCGAGTTTTGTGAAATAATTCACTAGAATATATCCAGGCTGTTTAGATTTTGTGAACTAACTCACACCCAGGAAAACCATTGCTCGATCAAGATGTAATAAATTATGAATCAGTTCATGCCGTATAGTCGGATTCTGAATAATAATTTTTAATCTATAAATAGAATCACGAGTTAACCTTTGGTTTTTGAATAATGCTCATAGAGATGAGAATTATGAGCAACTACGCGGTCAGAGAATTGCAGTTTTGCATAATATTTTTCAAGATATACCACAAACGTCGATCAATTAAATATAAACTACAGCGTGTATTTAGCGACTATTGGACAATCTTCCCTTCTAGTCATAGTTTGCGCACTGCACTCCCAATCGTCGAGCATTCGAAAATTCAACAACATCCCGATCCAAAACTCACAACCACTCGGATGCAGCCAATCTAAAACCGAGAATGTTTTCGATCGCAAAATGGGCTAATTAAAACCATCAACAGTATTCGGCTGATGGCTCAATGTGGTTTGGTTTTATTTTCCTCACCCTTCGTATACCCTGGATACAGACTGCACTCGGTACCGGATCCTCATCAATAGGTGGAAAATTTCCAAAAAATTTCAAAGCAAATATTTTACCAAACCCACCTCAATCCAAAAATACCCATGAGTGGTTTTCTGTCTCTTACGTTATGTCTCTCTCTATCTATCTTTCTCACTCGCTGTTGAAGCCCTTGAAGTCACCCAGCATTTTCAGTTCGAATAGTGGAATATTTTCGAATTCACCTCGTTATGAAGCGCTGGAATGTCGGCACACACCCAGTAACCAAGGCAATTTACCCCCGGTACTTTCCCGGTTGTTTTTTTTTATTCATTCCATCCGCGAGCTTGCACTCGTTGAGCACATCATCATACAGCATGTCTGGGAGAGTTTGATTTCCCAACGGCAAATATTTTCAATCATTTCAATGAGTGTCGGGGTAAATTTTTTATTCTACTCGAACGCTGCGCTCTGGGCAACCGTCGGGGACGATATTTCGAAATTGGTTCGTCCCCGAACGATTCCATCAGCGGCTTTCAGACCCTTCGGGGGAAATGGGACTGGCGTGTGTGTGTGTCTGTGTCGACAAAATCAATGAAATGCAAAATGATGGAATTGAAATCAATTACGAAATGATTTGATTAGTATGTGGGACCATCGGGCGATCGGAGCCAGTAGCGCGAAAAAGTTCCTCCATGGATGGAAACGAACTACCTGGGTTGGAATACATAAGTTCTCCATTCATACCGCCAACCATACTGGATTCCGTGTCGGACTCGTCGATGTAATACATATATTGCTGTCGGTGAGAAGAAAAAAACAGTTTTTCGCTCATTCATCCCTGAAGCCAAAATAAATCAACGTAACAGTGGTGAGCGACGAATGGTAGACTCGGGTGGGGGAGCAAAAGTGAAACCATTTCAATTGGTCTCCATGACGATCGATCGGTCAAATGCTGGAAAATTTATAGGAACGTTTGCGAGTGGAATCCTTTGAAATGTTGCCACCGGCTGCAAAACTCGCTTCGACTAAACGGTTGCCATAGCGTTTGAGTGTGAGCAATAGATGTGAAAACATGACATTTTTTCCCAACATCAGCAGTGGTAAAAACGAAGCTGGAGCAAATTTGTAACGGACAAAGGTTCAGCTCTAATTGCAGAACATGTGTCAATCAGTTGTCCAAAACTGGTACAAAAGTGTCGAAACCAAATCTTGACACTTGTACAACCGGAAAATGGGAAACTGTTCAACAGTCGAGCTGTAGTTGGTTCAATTTGGAAATGATCTACATCTGCTCGTTTTCAATGTTTCAACGACTGTGTGATTTGTGTCGTTTGAATAAATATGGAAATGTAATCTATATGTGTACTAAAGAAGACGAATCTGAAATATACAGTTCTCAGTCGCCCCAATTTCTCACTCAAAAAACACGACGAATAAATGTCAATCTACTGATCTGGTGTCAGTAATTGTCTTCAATTTCAAAGCCTTTGGTGCTGAGCTTTCAACGTTCCTTTCTTACAAAAAAGACTGTTCGAAGAGGAGCGTTTCATATTCTGGATGGTAGATTAGAAAGTTACAAAAGGCTGTTACAGCATTTTAATATTATTATAACAATGGCAATGGGTCCTTTATTATTATCGTGTAAGGATTCACGATTTAGACACAATCGCATATGCTACCGTTTCTGGAATCTAGGGTAAGTTTCGACAATGTAATCATAAACGTATTTCGTCGAGTGTTTGTTATCTTCACCAACGTTTCGACCTCTGGTTTAGGTCTTTTTTACCAAACGCTCTGTGACACTGTTGATTTTTTTGTCGCGTGAGAGGATTTTTGTGTTTTTATGTTTATATGTTGTTCTATCAATATCATTTATTGAAATAGGCCCTGAAGATGGCCCAAATCAGGGGTCGAAACGTTGGCGAAGGTAACAAACAATTGACGCAAGTCGTTTGCAATTGCATTGCCGAAACGTATCCTAGATTCCATAACGACCAGTCGAAGCATTCATAGGTAACGTTTCAGTTAGTTACAATACCGTTTCAACCACTACACGAACAACTGGATTTCATCTAATCTCATCGTTCTTATTTTTTTACGTTATTTGCAAACATTTATTTAGTCAACGTTAACATATCGGTGTTAATACAAGATACGAAACACACACATTAGAGAAATTTAACACAAAACCCCTTAAAACTTTGCTTAGTTAATCCTATGAAACCTGTATATCGTCCTGTCTCAGAAACTTCCGGACGATAGCGAAGGTGCGGAGCGTCACCGACTTCTGGATAGTAGCCAACTCCTTCTCCAATTTCAGCGCTTCCAGTAGTTTCCGCGGAACGACTTAAGTCGTCGAAAACACAACAGGAACCATTCTCAGAACCTCATCTTACCTCTACATTTTCTTCAACTCTGCGGCCAGTAGGTGATATCTGGCAAGTTTTCCACCGTGAGTAACTACCAGATTGTGGTCCAATGGAATGGCGACATGGATTATGGTGGCTTGGCGTAGTCTCTTGTCATAAACCAGTATATCTGGTCGGTTGTGGTGAAGGAATTGGTCTGAGAAAACAGCACAGCTTAAAGTGGGCATTTTCCAGAAGAGGCACAGGCAGTTTTCGGTAGTTGGGCACTATCGCTTCCAAAAGAGTAGCGTCAATTGCTGTTACAAAGTCTTAGCAACGCTGTTGTGATACTCGGATTGGAATGCGTTGGCTAGTTCGTGACATATCTTGCAGACGTCTTGATTCCAAACATACCTCCTGCAATTCCTCATCGATATTATCCTGTCCTGGATGGCTATTATGTTGGACGCGATCTCTAAAAAGAGTTCACCTCGCTTGAGCTACAGGTCCGGTGCCAAACTGGTTGACGTACGGCTGTCCCAATTGGTGGCGGACGTCGCCTTTTTGCTTCCACTCTGCAATCTTCTCCTCCAGTCTGTAGATTGCAGTTATGGTTGTAGTTCGCTTGCGTTACGTTAAGTGCACTATAGTTGTGGTCCGCAGCACATGCTGCTTGATATACTGCATGTCAGTTGGCATTTTCCACAAAGTCGTCGCATCTGCACTAGGCATGTCGAATATTCCTTGTCCCTCTTCTTCTCGTGGCAATATTAATCTCTCCAGCGCCGACTGAAAATGGCACTTTCCTCCTTATCTAAACGCCTTCCTTAGTGTTCTTTAATGATCTTCCAGGTCAGTCCGGCTCCATTTGATGACGCTGAAACTTTAGGTCACCACAGGGATGTTAATTGCTCTGATCTTATTCCCGCATTCAAGAAAACTTCAAGAGACAGTTCACTCGATTCAAGAACTTATCTAGGAACTCAAGCTTAATGTCGGTGAGACGAATTCCGGGGAGCTGCATGAATCTGAAATACTTATACGATTCGCCACGAATCATGTCCCGAATTAATAGATCTTGTAGCCATCAGTGTCGACCAATCGCCCTGATAGTAACTGAACAAATCGGCATTTCTATGGACTAAACTCCATGCCGATGTCGCTACTAATCCTTTCAACTAGTTTGATGGCTACACACAGCCGTTCCCTCGAGTCAGCGTAGATCTGCCCGTGACGATTGCCTGTCCTACTGAAGGAATTCATAGTTAAAAAGCCAAAGCGGACAGAAGGAATTGCCTTGGGATATTCCCCTCAAGATGTTGAGAATTCTAGGCCTCAAAACGTTTTCCCCACTTTTGAGCTGCAGTGTTGTCGTCCACCTCTCCATAGTCTGTCGCCGGAACCTTACGACTACAGGATCAACTTTATATATCTCCACTACCTTGATGAGGATAGAGTGAGGTGTGAAGTCGTATCTAGACTGTACTAAGCCTCCGTTGGTTACACCCTTCTTGTCCAACCATGGCTGTATCGATGATGGCTTGATCTTTCTGGCATGTGTTTCTCAGACATCCCTTCTGTTCCTCTGTTAGGATGCTATTGTGCTCACAATGGGCACAGCTGTGGTATACTAGGAGGTTGATAACAGTCTATTATCTTTCTCCGGACAAAACCAGCCTGGAGGCCGTGTGGCATCCGGCGGGTTGCTTTTGCATAATAACGCTATAATATGAACTAAAATAGACAATAACTAGTTTTTGGAAAAATCTGGCATCTATCCACCTACTAGTGCAGAGGTCAATTTTCTATATCCTTTCGCATTGATGGTAATCTCGAAGAGATGTTTGTTAATACATTTGTTTTTTCCAGCTGCATAAACAGATTATCAATGGAAAAGGGAGAGGAGAAGAAACACCTGTGCACGTATTCATAGATCTACATTTTTCCAAACATAATATTTGGCCCTACAACATTTCGGTGTACCTCAAATTAGTAAAAATTTCCATATATTCAAATCGCTTGGAATATATGGATCGGACAAGATCGGAAGAATTCGAATGTTTTTTGGATAGCTCAAATCTTATTTTGTGATACTGCTTCAGAAAACTTGCCGGATCTTGCCGTTTTATATAACTTTTTTATCGTTCAAGTTTGGAATAAAATGATTAAAAAACATATTTTTAAAGCTGGTGCAATGCACAGCAACACTACTATTTTTAGTTAGTTTAAGGCGGAAGTTATACAAATTGTTCTGTTCAACTACGTTTGTAATATTATTGTCTTATGTAGTACAGTTATCATCACTACAAAGCGATATTGCTGGATATATAATGAAAATGATTAAAAAACCCCTTAAAATATCACCATTCTGCATCCATTTAAAAGATTTTTTGACATACTCCTAATTTTTCTACGACAGTAGGCTTTAAGATATGTAAAAAAATATAATGAAATCAAAAATCGAAAAAGAAATATTTTGGTTGTTGGCCAGGAATTTGTTCTAGTTACTCCTCTGTGCGTCGGTCATACAGCTCGTTCACAAAGGGTGTTTCCAAACAGTTATCAGCTATCATCCCGGAATTTGCACACGCGATGTCTGATCTTTCGTCACTCCGTGTAGAAATTACTCCGAATATTACTACTCACTCGGGAAAAAAGTTTTACGCCGGCGCTGTTTGCTTAGGTCGTTTAAGCAAGCGAAGGGTTTTGATGATGTACGGCACGGAGTCAAGGAGAAGCGAACGGCTGCGAATGGTTTCTAAGTACGGACTTTTTAAACCTCTTTGTAGTTGAATGAGATTCTCTGCGAGAATATATCCGCACACAAGTGCTCTTGATGTACAGTTACTGATAAACATCGTCCCATCAGCAGGATAAGCAATAAGTTGTTGTAATAATATCTATATGTTTTCGACTAATCAGACAAAATTTATGAATAATTGATTTTTGAACACCTACAACTACTTAAACCTCTTACAGTCACAAATAACAAAAAGAAATACTCTTTTTGAAATCTGACATAACCCGTCTGAGTTGTTCCAACTTTTGCAAGACACGATCGCTCGCGTTGGATAGTTTGGCGTGACCACCAGAAAAATAAATTCTAGTGACTGGTTTTAATTTCTTAACAGTTTTCACTTCCCAGTAGCCAAAAACCCTGGATGCTTGAGATATGTTCTTCATGGAAATGAAGGAATGATGAATTATTGTTTTTGTTCACTGCAGGCTGATTGGAGAGATTTTTGAGAAATATAACTAAACTAAATAAATTCAACAAGAAAACAAAATAAACAAAAAAAGCATTAACACATGCCTCGTGGCATTCACATCGCTCAAAAGACTACAACAAAGGAACACAACAAAATTCATCCTAAGTGCAGCCCATTTTAATCCTGATTCATGTTGTGGCCTGCAGAGACTACCCCCAGAGCGACGTGTTTCCAGATTTAATTATGCGCCGAACAGAGAAGTGATCCGCCCCTTGCAGACGTGTAGGTGAGATCACCTAAAGATGCCACAAGAAACCCCCACTCTCCATCACAAAAGACACCCGAAGCAGCTGGCAGTTGATAGTGCGGAGGCGCTAAATGTAAACCCGGTGGCAAACCGTCATGGCACTGTGAGAAATGTGATGCCAAATAAACCCACCGTCATACGAAAGAAGAAGAAGAAAAGGAGCAACAGCAGCGAAAACAACAAAGGATCTCGTTGAGGACGCCCGGAAGTTACTTTACGAGTTCGGTGGTCTAACTAAAGGAAAAATCTCATTCGAAAACATGCTCCTGTTCATGTCGTTCGAGGCTGTAGGGTATGGTAGGGGGAAGGGGAGGATTGTCCACGTGTCCGGAGATGGAGCGCGCTCTTTGAATAAGAAGTTAATATTAAAGCAGAAACGTGAAATCACGACCATTCGCACAGCAAGCAAGCGAGCAGAACCATGCAACAGAGAGGGCGGAAGTTCTGGGGACGCTCCTGGATGTGAGATGCTGAATCTAGGTGCATGTGGCTGAACAGAAAGCATAGCCGAACGGAAGATAAAACACTGTAATTTGGGTTGTATTCATTTCCACCACCAAGGAAAGCAGTTGCTCTACCCACCGTCAAACACGCTGCCATACAAGCGCTGAACCAAGGTTAAATGGAAAACAATTTCATTATTTCTGCTAAAGGTCCTGCTTTTGTGCGAAGGTTTTCCTTTTCCTTTTGAAATCGCAGCCTCCTTGGTTCATCGGTGCAAACGGTTTCCGTGCCGACGCTTCCCGGGTGGGAATTCAAATTCGAGGGCAAAAGACGAAATAAGATAATTAATTTTATTCATTTTCTTCGCTGTTTTGTTCTATGTTCGTTGCGCTCGGAACGCCGCGGTATGCTGCTACCGCTGGGTGGAGGGGAAAAAGGTCAAAATTCGTGCACGGAATACACGTGACGGATGAAATCGCGCGCCAGGGAGTATTTCTGCTTCTTCACAAAAACATCGGATTGGAGGGAGAAGTGAAAATCGTGATCTGATTTTTTCATTGGACTGGTTGTTCAATTTCCGTTGCTGAAGGATAGTTGTAATAGGGATGATCTTCCGTTTACATAAGAACTTGTTTTGCTTAACTGCAACTGACATGATATAGGAAGAATATCTTCCAGTCGAGTAGTGTAGTTAGTTTTCTTAGGAATTCCGGAACAACCATGTGTCTATGTGTGACAGTTCCTAAGTCTTGGTGCTCGTTATTCTTACCCTAAAGCTGGATTATGCTTTCTGTCAAAGAGCACGCAGCGAAACAAAACAACATAGCTGAAAATCCGCTTTGCTACCTTCACCTGAAACATTGATCCTCAAAATTTCTCCTGAAAGAGCTTAGTTCACGTTCAACAATCGAAATGAAAAACAAACATGCCACTCACTCAGTAGATCCTTACCCACCGCCGCTGTGCTTTAACGCTCGTTCGAATCTCTTTCAATAACAATTCTTACATAGCTCGTACATTCACCAGTTGGTTGCATTTTCCGAGAAAAATAAAATAAAAGCATCATGTCTGTTTCCCAACCGGGGAACCAGTTGCTGAAATCCACTACATTTCTCGCATACTTTATTTGGTGAAATATTTTCCACCAACCTCGCACTTATAGCAGATTGAACTCCCTTTCTGCTCAGACTGCCATTGACAAAATACAATGCTCTGTGCAGAGGACCCTTCATCCTCCCACAGTTCCACATATTACTCTCCCGCTCGGGAGCATTTTCAATCGCTGGGTATTATTTTTCATACGAAAGCTGCTGAAAATCCTTCCTTCTGGATATTTCCACACACTTGCAGCATAGCTTTTACAATTTTACTCATTCACTACTGCCTCCTGCACTCCATCGACGCCAGCCCGGTGTCCGTTCATTGACAACATATTGCGCTTCACTGGATCACATGCGATTCGATTTGTTGCACTGACCGGCTGTTGGGGGTTTTCCGTGTTGGGCACGGAAGGAAAAAAGTGCTCACTGTTCGTGTGTTGGAATTAAGTATCTTCCGGTTCGCCAAACTTTGAAATCCAATTATCCAATCGTGCCTCTTAACGGAGCGGTACTGTTATCAAATCGTGATGACGCAATATTGTTACTAAGTGTAAATTGGAGATTGAAAGGATTGGTATGTAGATCCTGCTCATAAGATCGAAAAAATAATCTTACTTCAATGTTTTAATTATCTCACTTTTTTAAAAAATTCTACTTATTTCGCTTCAACTTTATACCGATCATTTGAAACTACAAGCGGCTGGGCTGTTTGAATGAATGATGCAACTAACAACTGCGGTTTTAACATGGTGGGTAGGGTTACCAACCGTCCTTATTTTAAAGGACATGTCCTTAATTTCGATGATTTGGGAAAGTGTCCTTAATTTTACTTCAAATGTCCTTAGTTTTAGTCAATGGTATATTTGAAATCAATCAGATTAAGTTCGTCCAAACGAATGAAACATTTAGTTGATCACTTCCCTACAGTACATTTGATTTATAATGTTCAGATTAATGATTCAAAAGCATTGATAAAGTTTATTGATTAAAGTAATGTTTTAAACTAAAGCTTCTTTCTTATCTTGTTGAGTGTTGGCTGAAAAAATGATTTTGTCCTCTAATTCAAAGCATAAAGTTTTGAACAGCTCTCATTTTCTAGCACAGGGTTCTATTCCTCAGTGTAGCTATCTCGGACCATTCAGATTTTTGCTCTATTTAAACGACTTAAACTATTTGCTGAAGTACATAAAACTTTCGTTTGCTAACGACTTCAAAACTATTTCACCTTATCAGGAATGCTAAAGGCGCATAATTCTTGCAGTCCCAGTTGGATGTTTTCACCAATTGGTTCTATGCCAATAAGATGATGTTGAATGCACCCAAGTATTCGGTTCGAAAGTTAATTTCGACTACAATATTTCACAAAAAGTTTTCTAACGGAACTCGTCTGTTCAAGATTTGGGAATCTACCTCGATCCCGAACTACACTTTAAACACCACCTTGAGTACACTATTTCTAAGGCCTCTAAGCTGGTAGGATTCATTTTAAAAGTCACTAAGAACTTTACGATTTACGAACATACATTGTTTAAAAGTACAATATTGTGCGTTGGTCCGTTTTACACTCGAAGGCGGCAATGTAGAGTGAGCAACTTATAACCAAAATGATATTCAACGCATTGAAGCTAGTCAGAGCAAATTTCGCTGTAAAACTTACTTGACCTAAAAACAGCTGTAAAAACTTGCTTGACCTCGATCTCCTGTCTGTACGCTGAGATGTTTCGGAAGCAGTTTTCACTTCCGATTTATTGCAATCTCGAATCGACATCGACATTCGCTATCGTATAACAATTTAAGGGTATAACAGACCCTTCATCCAGTACGTGCACTGCCCCACCTGCACAACCATATCAAACGGGTTCCTGAGTGTTGCTATTTTGCAAAGAGTTGGTGTTCCTGCAAAACTTTAAAATGAACTAATAATATTAATCTGATCATCAATATAACCATTCGTTCAAATTTGCAATCCACGAATCACTGTTACATTTGGGTTTGAGTAAAAGTCGGGTTTATAATCTAAACATGACCCAAACGCTTCGTTGATTGGCATAAATTGCGCTCTGTAATATGGCTATGCTATTGGCGAAATTAGAATAAGTTTCGTGAGGATATGTGAATATTTTTAGAGCACGACTTACTTATACATACATATATACGAGTAAGGTGTCCTGTGCAAATGTATTAGTACAGGGTTATTTTAGTACCAATTACTCTGATAACATTGAACTCATCAATACAATTCCAATTGTGGGATTGTGAAAGTTTATATGGTGTAATAATGTATTTTTATCATAAATCAATAAGGATTTATATGCATTACACTAGTAATAGTGTATATTTTGCACTAGAATCATACTTTTTTCAATGTAATTCATACGGCTCGTGTTTTAGATGTAGTATTTGCAGAAAATCGTTTGTTTTTCTGCATCTAAATTTTATTCAGCAGCAAAAGAAATAACCAAAAGGGCATTTGAAAAACTGAACTTATGGAATGTTAATTCATAATTGATATAGGGGATTATTGTTTAAGAGAGAGGTAAGGTTTTCAGCGAAAAAAAAAACCCTTTTTTGTGATTGTGATTTTTTAATGAGTTTGCGTGTAGCGAATTGATCAAAACTTTTGTACATTATAGTATACCATGTCAATAACATGCTGTAATTTTTCTATGCAAAAAAAATAAACAACCGACTCGGTGACGAAGCTTTTTCTATAACGTCTCTGGAAAAACATCATTTGACCTACCATTCCAGAACTTCTTAACCGATTCCTTTCAAACTTCGCATACATATTCTATGTAAAAAATACCTAACCCCTACGCTGAGTTTTTGAGATAAATATTCAATTAAGGAGGTTTTAAATAAAAAGTACTATTTTTCATGTAAAGTTCAGCCTTTTTTATGATTAAACACCTCCTTAAATGAAACGAATCAGCTATTCAATTAGTTCAAAATGATTTCGACTGGCCATTCGTGATCGAGGCCGGATATTTAGTACTGATTTGACTCAATTTGTCGCAACACAAAATAGTAAAACAGCCTATAGATAAACCCAATAACTTATTACTTCATTGGGTTGTTGGCTCCGCTGGGCAGTAGTGACCGACCCTTTTAGAAAAACAGTGTGTCATAGCAGTATGACAGCGAGTATAATTGTGCAATCGAATGATAGCTTTTGGCATCAATTAATTAGATCGAGGTGAAGTAAACGGTATCAACATTATATGTGCCTAAAATTTAAACCTAACATTAACAATATCTATATCTAGTGAGTATAACTACTTCCTTAATTGAACTTAAAATTAGCTAAGGCTATTCATGAATTATACATACTATATTTAAAGGATTTATGTGAACTATTGAGCGGCTGGAAGTGCCCACTACTAAACTCAAGCAAAGATTTGTAAGATATCGGCAAAATTCTATCTACCATTTACTGTGGAACCTTTGAAAAGGTGAGTTTAAACAATTAATTGAATTAAAAAATACTATTATAATCTATACTTAAACCTAGAACCTTCGTAAATAACTAATAGTACGGCAAACAAGTACGACTCTAGTTAGGATCACGTGCACGATAAGCATACTATTTTCTGTAAGATTTCCTAGATTTCTCTAATGGTTTATTGTACTAAATTGCATAAAATTTACAGTTTGAGCTGCGCATCAAGAATAGTGCTACAAAATAAATAGTTATTTGTCGTGATCCGAACAATAACTCAAAAGAAAATATGATAGATGAAAGTCAAGATAACCTCCAAATTACCGCGTACAATTGCGGAATGTGCAATAAACCCGATCACGCCGATACCGGGCTGGTGTTTTGTGAATTATGTCAGGCCTGGTTTCATTTCAAATGTGCGGGAGTCACAGCAGAAATAAAAAATGTCTCTTGGAGCTGTATGAATTGTCTGGCCAAAGAATCCACCAATGCGGAATCAAATCACGATGTACCGTTAGCCGGAATAGGCATTCTTGAACAGGGGATTCGTCAACTGCAAGAAGATTTGAAGAAGTATGTAACCGACGAAGAACAAGAAGAGTTATTGCACAAACAGCGTTTGGAGCACGAGAAAAGGGTTTATGGTACGAAACTGGAACGAAAACTCCACCGTGAAAGAGAGTTAAGAGAAATGCGATTGGCGTTAGAGCAAGAAATGGAGGAGAAAAGCCGTGTTGAAGAAGAAGCTTTCAGGAAAAGATATTTACAAAGGAAGCAACAGCCAATATTTACAAATGAGGCAGCGGGACAAAAGAGTAACAAGGGGGAAAGTATGACAAAAGGTAAACTCCGCAATAAAGAAGCAAAAGAATGGGGAGAATCAGCCAAACCCTGGACAAGGGGGCACACAAGCGACCCAAGAGGGGCTATCCCGAAGAGTTCAACGCCTAATCTCACCGTTAGCAATCTGGAGAACTACCAGCAAGCATATCAGAAAAAAGTTTAC
This sequence comes from Topomyia yanbarensis, assembly GCF_030247195.1. Lineage (NCBI taxonomy): Eukaryota > Metazoa > Arthropoda > Insecta > Diptera > Culicidae > Topomyia > Topomyia yanbarensis. The sequence continues at coordinate 264,651,728 of NC_080672.1, read as the reverse complement.
CCTTCCGGCCAGCAGTCTGCTTCATTTGCAGGGCCACAAAGAGTCGAACAACGAAAATCGCAGCAGATGTTTCTCAATCCAGACAATTCTGAAGATGGTACCCCTGTTGGTCGTTCTCGTATGGATCGTACGTATTCTGGTGAAATTATTGAAGAAAATTTAAGCGCAGTCAATAGTATGACTGAGTGTTCCAGTGAGGAGGAGGTATACGACGAAGAGCCTCGCGGGTCGGCGTCCTTAAATGCAGGACCAACAAGGGCCCAACTAGCCGCCAGGCAAGTCATCTCAAAAAAGCTTCCCAATTTTAGCGGAAATCCGGAAGAATGGCCGATGTTTGTCAGCAGTTTTATGAACGCGAACGAAGCCTGTGGATTTTCCAACGTTGAAAATCTTATTCGACTTCAAGAAAGCCTTCGGGGCCCCGCGTTAGAAGCTGTCCGGAGCAGATTATTGTTACCAGAAGCAGTTCCCCAGGTTATGAAGACGCTTCAACTACTTTACGGTAGGCCCGAACAACTTCTACATACCTTGTTGTTAAAAGTCAGCAAAGCCAAAAATCCAAAACTTGATCGCTTGAATACGTTTATACAATTTGGTCTAGTAGTCCAACAACTTTGCGATCATTTGGAGGCAGCGTCGCTTAGAGATCATCTGGTCAATCCCATGCTATTACAGGAACTTATCGATAAGCTACCATCGCAGACGAAGTTGGAATGGGTTCGTTACAAGCGAAATCAGAGAAGTGTTACGTTGCGAACGTTATCAGATTTTTTGTCCCAGATAGTGTCAGAGGCCAGTGAGGTGACTCTGTTTTCGGAAGCGTTTCATCAACCAAGTAGAGTTCCGAAGGACAACAGTAGAACTAAGAGATTTGATCCTGAAGGTTTCTTGAACGCTCACAGTGAGGCGGAAAATGCTTCTCAAGATTTCGAGTCACACGATTATGATCAATTCGGAAGAGGAAACCGCCAAAAACCCTGCAAAATCTGCAACCGCACAGATCATAAAGTTCGGTACTGTGAGGAGTTCAGACGACTACCATTGAATGAGCGTCTGCAAGCGGTAGAGTAAGGAGGGGTAAAAGTGCGCGTGGGGCAAAAGTGCGCATACGACTTTTAGAAGCACACAAGCGCTAGAACCTGGAAACTCTATATGGATTTAGTGTATCATTAAGTCAACTAATCGCACATATAAGCATGAAAGGTTTGAATATAGTGGCTTTAAATTAAGGGGGAAGGACCATTTTTCGCTGATTTGATATTATTTTTTGAATTTTGGGAATCATAAATTAGCTGTTTGAATAAATCAGGACTTATAAAACTACAGAACCCTAAAAATCTTCAACATATGGTTCGTTGCGAGATATATTTGATTTAATGAAAAAAAAAATCAGCAATTTTCGTAACAATTGAATAAGTTAAAAAACTGACAGTGGGGTAAAAGTGCGCTTAGCATATCCGCTCCAAATCAAAAGACGCGAGTGAAGCTTTTTATGTAAAAATTGAACTAATTCAACCATGATTTCAAGAAGGGACCAGCATCTTCAATAACTGCGAGCTCACCGGTCAAATTACGACTAATATGAGCGGTTTAGGAACAAAAGCATCAGCATAACTGGTTCCAAGGAAAAATATAGAGTGCCGAAAGCTCAGAGTAATTAAAAAAGAACCAAAAAACTATGAATATGTAAATAAAGATGTATTTCCAATATAAATAGCATATTCGCAAGAATTCTTGTAGTAATCTACCCAACTATGACAAATAATGATGTTACCAGGGGTGACAGTTTGATCATGAACCACATTGTCTAAAAGATGAAACATCCAAGTTTTTTCAACATAATGGAAAACTGAATAACATCAACCGAGGCAGAGGGAGGGGTACTTTTTAGTTATGAAGGAAGAGTAAGAGGGGATGGATATCCTAAAATTGATTAGTTTAATTTATGGGCGGAAATAAATCGGCTATTTAAGCTGTGCGCACTTTTGCCCCGTGCTATGCGCATTCTTGCCCCGACCATGGGGCAAAAGTACGCATTTGAGTATTCATAAGAAAATAACTATTTCTCGGATTACAAGCAAAACCAAGAGATATCTAGTATTACGTTTTGAAGATGTGTGAGGAGAGTAATAATTTGTAATCATGCCGATTTTCTAGTGCTTTTCTACCAATAGTTATTTTACGAAAACTGTTAGGTGCGCACTTTTGCCCCACCTTACTCTAAGTCAATGGAAATTATGTCATATTTGTTTGAATGATCACGGCCAAGCTCCATGCAAGTTTAAAACACGTTGCAATGTAGGAAGTTGCCGGGAAAGGCATAACGCTCACATACATCAGGATGGTATCGAAAGAATGGCGGAATGTAATATTCATAGCACGATGGATTCTCAACTGATAATTTTCCGCATGGTTCCGGTAGTTCTTAGAAGTGGACAACGTACGGTACAAGTGATGGCCTTTTTGGACGAAGGCTCATCTTATTCGTTGGTAGAACGTACTTTAGCTGATCAGCTTAAAGCCGAAGGAGCATGGCAGCCAATTCGAGTAAGATGGACAGCAGGAATGTCAAGAATGGAGAAGAATTCTCGATGCATACACTTATCGATTTCTGGAACAACCTCCAGCGAGAGTTTTGATCTAAAAGACGTCCACACAGTCGAAAAGTTGCAACTACCACATCAGAGTTTGCGCTTTGTCGACGTTGCTGCTCGGTATGAACATCTGCAGGGACTGCCAGTCGCAGACTACCAACATGGCGCACGTCAAATACTGATAGGACTGAAACACCTACACGTATATGCCCCTATTGACTCACGGGTTGGAAATCCAGGGGAGCCGATTGCCGTTAAAACTAAATTGGGCTGGACGGTCTATGGCCCACAGGACGAAGGGGAGTCACACAAAATTTTCAGTGTTCACCACACTTGTGAACTACCTTCTAATCAGGAGCTGCATGATCATCTACGAAGTCATTATGCTGTGGAGGAAACTGGTATTGCGGTAACCGTCTTACTTGAATCCGGAGAAGAGCGGCGGGCAAGAGAAATACTCGAGAAAACCACTGTGCGCACGGGTGATCGATTTGTAACTGGGTTATTATGGAGACAAGATGATGTTGCTTTCCCGGATAGTTTCCCAATGGCACTGAAAAGGCTGAAGTCTCTAGAAAGGAAATTATCTAAGGACCCGGCGCTGGAAGCAAATGTTAAACAACAGATAAGCAAGTACACGGCAAAGGGATATGCTCGCAAATCCACAGATGATGAGCTTCAAAAAATCGATTCATCAAAAGTATGGTATCTACCAATTAATGTTGTGCTGAATCCAAAGAAACCAGGAAAAATTAGACTAGTATGGGATGCATCAGCGTCGGTGAGAGGTGTTTCAATAAATTCATTGCTGCTAAAAGGGCCCGATTTGCTCACTTGTCTGCCAACTGTGATCAGCCGGTTCCGGGAGCGACGAGTTGGATTCGGTGGAGACATTAAGGAGATGTACCACCAGCTTCGAATAAGATACGAGGATCAACATGCTAAGCGGTTCCTATTTCGCTCGAACCCTCAAGCACCACCAGATGTTTACGTGATGCAAGTAGCCACCTTTGGATCCACATGCTCTCCGTGTTCGGCACAATTTATAAAAAATTTAAACGCTGCTGAATACGCAGGAATATATCCAGTCGCAGCTGAGGCTATTATCGACAAACATTATGTCGACGATTATTTCGACAGCACGGATACCATCGAGGAAGCAGTGACGCGGGCGAAACAGGTTAGGTACGTGCACTCGAAGGCGGGTTTCACCATGCGTAATTGGCTTTCGAACGAAACGGACGTGCTGAGGCAGCTAGGCGAACCAGAAGGTGGCGAACAAATCCATTTTCATCGCGACAAGCAAACTGATCACGAACGTGTACTAGGCATCGTTTGGGATCCTCAGGATGACGTGTTTATGTGACTCCGAAAATGGCTCCGCTTCCAATACAACGCTTAACATCATTCCGAAGGCCATTCAGTTTTGTTGGGCTGGACTATCTAGGACCTCTGCATGTGACCGTTGGAAGAAGAACAGAAAAACGATGGGTAGCTCTGTTTACCTGTTTAACTACCAGGGCAGTTCACCTAGAAGTTGCATACAGCTTGACTACAGAAGCGTGTGTGATGGCATTCCGACGTTTTGTCTGCCGTAGAGGATTCCCCTCTGAAGTTTTCTCTGATAACGGCACGAATTCAGTGGGTGCCAGCAAAGAGATATGCCGTCACGTGCTACAAATTCAGACCGGTTGTGCTGAAGTCTTCACCGATGCCAGAACCCGCTGGAACTTTAACCCACCAGCCGCACCTCACATGGGTGGATGTTGGGAAAGGCTGGTAAGATCTGTAAAAGAAGCGCTGAAAGTTTCCGATGACGGTAGACGACTAACAGATGAAGTTCTTCTTACAACAATCACAGAAGCAGAGGATATAATAAACTCACGTCCTTTGACATACATTCCTCAAGAGTCAGCTGAATTTGCTTCAATTACCCCGAATCATTTTTTGCGCGGTTTTCCGTCTGAAATACACATCGCCGTTCCTCCGCCAACGTGTGAAGCTGAGGCACTTCGCGATGACTACAAACGATCCCAACGTCTAGCAGATTTACTATGGTCAAGGTGGATAAAATAATATCTCCCAAGCATTAACCATCGGACAAAATGGCATGACGAGCAAGTACCAATCGAAATAGGTGATCTGGTGTATTTGGTAGACGAGAACAACAGAAGAGCTTGGACACGAGGCATTGTCGAAGAACTGATATTCGGAAAGGATGGACGTGTTCGATAAGTCATGGTTAAAACACGTAGGGGAATCTTTAGGCGACCGGTATCGAAGCTAACGGTGCTAGAAATAAGGAGTAAATTTATCCAGTCTATGGACTTGACCAATCATTACGGGTTGGGGGTTGTTGGCACCGCTGGGCAGTAGTGACCGGCCCTTTTAGAAAAACAGTGTGTCATAGCAGTATGACAGCGAGTATAATTGTGCAATCGAATGATAGCTTTTGGCATCAATTAATTAGATCGAGGTGAAGTAAACGGTATGAAAATTATATGTGCCTAAAATTTAAACCTAAAATTAACAATATCTATATCTAGTGAGTATAACTACTTCCTTAATTGAACTTAGAATTAGCTAAGACTATTCATGAATTATATATACTATATTTAAAGGATTTATGTAAGCTATTGAGCGGCTGGAAGTGCCCACTACTAAACTTAAGCAAAGATTTGTAAGATATCGGCAAAATTCTACCATTTACTGTGGAACCTTTGAAAAGGTGAGTTTAAACAATTAATTGAATTAAAAAATACTATTATAATCTATACTTAAACCTAGGATATCTACGAACTAATAGTACGGCAAACAAGTACGACTCTAGTTAGGATCACGTGCACGATAAGCATACTATTTTCTGTAAGATTTCTTAGATTTCTCTAATGGTTTATTGTACTAAATTGCATAAAATTTACAGTTTGAGCTGCGCATCAAGAATAGTGCTACAAAATAAATAGTTATTTGTCGTGATCCGAACAGGGTTATGAATGTTATCACATAACATATTATAACTTTTATTTTTCTGTACAAAGGAATCTCAAAGATCACATGCATATTGCTCACCAAATTCAACACTAGCCGTGTGGTAATTGAGTTTGAAACATTCAGTCAGCGCCCGGACTAAAACACTTTGAATGTACTTGGGAAAATGTAACCACTTTTTTTACATTTTCGAATTCCCATCAAAAAGTTGTTGTTGCCAATATAATTTTTCTTAGGCAAAAATTTACAGAAAGGATGGCTGTTCCCTAGGTCACAATTTTAGTGCAACGAAAAAAAAGCTATTTCGGACGACAAACCGCAACTTTCAATTCATTATTACCTGCTGAATTTCTTTCGGTGCATCCTAGCTCTCACTCAACTTTTCCAATAAAACAGTTTTCCACAGTTTTTACACGTCACCCAGTTCGCCAAAATGCTCGAACGCTTAATTCAGTTTTATTTGATCCCAATTCCTGGAACTGCAGTCCTTCTCCCCTATTAGTCTCTCTCCCCTTGTGGAGTGTTCTGTATCAGGCGCTTCGTTGAAACAGTTTTCCAATTTTTATTTCTCCCCAATAAATATAACGAAAACAATGTGAATCAGCACCGTATGCGCTAGGAGCTGGAGAAAGAAGAAGAAAACAACAACAAACAGCATCTGTTGAGTGGAATGAGAGCGTCCTCAACAACAACAAAAAAGCAACACAAACTGAACCGTTGAATGTTATGTCCATTTGAAATAATTGTTTATCGATTTCTGATGCTTCGGTTCTTGGTTGGTCCTTCTTTTATTGTTACCACCTATACTACAGCTGCTAGTGTCTCGCACGGTACTGGGTGCTGTACTATTGAGAGAGTGTTGCGCGGTTTGCCGAATCTACCTCTTTCGTTCCCACCCACATCACATATGTATGGGAGCCATTGTTTATGCTCGTTGGTGTCTCCCCTGTGTTTCTTTACCGGAGAAACGAACGGCTTGGCAAAACTCGATGACACAATAATGGACAGCGAGGCGCCTTGCGATTGATGAGGAATGAGATTTTATTACACTAGCTGGGGTTTCGTTTCGATAGTGAGCCCAGAGATGAATGGTATGTACCTTGTGCATTCGGAGATCGGTTCATGACCAGCGTGAGGGCTTTGATCTAGTACAATGATTCATTGTTGACTTTCAGGACAGATTCATTTAATGCGGCCTAATATAGGATTGGAGGTAATTAAGTGGTGTTGCTTTTTTATTGTTTCCATCGCAATTTTTTTTTACATTGAGAATGTCTTACCGCACTATCTGGGGCAGGGTGTCAATCTAAAATCTAAAATCAAACGATGTCACGTTTTTGCGTCACTATTTTGAACGCTAATTAACCTTGTTATTTATGAACGGATTTCCGTCTGGTTATCACCAAACAATTCGGAATTAACTCAAATTTTGTTTTATTGCTATAGTGTTTTTGTATTTCAATAGCACACTATTGAAAAACAAGCAAAAATGAATAGATCTCGGAAAACGTGAAAACTCCCATACATTAGTCAATCCATCCCCAGCAGAGCCGTCAATAGGGAGCATCTTAGTGATACAAACGAACAGGAAAAGTTATAAGTAAATGTGCCGCGTGCCTGCTTGAATCATTTGTTACTCTTTTTCCAGACAAGTAACATCGTGCCTGTATCGTCTCGTACGACAGATTTGAGCACCCAGCACACCACGTTTCTATGAATGACGTCATCCTGGACTATTCAAAGGATATCATTCCTCGAGCGAGTTCATTCTCCCGTCGGACGTCGGGCCGTAAAAAACAGCAGTAGCAATCAGGCATGTTGACAATGCGCTGCGATGAGTGCTGCATTTGATCACTGCTACCGCTGGGGTGGGGACGATGACAGGTCTAGGCATTCAGCGGCCAATCGCTCGTGATGTCTCCTTTCCATGGCTCTGATTGGCTGTATTGATTTTTCCGATGACTATATAACTTTCAGCATTGCTCGGGCGAGCTCATTCTCTGGTCGAACGTCGGAGCGGAGACGATAGTAGTAGCCGACAGATATAATTAGATTATGCACTGTGCTATGTACTGCTTTACACACCACAACTTGAGAGTTACGGCACGCAGTGCTAGTTGTGAGCATGCCGTTGCGATGAATCTAGTACCGCGTTACTTTTTGTGACACTAAAGTTTATAAACTGACAAATAACAAATCCACGGTTCTCAAATTTGGAAATCCGATTGTTTTGAACTTTGTGAAATACCCTGAAGCTCGGTGTATTTACATAGGCACACTCTCGCTCATTTCGATTTATTTAGGTACTCGTTCCGCATAAAAGATTAAAATTTGTGCGTATCGAAAATGTTGAGCCCTAGTTAGCTCGACCCATATCGTAGCATTTTGTCACAATATTCCCCCTCGTCCTACATCGTCACAAATTTGCTACGCCCCTCTACCCCCTAAAGTGCTGCGTCATTTATACATGGCTCCTGGAACGGTACTGGCTGGTATGCATTGATCGACATGGTAAAGCGAAAATCGAAGCGTGACTAAAATATTCGCTAATTTTAAGTCATTTGAACAAAACGAAAGAAATATATTGTAATGTAACGCGAAGTTGAACCTTATCGAATCAACAAAAGTAGGCTTTAAAGCAATTGTTTAAATATGCAATAATTTTTTTAAATGAATGCATATCATATGCATGGTTTCGCACTGTCAAAGTAGTTCTTTTTAGCTTTCATGTACGTGCGGAAAAACTGTAAATACTTTTAATATGATGGCAAAGGATGTAAAAAGTTTGAAGCATTCGTAAAATATAATGCTGTTCTCCATTTCATATATATTATTCCACGTCGTATGATTGTATATATCCAAACACATAAAATATGTGCACGTTTCGTAAGCATCAAATAACTCAATTGATGTTTGATAACCCGGTTGTCAAAGACTACTGGACAAAATGAATACTTTGTCCGACCATATCCGTGAAGAGAGTAAACGTGCGATATTTCGATTATTGTATCGATTTTGTGGGCTTTTTTCGGCAAATTTAAGACTAAGAGAAACGAAAGCAATGAAATTGAAAGATAGGTATTCTAAAGCGAATCAGTTATATACATAACACAGAAATCTAGGACTAGGCAGGTTCATATGACCATGATCGAAAGGAAAAGGAATCCATTGCCTTCTGCTGGTAGGAGTTGGGCTTTCCACGCAAGTTTACCGCATGGTCGTTGATAGAACATAACTCATCATCATGTTTTACCGCCGACGCTGCGAATTATATTGTACACACATTTTCAATGTCACCGTGGTCGTGTCCTGCACACAACCCTTTAATTTTATTTTTTCAAATTGTCCAAATCCATTGTTAGATTTAACTTCAATGGTTGTGATAAAGACGATTGCATAATACTGATGAGACGTACTCGAATTGTTAATCTTCACGTAATTTCATCACTGCCGCTTCAATTTTGTTCGAATAAACATAATGATATTGGATATTTATTGAACATTTAATAGGATTAATACAAATTTAAAGGTGATATTTTTTGATATTTTTTGTTACTAGTTATTATAATAATTTTCCAAAACCAACCTGCCGATTTTTTATTAAAAACGGGCACAATTACGTTAACATTCTTAAGAAAAATATGTCATCGCAAAGGTTTAGTTTGCCATTTCAAAGCATGTCCAAAATAAGGAATGAGTCGAAATTTGCCAAGAAATTCATGATCTGGCAAGCCATATGCGGATGGGGTTAAATTAGTTCTCCATGAATAACTTCTTGAGTAAGAGAAGACAAACTTCGCTCGAAACTTTCTGGTCTAGTACAATTATGAAGAAAGTGCTTTGTAAGCATCCTAAAATTATTGAAAAAGAGTTGGAGTTGAAGAATTTTTTTTGTTATGATTCGTTTATTTGACACGGCTCATAGCTTAACGGAGCCGTGGATCTTTTATGTGTTTACAAATGTAAAAATAAAAATATAAACAAATATTATTATAATATTGGATCTCGTGCGGGCAACTTTTTATTGCGAGCGGAGACCTTCTTTCGCGGGGTTTGCTGGCATACTGGATCTGGGGGGTCATTAAATTCTTTTTTGTTTTTCACGTCCAGGTCGAAACCGGCTTGGTGTCCGCGTTCAGATGTTTTTCCCTGTTTCTTGCACTTATTGTTGACCAGTGTAAATCCGTCATTGTTATTACCTCGCTTGCCGATGTTGCTTACAGTTGATTTTGCGGTGCTGGATTCTTTTTTTGTGGTTGTCATTATGGTCTGAGCAATTGCTGCCACATATGTGACCGTTTGTGGTTCAGGTATTGGTATTGAAAACTCTGTTTTAGATTGGTTTACCGTAGAGGAGTTGGCAATCGGTTGAGATGCGTCTTCCTCTGCATTTACCGCGCAAGGTTGTCCATGATGTGATGTCTGATTACAATAATTGCATGTAGGAGTTTGCCCCTCATAGGTGCATAGCGTAGTTAGGAGTACCCGGGAAGAAGTTTCTCCAAGTATCAGGTGTAACGGATTCTACTTCTCCGTATTGCGACATGCATTTTGTAATTGACTTAGGAGGGGTACGAGGTGATAGGTAATATAGCTTTACATCTATATAATCATTTTCAATATAAACGGGAATCTTAATTCCAACGTTGTCACTTTCAACCACGTGTTTTAAGTTGTTCTGCAAAACGAACAGCTCAGTTTGTGCTAACGTGTTGAATGATATTAACACTGCACTGAAGGTACAACACTTCCGTAAGTCTAAGTTGCATTTTTACCTTCAAAAGGTATTCCACTTCACAAAAACTCGGGTGCGTTGCCAAAATTTCAAGTCAACGTCCGCGGTGTTGGGTTGGAGAATTTAAAGAACACGATGAAAAAAAAATCAGTTGAACAAAATTAAAGAAGTGAAGAGAATGGTTTTAACTAGATAATTACTCTATAATGTCTGAAGTCTTCAATAGTATACTTTAATCTGATGGAAGGCAACATTTGCGATATATTACTATAGGGATTTTACGATACCTCAACTAGTGAAGTAGTAGTTTAAACTTTAATAAAATAAAAAGTTCAAGAAGCTCTCGAATTTTGCTTGAATTGTAATATGTAAATGTTTGTTGCATAGCTGCTCGTTGCATGCTTGTTCGTTAGTATTGAAGGTTTGACTTAATACACGCATCCAGTTACAATTTCCAAGTCAATTAGTTTACCAATTTCGAAAACAGTGATATGAAGAAAGTTGTGAGATATAATTTGCTATAATTAGATCTTAATCCGTGACAAAGGTAGTAACGACCAATTCTATGTAGAATGCCGTAGCAGAAATAGCAGATGGATGCGTAGCCGCTTGGAAAGATGTGTAATGACTGTAATGATTGCTATGAATTCCCGAGTTCTGATGGTATAGTTGGAAAAACAAACATTTATTTAAAAATTGTATCTTAACTTGATCATCATCTTGCACAGCTTTCTAAAATGTAATTTTCCCATTTGCATTGTTCCAGCTCATTGAAACTCGCTTTGGTTAGACGAACAAAATATGGTTTGAATTTATTAAATTTCCACCCGTAACTTCGCAACGTCTAATCCACTAATTCAAGCACAATCGCGTACCGGCTCTGCTGCAGTGCTAAAAGCACTTTCCTCAAGCTTCACCTAATCCAATTCCAATCAAATCTCATCTTCGTTTCACCATCTCGGCTGGATTTAAATTCAATTCGAATAGATTCAAACAAACTCACCTTCGGCAAGCACCCGGGACCATCGGAGCGTGCCTCTGCATAACGGAATGCTCCACTCGCAAACCCCTTCACTTGCCTGCCGTGTTTTGGAATCCTGCCGCAAACACTTCTATTTCTCACGCCAGTTTACTCGGCTGGTCCGCAGGAGCGGTGTGGTGCACTCGCGAAGAAAATTCGATCATGCCAGTGCAAATCTGTGTCTTCCGTCGGCACTTCTTGGCCAAATTGCTAGTTTCCGCTCGGTAACAGCACCAATATTTGCCACTCACCTCGTGCGCCATCGCGATGGCACGTACCGATTTTCGAACCGCCGCCGTCAGATCGGTTTATTTCGATACAAACTATATGCTCCGTGAGCCTCCACACTTCTTTCAGGCAAAGGTGAGGAAAAACACACAACCGTCAGGATGAGCCGAGGTGAAAATTCGAAATATGGTAGCATTTCCTTTTTCCGGTTTGCAGCAGATTCCTGGCAGATGCTCTTTTCGATTCGTGCCGTGGTGAGAAGTCGTGACTTTCAACTGCTTGTTGCAGCTGGCTTTCGACACGAAATCATGACGATTTCGGTTAGTATATCAGCACTTTTTTATCGCCCCATACAGTCGAGATGTTCTCGAGCCTTCCCACAAGGAATGGCAAGCAACTTTGCTCGTTCAACTAGTTGGATGAGTCCGGGAGGAGAAAAAAGTGATCCGAACAGAAATTGGAAATAACAAATCTGTCAACTTTGATTGCCAGTTTCACACACCCGTACTGGGTTCACATCTCCATTCGGAACGACGTAAGTTGCATCTGTATCCTGCCCGGTTTGAACAGGACTGCAGCGTCACCATCATTTTTTTTCAACTCAAACTCTGGAAACGTGAGCTCAGGACATATTCGTACCATAATGAAAGTGGATTGGAAATTTCAGAACTCGATGGATCCTGCCCCGAGGCATGGACGCGTATCAATGTATGTAGCAACCTGGCAACTGATGGCCACCAGCTGAGAAAGATGAGCCTCGATGGAAATGATGGAGACGAAGAGAAAAAAAGGATAAAATAGTGAAACCTGGTGCAGATACATTCAATTATAATTTCAAAGCGAAAATATGTTGTAGAAGTGACGTGCTGTGCGCGGGAGAGCTTGTTTGAAATTTGTCAACTTTTTGCTCCGATACCTCCTCACCCGTTCACCATTTGCCAGATTTGGGGAGGGGTTGGGAATCGACTTAAATCCTGATGGACGCGCGTAGCAGCAGCAGAAGCATATCGCTGACGTTAACGACAGCTTTCGCTCTCTTTCTCTTCTGCTGGGTCCTTTTTTTTTCTCTGCTGGACGGATTCAATGTTGTGTAACGACTGATTGCAACTGACAGACGTTGTCACTGGTGACGACGTTGGGTTTTCAATAGTGACACATGCACAAAAATGCTGCTCGCCACGCCGGTGGTTCGAAACATTGTGAAACCGATCCGTTTATGGTTGGTTGAGTAATATTGGGAATGGGAGGATGAAAGAAGATCGTACAACAGATTGGTCGATTTCCGTCGTTACCAATCAAAGTGCGTTCCAATACATCAATAGTAGAAATTTTATTTCCATAAATTGGTTCGTTAGAAGGATTTCCTAACGGGGTATATTTTTATTCCAGGAAATCATCAATGTCCGATAAATCGTTGCAGTTGAGAGTCTTTCGCAGAGTTTACCGGGAAGTGCAATCTTTTCAAATGCTCTGAATCGTCTACTTTCATTTATTCTGCCCCCGATTTCCATTGCCTATAAGCTCGTGAAGTGTTGAATATTTCATCGAATCGGAGTTTCAAAATTTTTTGTACATAATAATGCTCTGTAGAAAAAAAAATACGATTAAATTGCATTTCTGGTCGCTTAAAAAATTGATTTTCACAGACATTTGGCTAAATGAAAAAAAAAAAAACTAAATATTTTGATTTACAAACTTAGAAAAAACAAAAACTACATTTGACATAAAATATCAACGTATTTTCCTATCCGATAATGGAAGTAAAATATCGTGTTTTCTTTGATGTACAACTCGGCTGAAGGAGCTGGGTTTTGTGAAAACGCTCACTTTTACATTCTCTTGCGTTTGATTTGTGACGGTATGTTGAGGCACGGTCAATAGAGGCACCGCACCGCAGCGGCACAAAAAAAAACAAAAATGCATTGCATTTTATTTATCGCGCTGCAACCGCGAGATAATGCAAAAATATAACCAACCGGGTCTTAGAAGCAGAGGTTTGATAGTATGTTATTTTAGGTCATATTTGTGTTATTTTTAGGTCATATCTGTGTTAATGATTGCAGTCTGATTATCAGCAGAATCTGAGAATATGAGCAGAAGTGTATAACTTTGTCGGACAAGCTCTTTTGTAGGGTCGATTTTACCCCACCCCTAATCTCGAAGATTTCTACTTGGAATACAGTGCAATATCTACCTAGCGAGTGAGACTGTTTCAATCTCATTTCATGACAATAGACACCAACATCAATACATCCCTCCATCAGAGAGCCGTCAGTGTAATAGGCCACATGCGTTTGCTGTTGTCTCCCCAAATAGCCAAACATCCACTACTCTCGAGAGGAAAACGTTACATGGAATGTTCTGTAAAGAAAACTACATGTGAGTGTAATATCGCTGGGAGCAAGAATTTCTTCTCACCATGTAACAATTTGTGATCACAGTCATGTACCACTACTTGAGCGACGTGGTTTATGTTTCAAAGACCAGTAACCTGCATCTGTATGCACATGAATCATGATAGTGCTTCTTGTTTAAGGTGTATGTGCTGGGCCGCCGAGAGGGGGGGGGGGGCAGGGGTGTTTCCCCCGGGCCCGAAGTTTTGAAGCGGGCCTGAATTTTTAACAGAAATTAAAATTTTTACAAATACTTTTTCGACAAAAATTTATTTGAGAATACATTTGGTCTGTGTTAAGTCAGACCGGACTAAGTGACAAAATATTGATTTCGAGAAAAACGGGTTTGATGTTTGAATCGCAGCATCCTCTACGTTATAATTGGAAATTATTTTTTGCAATATTTGTTTATGGTTACGTATTTCAAATCGGGCAAAAGTCGAATGTAGCTGAAGAAATTCTTTATCCGGTGTTATCGTTATCTCATTGTTTGATGTTTTGCGACTTAGTCCGGTCTGACTTAACACCGACCACATAATATCAGTGAACTCCAATGGATTTCAAACATTGACTTTTTTGTACTCAGGCAATACACAGTAGTGGGGGCCCGTACGTTGGACCCCCGGGCCCGTATTTTATCGCTGCGGCCCTGTGTATGTGTAATAGTTTGATATTAGAAGGGTCGCAAGGGCAGCAGTCTGGGTTACCGTGTAGGCACCAGTCAACGCCATGATTGCCATTATTTGAAAATTGTTTAGCTTTGAGTGGATCGTCACCACCATAAGGCATCCGTATGACAGTTTTGGACGTACAATTGTTGTATAACTCAGAACTGGAAGGGGCGAACCCCGGTTATTATTCGCTTCTTGGAAAAAATAACCATTGAAGTTTTGTTTGGATTAACCGATAAATTAACTTGTCGGCACCAATGTTCAACAGCTCCCATAGGTAGGAAAGCCACGATTCGTCAATAAACCGTCGGCTACTAGGTTCCATAGCAAAGGTGACAGAACGCCACCCTGTGGACAGCCGGATATACTCAACTTTTTTCTATATACCAATCTCACCGACGAGCAAAGAATGAGTTTATCCAACCCGAGACACATGTAGATATCCCATGATCGTGCGTCACTTCCAGAATAGACTGCAGGGACACATTGTCAAAAGCACCGGTGTTTTCAGTCGCCTCTTACTACATGGGAACAGGAACCCAGTGGCTCAATTCTCGGCCGGATACTTCATCCATAGACATTGAAATTTGATAATCAAAACCAAGTAAAACTTCACCGAACTCAGCAAATCCTCAGCTAACAAAATTTGAGCAAAATAATGTCGATAATCGGCGAAAAAATGTTGGTGTGTAGAGTGCACGTTACGTAATACAGCATACTGGAAACTTCGCCCGTCTCCTCCCAAGCTCCACCAAACATTGCGAATATTTTCAACCCCTTCAACAATTTTAACCATAGCACGGGTTGTATGACTCTATGGAATTGGGGTTCTCTGTTTGGTGGGTGTTTTTCCATCGTAACAGGTGGTCCATAGTGTAATTCTTAACCGGTTGAAACAAGCACTGCAGACTCTACACGACTTATCTGGGCTGCTCAGAGAAAGAAACTGACATTGAAGGACATAGATGGCCGCGCAGCCGCAAAAACCGAACCGGAACATGTGGTTCCTGGTCTCGGGAATCTTGGAAAGGAGCCAGAATTCCTGGGAGATCGGAGGTATCGGAGATTAAAATTAATACTGGACAAATGATATTCTCTCATATCGTGGACTAGCTATTAACAACTTTTAACCTTACCAATACCGTTTAATGTCTTTTAATTGCTTTTGACGTAGGACTACGTCTTTGGTTTCTATATGGGGGTGCACTTTGCAAATTCATCAAAAATGGTATGTAACGAATATGCGTTAAGTTTTAAATGCTTATAATTATAGCTTTCTCTCGATAGATTTTCGAAATTTTTGTGCATATCGCTCAGAAATACCTCTAAGAACAGATTTCAATGGATAAACCATAAAAACTCGAAAAAATAAATTTACTCTATAGGGTTCAACAAAATTTTCGTGATACTTCTATTTCATAAGAATTCTATTGTAAAAGTTATTCACAAGCTTGAAAAGTGCGGTAGACTTGTATCAATATAAAGTTCGGCCAAATTCACTGGTTTACAAGAAAAATGAAGCTTCAAGAAAACGTATTTTTTAGACTAATTTTGGGTCGCTGAACACGAAAACAATATTCATTTTTTTGTTCAAAGAAGCAATTTTGTGATTTTCTCAAAAAACTCGTTGTTGTGCACTTTTTGTAGTTTTAGTCAATATTTCGTGTCAAAATCATCCTAATTAATTAATTAGTAAATACGCAGGTTGAAAGGTGCCGAGATGCCCTTTCCAAAAACATATAATATGTGTCGACCATGTGTAAAATTTTTAGTTCTGCAAGCGACCAAAGTTTAAAAAAAGTGCATTTTTGACCATTTTTAAAAGTTACTCATTTTTAATTTTTTTTTACAGAAAAACAATTTTTTTCGAACCTAGATGACAGATAATATGTTAACGTTAATTTTAAGTCTTATATTACTTACATCAGATGGAAAATGTTGATGCTGTGGCACATTGAGCGAAATGGAAATTTTATGATTTTAGCAGACCCTGCCCTGGTGCGACGGTTTAGAGGGTGTAGCACTGGTCTCATAAGCCAGTCGTCAAATATTCGAGTCCCTATCGGGACTCAGTGGAATCGTAGCACTAGCCCTGCAATGTGCTGTGAACTGAGAATCGGCTTCGAAGCCTGTTGAAGCAGAAGGCGAAAATTCCTTTAATTTGTTAAATATGTACTTACCACAGACAAAACAAAACTTTTCCAACGATTATTTCCACATTTTAAAAAGAGCACTTAGTTGTACAATGAAATATCCAAAACCATTCAAATACCGCAGGATGGATGGATGCAAGCTTGAGAAAACAGTACCCAACACAAACAATAACTATCAAGTACAGAAGATTATTTCAGCCGAAAGTATGATTGTGGGAAAAATTAAAAGTTACAATTTTCGCTCAGTGCTTCATACCATCTACATTTTTTATCCGATTTTTGTGACCATTGGCTTAAAATTTATTCAAAAAGATTATTTATCTCATTAGATTCTAAAAGAATTTTCTTCTGTCCTTGATTCATTATGAAAAAATAACTAGAAATATGCATTGTTTTTAAAAAAGTTCGAACATTGGACTTTTTTTTACTTTGGTCGATTGTAATCATAATAAATATACATTTGATCTAAGCATATTATACATTTTCGGAAAGGACACATCAATACCATTCGAACTGTTTCGATCTTATCCTATTTGAACGAGATATTGACAAATAACTAAAATAGTGCCCAAAAACAAATCTTGAAAATGCTTCTTTGGAAAAAATGGACTTTGTTTTCGTATTTAGCAATCCAAAATTAACTTAGAAAACACCTTCTTCTTAGCTTATCGCCATTACCTTAAAATTTTAAAAACTGTCGCGTTAGATTCTGAAAATATGAAAAATTATTTTTTCTGTGTTAAAAAATAGAGCAAAAACAAAAAAAGTGGAAGCAAAAGAAAAACATTTCGTTTTTTTTAAGTTCGAGAACTTCTTTGAAAGAGAAATTAAGTATTATTTTCGTGTTCAGCGACCCAAAATGAATCTAAAAAACACTTTTTCTCGCAACTTCATTTTTCTTGTAAACTAGTGTAATCTTATTTAAGACCAAATGAGATATGTTAAAAACAGAACAACTTTCATTCCGTGCTTAATAACATCACTAGTTTTTATCGGATTTTCGTGATCTTAGGCTTAAAATTCATGTGAGTTTGTCTGTCACATAAGATTCTAAAATATTTTTACCGAATTATTTTTTTATGAAAAAATCAACTAAAAATGAGTAATTTTACTAAGCATTACTTTTTTTACTTTGGTTGCTCTTAACCCTAAATTTAATCCAAACATCTTATACATTTTTGGAATGGACACATCAATACCTTTCGAATGGTGAGTCGATTGTGTTAATCGGAAGATTTGCTCCTGAGATATTGACCAATAACTGCAAAAAGTGCTCAAAAACACGTTTTTCACAAAGTCCCCCAAAAACGGTCCCTTGAAAAAGAAAATGGATATGATTTTCGTATTCAGCGCCAAAATTGACTTAGAAAACATCTTTTTTCTTAACTTCATGCAATCACCCCATAATTTGTAAACTAGTGATATTGAAAATCCAAGGATTGACTAGCTTATTTCGAAAACAATTAGGTAAAATTATGACTTCTCTGCTCCTATATTCACAAAGCAGTCAGATAATGAGCTTGAAATGCACCTGAGATTGTAAACAATCGAATTTCATGGCAACATAGATCTGGAAATGGGAAATTTTGTCGAACTAGACTAAAATAATGTTTTATGGGCACGATTATGATGTCAGACATAGATAAATAGTCTACAGGAAATTTGAAAATGGATGCTTAAATTATACAATTAAACGCAGGTTTCCTACTCCAACAGTTGCCTTGAAGCAACTCTACAAATTTAAACATTTAATTTATCATTATTTACCAAATAGTTTGAAATTCTACTAATTATTTGCGGTATCAAGTGAATTTCAAACTATCTATTATCTACTACCTTAGCATTCATAGTTGCTGATAAAATATGATATTGCTTCGATATGTTCAAAATAGTCTAGTCAACCTCTGGCTTTCTAATATTTGCTTGAACTTATGCTTTGTTGGTATAAATTTTTGGCTAAGGCCCTGCTCGACCTCAAAAAGCGCTCTGTGATCAGCATACTTCTAGTTACGTATTATATTCAGAAAATGCATTTAACAGAAATGAGCATGAGTATAAGCATGATGATCCATCATCAATGTGGTCGTTTCGAGAATTCTATATTTTGAAATGCCAATAACGGCGCTAGCCATGTCTCTATAATCAGCGGGGAAAGGAAAGAAATTTAGTGTAACAAACGCTATTATGGAGGCAGTATGTACACACAGAAAAAAACATGTTGGTAAAAACAAGAGTTTTTCACTCTTAAGTAAAACAACCAACGCATACTCTTAGTTTGAAAATAAAACTTTTATTTTGATTACTATTCTTCATTAACTTAAAAGGAAAAATTATTTTGATTATTATTCTTGATTAATTTAAAAGTTTTTCTTTTAACCAAATAGTAGCCCTTGGTTGTTTTGGCTGAGAGCTAACACTCTTGCTTTTACCAATTTTTTTTCTGTGTGTACTTCTGCATCTCCACGTTTGCCACGGGAAGGAGTTTTTGTTAGTAGGATGGGGTAAAGAGTCACACAAAACTGGATTCACCTTGATGAGTGATACGATTTATGCAACTTTTAACAGTGTTACCATGTGTTGACTACTCAGGGTAGCCGGCTGCCGAGAATTTATGATAGATTTATTGTTTATTGAATCTTGAAATGCTCGGTTTAAAAAAGCTTTGAAACTTCAGCCGACAGTTGGGAGTGTTGCTTATGTTCAATTGAATAAAACGGCAGGTGAACGATTTTTTTATTCCTTACTTTTTCATTCCGGCGAAACATGGCATTTCGAAAACAATGGAATATAATTTTAGTGTATTGAGACATTTTTTGATATATCAATGGAATTAACGGTTTAGTAATAAACGCATTATTAATCGTGTACAAATTTTGGAATTTTCATTAAAGACTATTATGTATTGGCTTCCTTCTCCGCGGGCGATTGATTCTTATGTTATAATTATTCGCGGGCATTGTGATGCTGTTGCACGTTTTAAACGGTAAAATAAGCCCTATCGAGATACCTGAAACGGCTTACTTCGTAGACAATGGGTAATCGCCGCTATCAAATGTTTGATGATGGTTGTCGACGTTTTTCGTCGAGACTTTGTATGTCGGATATACAACCGATGACATGTGCGCAGTTTTTTTACGCTAATTACTAGAACAAGATTGAAAACAATACGAACGAAATTAAACTAGCTTGTCATCTTTTGCGCCAATTATAAAGCTATAGTATTTTTATACTCATGGTCATGTGCTTTTGAATTCCTATAGCGTCATTCACTCAGACACGACCATACTTATTCCACCGCGCATTAAATACCCAGTGGATAAGATTCTTAGTCTGTCTAATAAGCACTGAACAAATTAAGAAATTAGTTTGATCAGGCTAAAGAAACGTCACCTCGATTGGCATCAACCGGTGGATACGTATATACGGATACGTATATACCGATACAATACCAAGAACATATAAAATTACATGTGACAAAATAAGTGTGATTCAGAATATAACGAAATGAAGACTGCTTAATTATTTGCATTGAAATAAGATCGGGAAAAACTACTTGCATAACTGAGGTGGTTCATTTTCAAAGATAGAATTACTGATGAATCAATATAAAAATAAGCGATTATGGACGTAGACGAAAATTGCTGACCACCGCCACATTCTGAGAATGCATTTGAGAGAAATGCGCACAAAGTTATTTTCATTCACCAAATATTTTCTTATGTTCTCGATTCCTTTTGCAATATGTTTCTTTTTAGAACTTTTGGGTTGTATGACGAAATTAATCATTCCTGTGAAGTGAGAGTTTGTCATTTTCGTAGAGTGTAATTCTATATTTGCTTTACTTCTGTACACTAATAGGGGTCCCTTAGTTCAAAAGTACACAGGGGCCCGAGTGGCCTTACGACGACACTGATGATGTGATGTGATGTGATAAGAAGCCACCAATCAGTTCAAGGTTTTTCCAGTGAATGCGAGTAGACTTACGGTAGATCCGAAATAGTTTATCGTGAGACTTTCACATAAACGCTGTTACTGAAGGGAGATCAACAAGGGGGGTTTGTAAGCAGAGAGACTTATGCGTACCTCGCGGGGAAAAAGAATCTCTTCCAACAATAATTTTCCAGTCAAAAGATATTTTTTTTTGCTATACTTGCTTTACCCACCTGATGATTTGTTTTGAGAAGGGTACGTCAAACTCTTTTCAGACCTTCTAAAGAAAACAAGTGGTCTTACGACGACACTGCTAAGAAACTCTAATATCGTTAATACTTATGAAGATTGGATGGGTAACCCCTATCATCTTCTCATTCTATATTTTAAAGACATACTGAAAGATACAATACCATCGCTACGTTAAAATTCAAAATAGTTCATCTTGCCTAGATTCTGAGATTTTTAGACAGTATAATTACCAATTTTCATTTGCATTTCAATCAACAGCGAATTTTATATTTACATGCACCGGTTGGATTACTCAAGCTCTGTTTACCACCGTCCACACCATTATCAGCCGCTGTCAAAACTCACCTGCAAAGAGAAGAAATAAAAATTTTATTAGCGAAATGTTCAACAACCGGCTATTCTCGTGTTCGACCGGAGAGCTATAATTTACCGAAAAACACATTGTTTTGGATAACTACAGCTTGTCCCTGGCGGTTAGCAACTACAAAATATAACTCCTTCCCGCCGATATCAACAAACTCGTTTCATTGCCCAGCCCAGCCCGGTCAGAATGGAAAACGCCCAATGAATAGCAAATAATTACTTGTCGGAAAACGAAAAGCGCTGAAAACTAAGAGTAACTGTACATATTTGATGAACGTACGCTGCCAGGTCCCGGAACGAGTATTCATTTTTCGGCGCTTTCGATGCAAGTGACTGTAATTACACGTTCTCGTGGTGTTGAATCAATGCATTTGTTTGTAGTACATGAAAAGCTTTTTGTCGAACGATTCACCGTTCCGTTACTTCTCACACTGTGTGTCCGATTGACGCGCTGAAGCCAAAAATACACACACTTTTCAGCGAGTGTATTAAAAATGCCTTCCACACCCGCCCACCAGGACAGGAAAAACCATAACTGTAAAGCCGTTTTTGGAACCGGATCCGGTGGAACCAGTGCTAAAAGCATTCACCCAAACCCAAGCGTCACAAAACAAAGAAGTGCCAGGGAGAGTGTTTTAAAATCCAATTATGGGCCTAACCGAAGCAGAACAGAAAATCGAACGAGAAATATGCATGAGACATAAATCGCTTGTGTGTTGGTCATCCATCGCTGGACCATCGCCCCATCGCCGCTACAGCCGGGACTCGAAGGTCACTGGAAATGGTGAGAGCTTTTTTGCAACTCTCGGTGGGACATACCGGGAGGCATTTACTCCCCTTCGCCTCAAAAACGCTACCCATCGCCGCAAAGGCAGCCGAAGCTGCTGTGTACTGACTGGTGGCTATTTGGTGATGTAAAAATCCATTTTCGACAAACCGACACACGGGCCTAGCCGAACAACATAATGAAAATGGAAAAATGAACCACTATGTTAACGCACGGAGGGGACAGCCGTCAAACCGACCACTTTCCAGCTTTTAACTGCGGCTTTGTCCGTTGTCACGAGCCCAGCGCTAGCTTGTTGGCCATGGTATGGTTGCTGGTGTTGGTGAAAAATTTAGAACCCCCCGGCACGTTCGTGGGAGCTCCAACAACCGGTCGGTCTTTCGGCCGGAAAACGCTTAGAGAATGTCACCTTTAATTTGCGCCAGCATTTACACAATTTATGGAGTAATAATTACACACGCAGGTATGTATATTCGACCGGCGTTGTGTAAGCGAACGTGCGGATGGAATTTTATTTATAAACGTGAATGAGTTTCGGGTCGAGGACTGGTTCGACGGCATCCAATGGAAACCTATTGCAATCATAGTTATTGCCCGACAAACACGTGTTTCCGACATCCAACATCTGCCTTCTGTGGGGAGGTATTGTGGGGCAGGAATTGAAGCGACATTCGAGCGCATTTAAAAGCATGATTGAGAGTGAGTAAATCAGATTTTCGAAATGGCACACAGCTTGCATCGCCCATGCACATACATAAACATTGCAGCAGTGCTTGGCCCCAATCGAATGCGACCTTGTTTACGAAGTGGTGTCGGATTTTAATGAGGCTGTGCCATGTACCCAGGATGGGGAATTATTTTCAACTGGTTCCTTCAAAATTCCGTCCGAAGCGGATTTGTAATTTACCGTCGAAATGGAGTGCCTCAAATATATTCAATTAGAGGTGAAATAGCGGAATGAAATCTTTGAGAATGAGCCCAGCTTTAAAGACCACATACATCACCGGCAGCTATTTATTCAACCACCCCGGTCCCATATGACGCCACAAATGGAATACCAATTCCAAATTACATTAGCGAACAAACATACCGTGTCGCACCGCAACACCACCTCCGCCAGGGCCCAGCAGAGTGCCAAAAAAGAAAAGCACTGCCAAACAACTCGAGGGGCTTGCTTGCTCGCTCGGTGAAAATGTGCTTATCTTCCGTGACCTCTACCCAAGGTGGGTAGGGGGGCAGCAAATTCGAAAACAGCTGCCATTGTTTCTTTCCAGCCGAACGCCCCCGATAGGAAAAAGCTGCTGGCAGGGAAAATGTCACTCACTCGCAGTCAGCCCAGTTCGGAGGCCTCCTGCCCGCAGAGAATGCGGAAAGGAAGGCTTGAAAGGAAATAGCAACGGCAAAAAATCCTTTGAATCGCCAAAGGCTGCTGCTGCCGTCTGTTTGTGTCAAGATAAGACCTGATTCTGAAAGGAAACCAAGCTGATGAAATTGAAGAAAAGACGCCGAGAAAATACAGATTTCCCCTGGAAACCGATGGCATGTTGGCGGCGAGCGCGGGAGGAAGATGTTTTTCTTCGTCGTTGGTCGATGGGAATCCCAGCTGGGAGGACACACTCACGGATGCCACACGTGCTTTGGAGGATTTCGTCCAAATGAAATAACATGATCAATTCATCAATTTCGATTTCTCTTGGGAAAACGAACGCTGAATGTCCGCTGTCAGCTCGTGGAGCATTAATGCTTTCTGTGAGAGGGGCCGAGGGGGAAGAAAGGCAATCAGCGGTAATAGTGACAACAAAAAAGTTTGATTAGAAAGGTGTATTGTGTCTGGCAGTTTCCTTTGGAATTGGCAATTTTTTGAGAATGATCCTACATTAGAGTTTTTTCGGCTGCAAGTTTCTGAATGTAGATGGTAATAGAAGCAACGTTTGGTAGAGTTTAGTGGGAAAAAAACAAGATTGGGTTTATGCATAACCTATGGAAAATCAACTTTCATCTAAAGTCAAAAATAAACTAATTATTGTTGGGTATAATATGCGCTCAAATCTATTTTAAATTTAAAAAAAAAATAAATACAATGAGTATTGAGGCCAAGGTCATTTACCCGTATGTCTTTAACCCTCCGGAAGTCGCTCTTTTGGCGCACTGAACGAGTAGCCGCTGGTGTCCTAAGACGATTTCACTAGATTTTTAAAGCACTCAGTGCATTCGCGCGACTGCCGGAAGGTTAAACAGAATGCATGGCCGGAAGAATTGTTTGGTAGAAATTGTTGTTTGGCTGAAAGAGTTGTTTGGCCGAAAGAGTTGTTTGGCCAAAATAGTTGTTTGACCGAAAGAGTTGTTTGACCGAAAGAGTTGGTTGACCGAAAGAGTTGGTTGACCGAAAGAGTTGTTTGGCCGAAAGAGTTGTTTGGCCGAAAGAGTTGTTTGCCCGAAAGAATTGTTTGGCCGAAAGTGTTGTTTGGCGGAATGAGTTGTTTGGCGGAAAGAGTTGTTTAACCGAAAGAGTTGTTTGCCCGAAAGAATTGTTTGGCCGTAAGAGTTATTTGGCCGAAAGAATTGGTTGGTCGAAAGAGTTGTTTGGCCAAAAGTGTTGTTTGGCGGAATGAGTTGTTTGGCCGAAAGAGTTGTTTGACCGAAAGAGTTGTTTGCCCGAAAGAATTGTTTGGCCATAAGAGTTATTTGGCCGAAAGAATTGTTTGGTCGAATGCCGACAGGTAATATACGTTTATCTAATGTAGTTCCTACCAGATCACGGCTGCTAAAGAAGTGTGAGGATGTGACCCGACCTGGAGCCGACCTGAACCTGATGTGTTTCAGGTCGGGTTCGGGTTCTGTGAATTTAAACATCTCGGTTTCGGGTCATGTTCCGGGTTTTCAAATTTGAGAATCCCGGGTTCGGGTTTTACAAATTTTTTATTCTCGGGTTCGGGTCGGGTTCGAGTTTTTTTAATTTTAAAATGTTGGGACTCGGGTCAGGTTTGGATTTTTTAATTTTTATAATTTTAAGCTCGTGTCGGGGTTAGATTTTTTTTAATTTTTAGGCTCTCGGGTTCGGGTCGGGTTCTGGTTCAAAAAATTTAAACCCGACCAATTCCAGTACCAATAAGCGTTACTAATATGACAAATTATGTGACTCAAACATAATATTAGTCATAAAAACATAGCGCCATATTATCAACACACAAGAAACAGAAAATGGCACTAAACTTTATTTCAGCGAGTTTTTCCATAATCTTACAGAGAACATGAGGTCGACGGTTTCATGTTCGGGAAAGGATAAATAAAGGGCAATGGATTTGAATTAAGAAGTTGACAAACTATTTAACTGATCTTTTCTCTGCAGCTATACTAGCATATGCGCGACTACTCTACTGGAGACATTCCAATTTCAACATCTCGTGTACAACATTATCTCGCTCTGCATTTTCTCGAAGTTGGGACAGTCAAATAGAGACTGTTTTCGAACCCGAATCCGACCCGAATCCGAGAGACTGAAAATTGAAAATTCCGAACCCGACCCGAGCCCGATATTTTACCCAATCCCCCAACCCAATCCGATTCTGGGAATGAAAATTTTGTAAAACCCGAACCGGAGAATTTCAAATTTGAAAACCTGGAATCCGACCCGAAATCGAGACGTTTAAATTTACAGAACCTGAACCTGACTGGAAACTCGTCGGGTTCGGGTGGGGTCCGGGTTTCTGGTCCGAAACCCGAACCTGACCATCACTAATTGGTACATCAGAACCTGTGCAACAGCTAGATAGCATCCTTTGAATTATAGTGTGGCTTTTGGTGGCACAAAACCAAATGGTAATTGCTCGATGTGCACACAAATACAGGCAACAATGTCTAGGAAAAAATAAGTAAAAGAGAACAAACATGGTTTCTCCATGTTTGGTCCCTTTTATTTAATAAAGCTACTAATTCAAACACAGCTTTAACAGTTTTGGAGACTACATTAATTCTATGAATTCCTGCAGTACATGGCTCAACCACAGTTTAATTACGATGTAACAAGAAGTATTTTGATAGACCATTTCTACATTGAACCATAAAATAATCGTAAAACAAATAACATAAACCTGAATTATTTGAAAATCTCGCAGACCGATCTCACCTCGTAGCTAATAACCCCCACCATCCCCACTGCTGGATGGATTATTATACGCTCGTGCCTGGAATCACGACGGACGACCAAGACAAACGGTACACAATTACCGGCCTGGCATCACCACCAGAAAAACCCTGACATCGTGCGTTCATCAAAAGCAGTTACTGGAATCGCACGCGGCGACATCCAGCACCGGGATGCACAAACAAATTCCGAACGAGTCACGTACCCAAAATGGTTTATAACCTTCATAACGCTATTACACCATTCCAGTCGGTCCCTCTCCAGAAGCACGGTTTAATTTAGTTTACTCCGCCGAAAAAGTTTCACAACGAATCACAGCCACAGTCATTTATCGTCCTCACTTTTCTCTCGTCGTTACCTGCGGTGCCAATGAAGAAATATACACACATGTACACACATACATACAAACTGTCGTATGTGTCTCACTTAAAATGTCAAAAGTGCCATTGCTTCTGCCGGAAGTGGAGACCGGGAATTCCCAGAGCAAATTTCCGCGCGTCGTGTGACTGCTGAGAGAAAGAGAGAGACAGAAAGTGAATCAGTGGAAGCGTGAAAAGTCACAGCGACAAATGGCAATCGTTGGCAATAAAACTGAAAGCCATAAACCCATTTTGAGATAAAAGCTTAACCTTCAACCGCTGCTGTGCGAGCGACCAAATCTTCCCTAAAGAGGTGAACCGGGTGAACCAGTGTAGGCTGCAGTAGAGCAAAGTTTTTTTTTCTTCGAGAGCTCACGCACCGGCACGGGACGTTGCTCATTTCAAAAATGAACGGACCCGGCCTTTGCGCGTGGCTTAAATGTATGTGCGGGATGAAAGAACAGTTTCCGGGGATGACAGAGAAGAGGTCGAGTGATTGATACAAAAAACGTGAAAATCTCGTCGTTACGTGCCTGAGCCTGTGTGGCGTTGAGCCGTATTTTCTTTTTCAACAACGACCGAGACCGAGTAAAACAGGGCCGGAACGAAGTGAAATCCTAAGGAGGAAAACAAGCTACGATAACCTAAACAACACTCACGTGGTATTCGCAGTTAGTGAAAAACAGAACAGTAAGTGCCCTAAAGCGGGTGATCTTCATGACGCCCTTTTTTCCTCCGATGATTTGTATCGGAGCAGACAGCGAACCGACTTTAGCACTCCACTGGCTCGTTCTGTCTTAACATAAAAGAATAATTTTTATGTCATATCCAATTTATTTGCAGCACCGTAGTCAGGCGGAATTAATTTTTTTTCCCTGCTACTCGGGTGCCTATCTACGCCG